>NW_027176251.1:18602196-19202196 GCF_023055335.1 Clinocottus analis | reverse complement strand
TTTGTCTTCACACGTGTGCCGGCAGAGCTGGGGTTTCCATCCTGGTTGTGGCCTCGGGGCTCAGCCTCGGAGCCCCCCAGCTCTGTCTGCTGCGCTTTGATCTCTGGCTGCTTTATTCTCTCAGCCAGTACCAGATGGACCCGTAAAGGTAGTTTGCCTTTGCTGCATCGTTTCTCTGCTTGCATCATAAAAGAGTACGTAGCATTTGCTGCCTTTTTTTTTTTTGAGTCGTCAAACTGTCTGAGATTTTTAAGAATCCTGTCAGAATTTAAGGTAAGATCAAGCCCTTGTGAGCACATTCAAAATGTGTTACGCTATTGATCTCATCTAACCAGGGGAAGCACAACTTTGACATCTTCTGCAAAGGTCATGAGCAGCTTAAATCTTGCAGGCTCGGTGATGAAGTCAACAATATCCGCTGGAGTGTGAAGAGGCCTCTGAGCAAAACACATTGGTAGCAAGGAGTTAGTCCCAAATGTTAGACAGCTGATGTTGACATACAGTATGTAGATTTACGGAGATAATTATTTTACAAATACTATCTTTTTTAGTTTTTTTAATCAACATTTTATTTCCACATAGTATGAAGTAGTTGCTGAGATCGGGGAACATAGTTGCATTATTCTCATTAGCATCTTAACAATCAGTCCGACAGTTTATGCAGAAAAAACACTTGGAAAGTCAGCACATTTCCAATGTTTCCGGTAATTTGCCATAGCACAGTGTGTGTGTCTGCACACAACTACAGCGAGCATGGCGGGTCAAAGTAAATCAGTCTGTGAACTATGATGGATGTTTCTGCGGGCTGTTTCTTTTCTTCTCTCAATAACCTTGACTTACCTGAGATATGGTTTCTTGCCCTGTCTGACTTATGTTTTGTGATGTTGCCATGTTTACAGATCTCAGCTTTGAACTGCATGAGCACAATGCTATTAATAGTGATCGGACGGAGACTGTCCTTAAAAAAATCCCAATATTGGAAAGTAAACTCAAATTGATAAAGATGTGTTTATGTTTTCCAAACATGGATGTCTTATGAACATGTGACTTTTAGACTAAAATCATGTAAATCATGCTGCCATTCACAATGACATCATGTAAAAAACATATACAAAGAATATTTTTTTTTGATCTGGTTGAAAGCTCTGGAAAAGAAAAGATAGAAAGTTGACCTTGAGTTAGGATTACTTGGTGAAAAGACCTTAAGCAAACAAAATAACATTGGAATACTGCCTACCGTTCCTTATTATTATCATAACCAAGATATCGGACATACCTGTTTTATTACAACATTTCTATTATATTGCAAGAATATATTACAATAATAGCCAGATGGACCCAGTCCAGCACAGATTATGCTTATTTTATTTGGCAGTGAATTTGTTCAAATAGGAAACACTGCTGTCTCTCAGCCCTCTGCCTCCTGGTGATGAGTTGCTTCACCTTCCACAGGAGGGCCAGAGAATAAGGAAAGCTCTCAGACAGATGGAAACAAGATTCACTGACTGAGCAACAAAGTGCTGAGAAAATGACACACTGACTGAGCAACAAAGTGCTGAGAAAATGACAAAGAAAAGGCCTGACATTCAGACGTCTCTCACCTACAGAGAGCGGAGTCAGTCTGGGGCTACAGAATGGCCTGCTGGCTGCTAATTGTGTTATTTCTGGACAGTTGAGGCTTTATCTGCAGCTGTATATTTTCTCTGCAATTTCTCCCTCATTCACATCCTCCATAATAACCATTATATTTTCTGTTAAAAAGCCTCCCCTCCTCCAGTCTAATTATCACCAAGCTGTTCCCTCTCTCTACATAATGGATGCCAGGAAACATTTAGAGCTCCTGTGCAGAAATCAGCACTTGACCTGCAGCCTCCATACCGAGATAATGTCTGTAAGCTTACAGTAGAGGGGGGAAAGAAATCCGGTAGTGGGTGTAGCGGTGGGAATGGGGGGTTTGGCGTGGAAGACTGTGATCTCTTCTTTTGCCTTTTAAGTGCGGAGGGAATTGAGAGATAAAGTCTAACTCAAAAAGCTTGGTGTCTATAATCCAGACAGAGCGAACGAGGCGACGTAGAGACACTGAGAAGGAAAGGGATCAAGAGGGGAGGCGAGAAGAAAAAGCTGCTCTCATCATCCCTATCTCTTACTGTTCAGCGACCGTCATTACTGCAAAATGCCTTCTCCTTCCTCCCAGAAACCTGAAACAGTGTTCCAGTCCTCAGATAACTACTGCTGTGGGAACCGGGCTGTTTCATATGGAGAAAAGGCAGGAAAAAAGGAAGACATTTACCACATTTACCAACTTTTAACATGAGAGAGAGAGACGAGACAACTGGCTGCTTTTATTACAAGCTTTCAAAGGTTGATGTCAGTGAGGAAGTTTTCAATGTTTGATCACATTTTTCATGCAGAAATGAGGGTAGAAACAATGTGGCAATAATTATTTCTTCATCTGATGAATACTTTTCTCATTCAATTGATTATTTGACAAAATGTTAATGGAAGATGTCCTTCACATGATCCAGGAGCCCAAGTTTACATATTCAAAATGATCAACAGTCCAAAAGCTCAAGATGTTCCATCTCAGAAGAATAAGTAAACTATTAATTATTCAAATAAAAAGCTCCTAACAATGAACTGTTCACTCCTTTATTAATCAACGTTTGTGTAAAGTGTAAGAGCAAAACAACATACTAACAATTTTTACATCAAACATTGACATGGAGGAAGAGTATTATTTTTAATTGATTGACAATTGGTTTATAACGGTGTGCAACAAGGATCAACATTAGGTCCCCTGTTATTAGCTCTATATACATTTAATGCATTTTTAACTCAACACTGCTATGGACATTATTATGCTATTAACACCATATTAAATGCCATCAACTGTGCTGCAAAGACACAGCATTTTTTCATAAAGAATTTAATACAATTGAACTTGCATAGTGTCTTAGATTTGGCTATTGGGCACAAAGTACTTCCTTACACTGGCATAATGATGCACCATTATGCCAGTATTTTTTGACTGCAGGCTTTGGATTCAGCAGGAAGTCTTATTAGCATAGCATTGGCTGCAGGACATTTGCCTCACACTTGTCTAAAGGTAATGAAGAATCATCTGAGGGTGCGCGTGCTGCGATCAGGCGGCCATCTGTTACCTGCTAACACCGCTCACCCTGACAATGAGGAAAAAGCTGGAAACACTACACAGCCACACCGAGCCGTGTGTTCATATGTGAGCGCTTGTTTTACAAATGATCTATTATCTTTTTTAAAAGGGGCTGACATTCTGTTCACTGCTCACTGTTGGCCTTTTCTTCGTCTTCATGTTTTCCTGTGCCACTCTCGCTGATTCACTGTTTCTATTTGCGTTGGCTATTGGCTTTTTATGACCAATATCAAGATTCAATTTGAGCATTTTCATGTCAAAACATAATGACTTAAAGCAGTCATTTAGATCATTATGAGATACAGAAACATTCCACTCTAATAAAAGTCCCTTTAGAACGTGAATAATTCATTTAATACATCAATTGAGACACTATTTCTGTCATTACGAATTTGTTCATATCTTGGTCGAGCCCGAGCTTTTCTACCAAGAGTAGCAGGTTGTCGCTATTAGCATCAAAAAGGTTCAAATGAACCTACTGTGCATCACCTCCCATGCACCAAATGGAAGACTTGCTTCAGGACAAAGTAGAACATTTAGAGCCAGATATAGAAAGTTTATGTTGCTATTGATAATTATTTGGGCACCATTGTGTCATCATAATGGTAGATCAAAAAGAGTTGATCTTTTTGGAAATTGATCCAAGCAGAACCTCGTAGAACTATGTGACTAACATTGCTGCTCATCGAGGTTTCATCATTTCCTTGACTATTTTAGTTTCTGTAATAGGATGTGATGGTCAATAATGTCGAACACAGCACGAAGGTCTAACAAGACAAGTACAGAGACAAGTCCTTTGTCTGATGCAATTAGAAGGTACTATTTTCATAGAACTGTGTTATTATGCATGAAAACAGCCAGAGGTGCTCCCGCCTACTAACGTACGGTGGCACTCATTTTCTGGCCTGGTTGATCGTGACAGCAATCATACCGGTGTGATTTACATTCTGTCCTTTTGATGGAGAAGCAAAGGGCCATCATTCTATTTCTTTGCCGCTTCTTGATAATGCACAATGGACTGAAACTGTGTTTGCTGTTCAAACTGTTCTATGGATATTTATTCATTGTTTCAGCAGTACTGCATACAAAGAGCTCATCTGGAGTAGTTATGGATGGAATTCTGTTTCGCTTGGAGACAAGTACCAATATTGTACTGAATGTAAGTTGTGAGTTATCATGCTAATTAAAGAAAGAAGAGAACGTCTGAAATATTATTATAATAAATCATCTTGGGCCTTTACTGGTCTATTGTTTATATTCTTGAAGAAGCGTCCAATTTGTCGTGGAAAACCATAAGGTTGTGAGATGAAATAACATGAAAATAATTGTTTCTGACATATTACTGACCACAATATCTATTCTGGCAACATCACAGCGGTAAGAAATTGGTTCCTCAGCGTTTCTTTTGACTTACCCTAAAAGACAGTAGTAATCGAAAAACTGCGGTCATTTTTATGGGGGAATAGTTACTCGGTGGGTCGTTTTAGATTTTGTTGCTGTTTGCACTGCCTTCATCCTCCGTACTGTATAGTAGACCCAATTAAACTTGCTGCAGACATGAGAAATGAGCAAAAATAAAATCAATACCATATTGAGTGTAAATTCTACCCTGCTCTATTTTGGTCTTCCTTTCAAACATGGCTACACAAACACACACACACACACACACACACACACGCACACATGCACGCATGCACGCACGCACGCACACACACTGAGCAGTGAGACTGTTAGTTAACAGGAGGCTATTGGGGCAGTGAGGTGGTGAATATCGATGCCAGCAGTATTGATTGAGGACCTGTAGGGTTTGTCTTCTTTTATCCAGCAAGCCTTTTGCCTGTCCAGCTGACTTTATGGAGCATCCTGTCTATGCCTGGCTGCACATTATGAGAGGTGTGGGTGTGGAGGAGGCCCATTAAAAGAGCTGAAGATACACACAGTTCAATCATGCCAAGACATCGCGCAATACTGATGTTACAGCATATAATGAGCCACAACTGGCTCACTCGTCATCATATAGACCTGAGCTTAGGCAGGCACTATATCAAGCTCTTTTCAACCATCGGTTATCACTAAACAACCACACAGTAATACAATAATCACCGATAAACCAACAATATCTGCCATGCAAACACTGAGGAATTGCTTCCAACTACACAATCGTTCAGTTACTATAGTGACTTGGCAGCATGTTTTCATGGATGACTATGTTGTTCAATTAGCTGTTTCACCACTTTAGTCCAAAATAACAGGCTCCACCCTAAACTGAACTATATGGGTAATACTCTCCTCCAACCACAAAAATTCGCCCACTGAATATTTGCATACGAGTAGCTGAGCAATCAGGACACGCCTACCTGAATATGTGCCAACTATACAGTATATGAGGGACATACACCTCTGCCTGCTAACTGACTGCTCATCTCCTTGTATGGAGTAGCTGCTTCAGGAAACTCATCAGCGGCAGTCATGTCTAGCCTCATTGACGAATCCTCATGAGCCTCATCAACTTGATCAAAACAGGCCACAGAGAGAGCAGCCACCAGTTGACTGGCCTGCTAAGTGGTGGGACCACTTCCAACCCCTTTCATGTGTTATGATGCGATTCCTTGCTGTGATGCAAGCCAGATCCTTAGATTGACACGGCCAATGTCCCAGCCCCAGCCACCAACACTCTGCCGCTTCCTCTAATCATATCTGCTGAGACACCGGCTTCGTCGACAACGGCTCATTTGTGTGTCTGGTACATCATCATCTTCTGGAAGTCCTCCACCGGGACTTCCCCGCTAGTGATGACCACTGTGGCAGGACACGCTGGGCTATAGCTGGTTGCCTCTGCTAACAATCTGGATGTGTTGGCCGTTTTGCTTGCATACTTCCCAGCCACAGCCCCTGCCTCACCGTCTCAGACTGACATTTTGGACTGCAGCATTGGCCAAATGAATGCTCTGATTCAGGGAGTTACAATGGGATGACTTTAGCCATTATAGGTTCTCACCATTTGTGGCTGGGACTCCTGGCACTCTCCTGGAAGGACCGGGATAATCTCCTTGGTGCGCCCATCACCACGGAAGGGCTCTTCGTATTGATTTCAACGTGTGGATGAGATGTCACAGTTCAGTCGCCATCTGCAGCTTGATCACAGTCAAATAGGAAAACTGAGTATGCAACGTTGAGAAGGTTGGAGTGTTGGCCGCATTAAATCTCGCATGCCTCTGGCCACCTACACCTCTTGGGTTGCCTTGTCAGAGAACAGCAAAGTCTACTGCTGCATTTGGTTCATGGACTTCATTGCTGGCTTGGCCCTTTGGTCATGGATCAAATGTTAGACAATGGCTCTACCCAATTCAGTTGTGTACTACCTGGCTGAGCTGGGGACAGTACTTCTCTGCTTTGACTCCCTAGTTTATTAAGAATTAGGGGAGTTGGGAAAACTAACCTCTGGATCAGTGTAGTTGGTTCGATTTTATGTTGCAGCAGGGCGCGCATTCATTCGGTTCCACCCACTGCAACCATAGAGTCTAGGACCATGCTGCTAATTTGTCACTAGTCTCCCCTTAAGTATATCTGGGCCCTCTTACTCTATCAGGAGGGTTATATAAGAGAAAAAGCCGTCTTGGGGCAGTGATTCTAAACAGCACAAAGGGAATTCACCACAGTGTCTAATAGTTCCCTCATCCCCCAAATGTCCTCCCAGCTCCCTGTTGATGTTTTGAAACTGAGTTGGACTGGAGATTTTGAAGGTCACAGTAAGCAATTCAACTCCTGCTTTCACCTACTATATCATGTGTTTTCCCTTTCGTTTCCATTTTGAATGTCGGAAATGGTCCTGTCAGTGAAGTGTTGGGATGGGAACTGACAGCTAGTGTGATACTAAATGTATCTTTAGAGACACAAACAATAGTGCTCCTGCTAAATGTTGAACACACCACAGTAGTTTCTGGCCATGCTGTAGATTTCTAGGATTTTAGAACTGCTCCATTGTGAAGTGCTGCTTGTAAACCTGTGGGTTGGAAGCCTCTGGAAAGGAAGCCTTATATAACACCATTCAGCATTAAGTGGTACTTATTCAGATTAGTGCAGCGCTCTGCTGAATTACCTGTTTTCACAACACCGGTAACCGAGTGGAGAGCATCTGAGCTTTACCAAACAGCCTTTGCATTATCTACCAATTTGCGATTTGAATTGATCTGAATGGTCATGAACTTTATTTGGGTTAAGAATGATGTTTTTCTGTGTCAGCCAATAAGGGATGTAAAGATAATGTAAATTCATTCATTCAAGTATTCACCTGAGTTCATAAGAGAAACACATTTATCTCATTGACCTCCAAAATGTTACATTGCAAAGTTAGTTGCTTGCAGCTAATTGCAAACTGAGGGTTCCTCTACAGGAGCTACAGCCCACCATCCTACCGCCAAAGTAGTCTCCTGAAGGCAGGGAGGACAAAAGGAAAATAGGATTAATTTGAACATTTCCGCCATTTTGGATTTTATCCAATTAACACTATCAAAATATATCGTCTTTACCTTCAATGTGATTGAGAAATCCTTGTAACATCTTTACGACTTAGTTCTTTCATGTTGGACTGTGGACAGGGAGTTAGTTAGTTAGTTAGTTAGTTAGTTAGTTAGTAACAGACTACAGTGTGACTCATTATTTCCATTCTCGGTCCAAGTGGTATTACAAGATGAGTTGGGACTAGCTGGTTAGCAAGTAGCATGCTCATTCCAACTGTAAAAAATCTGTCCAGATCTTACACATTGCTCCCATACTGTTGGGGCACAAACAGAACTTGGTTAGGTACAGAGAGATCACGGTTTGGCGTTTTAACTGTATTTAATGAAAGTAGATTCCTTAAAGGGACAGTGGAGGTTTGGTAGAATCTAGCCGTGCAGCTGCTCACAATACTTGTTTCACAAGCATGTTGTGAGCTACTGTGGCCTTCAGGTCAAACCGCAAAATGCTCTCTGTGGAGCAAGTGTTCGGTTTCTATTTTCCGGGCTAGAGCAGATACATGGCAGACTCAGTGCAGAGGACCCGCTCCCCTTGTGGATATCAAGGGCTCATGAAAACACAGCAATTCTTAGTTTCAGGTGATTATACACTAATAAAAATGACTTATCAATATCATAGTCCATTTCTGCTAAAAGATCCCCCAAATTGCAACACACTGGACCTTTAAATTTAATCTTTACATGTGTTGCTGAAAAATAAAATGCACACCCTCTGGCCATTCACAATTGTGTATTCTCTGATACCTTACTATTAGAAGTGCAGTCAACTCTGTCAATGGTATAACATGCTCACAAGGTGATCAAGAGTTGACCGACCACTGAAGCAGTGCTCCTCTCTCAGGACCACCAGATGGAATGTGTCCCATTATCATAGCACATGTTTCAATCATCTGTTCAGCAGCTGTGCTGTACCATGTGTGACGATGAAGGCTTATTTACATCTACCTTTTTTCTTTCTTCCAAAAGTTGACAGGTGAGAAAGCCGGTGGCAGGGGAATATAATTAGGGTGACAGATCTCTCAGTGAGCTCGTCCCATTGTGTGAGGATGAGGTTCAGAGAAAGGAGTTAATTGGAGAGCTTGTTCAGACCCTCCTTTGGACCTCAGACCTCATTAACCTGCAGCCTGTGCTACGCAGGAGGTGGACAGGAGGGATGGTGAGAGGACTGAGGGGAGAGACCGTCTGCACAAGGTGTCGGCTAACAGACACCACTGCGCTATTCATTTTCCGTCATATTTACGGTTCATGCAATTCAAGACAATCTCGTGGGACATGGAGTATTGGGCATTGCTTGCTCTGACAGCTCCTGCTTTGTGTTGCTCCTCCTTGAAATAGGACCGACATCCAGTCGATCTGTACATTGAAGGTGCACAAGATGAACTTTTTTGAGTCACCGTCATTCGGATTCCATGTTTTATCAGTGGATGCGTCGGCTGTTTGGTATAGCCAGCCATCCATCACACGTTCCTCTTTGTGAACGTTCCCCTGCAGTATGAAGACATTTACTGCAGGACTGCTCAGTGTTTCTTCACTTTGAAAGGAATAGACATAAACTGTAGCCAGCTAGCAACTCACACACTACATGTTTTTAAGTGTGTATATATATTCATAATAATATGATAACTTTACATTCGTCGGGTGAATATACTGTGTGTACTGCTGTAAGCATTGTGAAATTGCATAATTGCAGCAGTTTCGTGTCTTTTAAGAACAATGGAAAATGGCGATGCACACACACACACACACACACACACACACACACACACACACACGTATCCCCACAAATACCCTCCATCACCTCGACGCGCTGACTTTATTTGCATGCTTTCCTTGTTAATGTCTTGTTGCCATGCGTGCAGTTCCTCCGGCTGGTGAACAGGAGGGCAAGTTGAATTGGTAATAAAATGGTTGAGCCTGTAATTAGTTCCTGAATTATTATAAGCGCCCTAATGTTGTTGATGGTGCTGCGTCCCTGCACAGCCTTAGGCTTAGAGCTGAAACAACCAAAGCAAGGAAATTGGATGCATGTTTTCCCCCCATGTTAAATACTCACAATAATAACTCAAAGTATTGATCGGATGGAGAGGGGAGAGAGGTGAATAGGGTAAAACAAATTGCACAGTGAATATCGCAATGCAACTTCTCTGGTTGATTATTAACATTTTTGTATTACATGTTTTTCCAAAATTATATGTTAGAATATGCAAATAGTCTATTAAATATTTACTTTTTTTTCATTACAGAAATTTGAACATTGATGAAGCCTGGTTCAATATTTGAGTCAAAGCTTTTTAACAGAGGGAATTTTGGATATCTCCTTTAATCACAGGCATAACAAATATATTTGGCACAGGGTTGACTTTCAACATTTATGTACAATTAGTAGACATGCTGTATTGTTATATATTTATACCAATCAATAATGCACAGAGGATTTTCCTAAAAAATATCAATGTAACACACATTTTAAAAGCTAAATAAATTGCACTAATCAATGTATTTATTTTTATTAACCTTCATCTTACCAGCTGGGGTTCCTGTAGATGCTCTCAGTTATTATAATATATTGACAGAAATTTACTTTTACTTTAATAAAATAATGATATATATATATATATATATATCATTATTTTGTTAACAAAATAAATACATTCTAATAAATATGAAATTGTGATATGTGTATACATATTATAATTAACAAATGTTAAATATGTTGGTGGATGAGAGTTTATAAAGAGCTGATACAGCATGTTGTATTTGCATCATATTATCCTCTTTGCTCTTATCTTTTATTGATGCTCAATACTATAATTCCACATTGTACACTATAAGACAAAATATGGATTAGAGATATATTTTCAGTTCAGCTACTTTTCCAAATACTTTTTTGCCCCTAAGTGGTGTCCACCAATCTCTTGTCTCACGAACCCTAATCCTTCAAATACCATTGGCTAGTCACATCCAGCATCGGAAATCGACAAACGGAGGTGGTGGATGGCTCAAACAAACACGGGACTTGCGTCCAGGAGGCTGTTGTCTCTGTCCCGTTTGAAACTTTAGAGTAAACATTGACATTTTGTCCCCCCGGTTAATGTCAACCGCTCTCTTGTCCTAAACCTGACTACCTGTGAAGACAGAAGTTTATTTTGAAAGGACACTAGGCAAGTAACGAGCATGTATTAACTTGGCGTCCTGAAAACTAACGCTAGAGGGTTACGTAGTGCGTCAATCTCCAATGTCAAGGGGCACTGACCCCAGCGTCTGTGGGAGATGAGTTGTGAGTGAGTATGTGCTGAGTCTGCAGACTTTATCATCACGGCCTGAAGCCCCAACAGCTTCCACCAATCAGCTTGTAAGGCAACCTGCTTACACTTGAATCAACTCCTCCCTTCTCTCCTCTGGGTTTTTGCAGCTGGACAGTTAGATGAAAGTTTAGTGGGATTTAGAGAGTAAATAGATATGTCGTACCCTTGATTTAAAGTGATGGTTAATATTTTATCGAGGCAAGATTTGTAAAAAAAAAAAAATATAAATAGTTCACAGTGTGAAGAACTCTAGATGTAGGGCTTTATGAGCATCCCATCTACTGTGATATAGATGCCTGGGATTTGCTGCATTTCTCCAATAATTCTGCTTTTGGTTGGCCACTCACAGGAAATTGATTCCCGTAATGACTGAAATTGTTCTTTTTTTTCGGGGCTGATGCATTTGTTTAATCCAATCCTGTTTCCCCTCTGCGAGAGATACAATAGATTTCTAGAAAGTGCATCTGTGAAGCCACGGCATGTTTTGTTTTTTACACATTTCATAACTAAATCATGTCCAACTGTCTTCTGTTGTGTTCTCATGTGTTTGTGTGTGTGTGTGTGTGTGTGTGTGTGTGTGTGTGTGTGTGCGACTCTTATCTGATTTACCGAGCAGCGAAGAGACGGGCGTGCACACGTCTGAAACCTCAGCGTTCCACAAACCCCCGCTGGTGAAAATCACTTAGACGAGCATGTTTCCTTGGATATTAAGTATTGAAGACAATTCTATTCCTCACTCAACCATCACCCCTCCTCCCCCCATCACCACATCCTCTTTGTTTTTTTTCCCTTCCCTCTGTTGTATTCTGTCAAAAAGGAAAAGCACATGCCTGTTCCTCTGCTGAAGGGACTGTTTAACTTAACGAGAACAAAGAGCAGCAGTCTCGTCTGCGTCGTGTCACACACAACTCGTACGTGGATTATTTTTACCTCTTCTATTTATAATCTTTCCTCTGTCCTACATCTTAGACATCTCTCTCTCCTGGGTGGTCTTCGTCACTGGAAGCCCTGTTGCTCTCTTTCTGTCTGCAGTTTGTGATCAGGTCAAAGACCACAGCATTAAAACAGACTGAAAACTATATTTCTCATTTTGATAGCGATCGCTGATGATGTTTTATTTATTATTATATCTTGGTTTGATATCGGGATGTTTTAATCTATATCAGTAGAGTAACCTTTGAATCCCGCTTCCCCCCTGTCTGATAGATGTGAAAGGTTTGTGTTGGCATTTGAGTTCACTGAACCTGACAATACAAACGTTTTGGACAAGGTACGGATCATTTTGCTTCTCTTAAAGCATTGCCAGTAGAGAGACAAGACAGTTGTCTTCAGGGCGGGGCCAGAGGAAATCTCATTTCCATTCCCAACAGTTCATTCTCTTGGGAGCATAAATGACAGACAGCAATGTGTTGGCAGTCCACTATTACACACAATTATATTGCATTTTGTTCAAAGTTTCCATTCTCCCTGAGGGTGTTGCTCCAGGAGCACTAATGAAGTGTCCAAAATAGCAAGTGCTCATTCTCAGGAGAGAATGAAACTACACAGGAAATGTCTGTTCAAAGTATAGTAGGAGACAAAAGAATTCAAAAACAGCATGTACGCAGTCAATTTTGAGTGACGTTTTGTCACATATATTTAGAAAAGAAATTGTAGAAACCTTACAAAGAGCTCCTGCAGATGTGTGCTTTAAGCATATAGCTTCTGTTTACTGTCTGCTTATTTAGTTTACTTTATAATTTCAACATTTTAAACAATCAGTGTTGCTAATTTATGAGACTTTAGATATTTTATGAGACTGAATGAGACTTTTAAATTGTGAATTGAGGACTACAATAGTGGCAAAACCAAAATGATGTGCTTCTTGAGGATGAAGAAGACAGCTGCTAATATGTATGATATTGTTACTGTAAATAATGAGGTGATTGAACTCATGAATTCAATTCCTCCGCCCCCAGAATCCTACAATCTGTCATTGTCATCATGGCTCGGACTTTCTGTGCATCAGCCCCACTCACAGTCGGGGAGTTCAGGCACAGCATGATGTGTGTGTTTGGTTTGGATGGTAAGCTTCGTACAGGAGAGAACAGCCACTGCGATGTGTCGGAAGCCATGTCGTGCAGAATGAGTGGACTGTAAATGTGGGGGTCTGGCTGCTGGATGCTTTCTTTGTGTGGTGTCCTTTCAGCGAGTGGCCCTGCCCCCCCTCCCATCCCCTACCCACCTGCTCTGTATCTCTCCATTGTTGAACTTACCCCGCATCCCCCCCACACCTGGTAATCCCACAAGGAGCTGCTGCGCCGCCTGCCTGCAGGCTTGGCTGGCTCTGATAACACTACCTGTGGATATTCATGCCACATTCTCCTCACACTCAGCCATTTGAGGCGTCTACATCTCACAGGGAAAGTGAGAAATATCCCCTCCGCATTCCCACCTCGAGCAATGTAACGTTTACACCCGCTTACAGCGCTACGCACGCGCTCTCTTTTGGATAGGGAATGTGCGTCCAACGAAAGTGTTAATTTGGCTTTTAAGAAAGGGACTGTGTTCACGCACACAGACACACTGCTGCGTGTCTGTGTGTGTGTGTGTGTGTGTGTGTGTGTCAATGACAGCGAGGCGGTTGGAGTATGGTGGGTCCATGCGGGGGTGTAATGGAAAGCAGTCGTGGTGTTAGTGTGGAGCGTGCATGGGAATGCTACGTTGGACCCCTGCAGGTGTTGTTGTCGGTGGCTCATGTGGGACGCAGAGCTGATCCTGGGTTTGTGCCACGCTCGTCTCGGTGCTGCACCGCACTGTGTGGGCGGATCGTCACGTCATTGAAACCACTTCACTGGGGCTTCTTTCATTACCAAGTCCCGTTATAACCTTCCATTAGCCAGGTGCAGCTCAATATATTCATGCAAATTATTAATGCATTTGATCTATACAATTAACTGGATACGGCAATGGAAGGAATAGACAGCTGGGGACCACAGTGGAAGTCTTGTTTCTATCTGATACCGAGGGAGTAGGTGCCAAACTTGCTGACCTCTTGCATGTCACATGGTTATCATGTATGTCATATCATGGTGTAAGTTATAGTATGGCTTTAGCATGAACACACCCCCTTTGCTAGCTAAAGACATTGATTAATTGCTACTGTGGTGGAATAGTTAGAAAGATGGAAGACACTGGCAATGTGTGGTTGGATTTAGCTAACTAAAGCACTCTAGTTAAGGTTAGGAAAAGAATGGCCCCATCAACAAGAAAACAAGTTACAATTGTATGCTTTTGGAAACCAAGAATATGTTGAATGTCAATGCTTTAGCCTTCGGTCAAAACCGAACAAACAACGCTCAAAGAAAGTGACGTAGTATTTAAAGTTACATGTTACAACAACTAGTATGAGAAGAGAGAACGTCTACGAAGGATGGATGGGATTTGTGCAGAATGGGTCCAACAAACACAAGACCTTTTCCCAGGAGATGTTTGTTTGTTTGTTGTAAAGGCTGTTTCAGAAAGAGACTTTTCCCCCCTGAGTGTGATTCTGGGGTTGACATCAAATAAACATTGAGCACATTTCCACACATACTGTTGCTGTGAGAGTTAGGTGACTGTCTTGGTGAATTAGCACTATAATATGGCTAGTAAATACTCCCTAAACCACCACCATCATCATTATCTGCTCACAGAAATAAACAAGTGCAAAAAGCAGAACATGTGCAACACACCATTAAGCCACTCACGCACACAAACACATATTCCCCAGTTGCGTGGCAGCTGGCTCAGTATCCCAGCTAACTGCAGCCAGAGGCGCAAGTTCCCTCAAACAGGGAATAATTTCCTCCAAATGCATGGTAATGTTTGAAATAAATAAGCTACATTATGCATACAAGGGAAAACGATTACCTGCTTTTAAAAGCCTTTATGAATATTTATAAAATGTTTCTGTCACCGCTTATATCCCTTCCTTTTTACATATTCAGTCACGAGCAGCTAATAGGAAAGTCCATGTTCCCTCGCGCAGTTTCGACATGAAGCTGCATTGATCTGGCATTACAACAGACAACAACGTACCTTTGACTGCTGATTGAATTGTCATTCCTCCTGGCCTGTTTGGGGTTCTTTCATACCATTCATGTGCTTTTACATGTGAGCCAGACAGTGCATCTGTGTGAGCATCTTTTATGTTTTAAAGGAGCCTGCAGGCACGAGGCTTTGTAGGACAGCTTTTACCTCCCTGTAGCTGTGATTGTCAGGGTTAGTTAAAGGCAGAGGGTCCAATGTTCCTGTGGCGTTAAGGACAGCATGATCTGGCGCGGGAGAGATGAAAAGATAGAGGCAACTCTTCCACCCATCTTGGGGGAATTTCCCTTCAAGGGCCTCATCAGCACCCCTCCAAATGAAACCATTATCTCAACATTTCTGCCCCAGGCGCTCTCACTGTGACTATTTTACTCTTTTCTTCTCATGCATACACACACACATGCACACACACATACACATACACACACACACACACACACACACACACACACACACACACACACACACACACACACACACACACACATGCACATTCACACCACATCATCTATGCTCCCCTGAACTTTTCCCTCTTTGGAGCAGTATTTTGAAAATGTGAAGGGAAGATGAAAGATGGAAGGTGACAGCGGCAGAGAGATGGCGGATGGTGGGAACGTGGAAGGGGGAGGAAAAGGGTGGAGGTGTCAGGGGGGGAGGTACCAGCAGGGAGGGAATGTGTCAGAGATGGAGGAGGCGGTGGTGGAGTGTGTGTGTGACTGGAGGTGACTCCTAATTCATCCAGGGAAAGCTGAGATTTGGTTTGCTTGTCATAACAGATGCCTCATCCTGCCCAGAGGGAAAGCTGTTCTCCACCTGCCGTGATTCAGTTTGAAATGTCTCTTAATGTATTAGTCGGCCATAATGGATCCCATGGCTCATACCTGCAGACATGCCTGCCTTTTATCTCCACACACACACCGCAGCCACCCACCAACCCCCAAAGGAGGGATGGTGGTACAAAAAAAAACAGGAGAAAAAGAGACGGCAGAGAGAATGAGAGAGGGCAGTGATCACGGTGGTAACGGTGAATAATGGCACGGCCGCAGGACTCAAACAAATCACCTGTAGATGATTCTATTATGTGCAGCCACGGAGGAGCTGTTCACCGCCGCCTGACGCTGGGAAGCTTGCTGCGAAGCTGTTCACTCAGGGCACAACCAATGAAATGAGAATTTAATTATGTTTATCATTGTGTGATAAAAATCATCGTGGAGACATATTTCTTTGACTGTTGAGAAATGATCCTTGCTGTAGGGTTAGTCACTTGTCTCAGAGAACCTGCTTTACACATCTTACCTTTTGTTCTCTACTGTGTCTAGACTATCTCTGCGACCTACGTATGCCATACACACTCAACAAGCTGACCCGGCTGCTCCAGTGGAAGCATGAAAGAGCAGATGACTTTGAATGATTCGATTCTGTTTCTGATTGAGGAAACGGGGTCCTTTCACTTAATGTCACCTTCATTTTATTCTCATGATTATGATAAGGACATGTTTTTAACAAGTTGACACACAGGCTAGACTGTATTTGGAAAACACATTTAGTTTGTATTTCTACAGCAACTTGTTGCCACTAAATCACGATTCCTGTTTTTATGGTTCTGTTTTGGCAACTCAAGGGACGTGTTAAGAGAAATATTGCAGTTTTTAAATAAAGGAATGCAAAAGTGTCACAAGGCAGGTTCCTTTTATTTGTGATTTACAACTCCCTAACCGTAATCTGATTCACTTCCTGGTTTACTAAAACATTGCCAACATAGAAATAACCAATGCTTCATTTCCTCCGCGTGGTTCGGCTCAGTGTCGGCTGGATTCTCAGCTGGTGCATGAAACTGCCATGACATCATCTTCACGGAACACTCGCTGAATCATTTCGTTGTCAACCCAAAAGATGAATGTCTGCACTTTTTTGTATTGTTTTATGCCGTAGTACACAGTGTAGTTTTTTGAGGGCTGCTATTTTTTAAAAAATCTGGGTCAAGTAAATTACATTTTTGTATCACTATGTTGATGGCAGCCTGGCAATTTCCAATGATTGAGTTTGTGCAGAGTTTGTCCCCCTTTAGTACCGGCTCAGCTCACTTGGAACCACGTCCTATCCACAACGTTTTGCTAGAGGAAAAAAAAAAGAGTCGAGTTGCCATACCATACAATGAAAATGCTAATGTTTTATTTACATGTTATGCTAAATCTACTTGGCATTTAGTAGTATAGGAACAAAGGTGGAGTAACATGATGTTGCTATTAGTATGGTCACCTCTGAGAAAGGAGGCTTGGGGTATAGCTGTGGTCAAACAATACTATTTATGGCGGTGGCGGTCCGTGGTGTTGCCCACTACGGCAGCTGTGATCGCAGCACGCTGTGATTGCAGGGCGCCATCCCCCTCCCCTCCTCCCTTCGCTAGCTCGTGAGCTAACTGCAAGCTATGCTTTTCCCATTTTCCATCGCTTGCCAGTAAGTCTACGAGTCTACAGGGAATAGTCTCCAGCTTCTTCATCTCTACAAGTTAAAGTGTTCTTCTTCTACAAGTTAAAGCAGGGGTGGACATTTATTTTTCCCAGGGGGCCACATGAGGAACAGAAAATACTGTGGAGGGCCGGGCCAATAGCCTGAACTCATTCATGTACTCTTCACGACCGAGTTTGACAGGACTTCCCAGCATGCAGTTTTGTGGTATAATTTTATAAATGTGAAACCTTGACTGAAGTTCCTATCCCTGTCAGCTACGTAGCTCCGCTCAGTTGGTTTTGGGCTAAAGCTGAGAAAACGAAATGTCGCTGCCTGCTGGTAGTTATGGCAGTATGTCGCCGGTTTGACCGCATGTCCGCCAGGCCCGCCCATAGCGCCGGGCCTGATTATATTACTCGGCGGGCCAGAATAAGGGCCGTATACGGCCTGTTAGCCGTAGCTTATCAACCCCTGAGTTAAAGTGTTCTTCTCTATAAGTTAAAGTAGTGCAACCAACTTGACTAGGTGCATACAGCGCCACCTAAAGTAGCGGAGTGTGTGGTGCAGGATATTTAATAATAGGGAAAATTATAATACATGTAGTGTATTCGTGAAAAACATTTACATTATAAAATATATATAACTTTTAATTATAAACAATACAAAATACAAAAATATATATATATATTTTTTTTAGATTACATCATAAAATAGCTATAACTTTGTGATTCTGTTTCGGCCAGCAGAGAAGGCCGAGCTGTCCCTGACGGCCCGTCACTGATTCACGGTGACTTGGACACTGTGAGTTCCCCATGTCCAGTGTCCAATGTTGTTTCTTTTAACCATCATTCATTCCTAACCGGCCTTCTTTTCCTTACTTTAGTCATACTGTTTTAAAAGAAGGAATAAGCCACTGTAAAAATCACAAATGGGTTTTTCCTTTGAGGAAAGAGGGCACGGAAAGGAATGTGGGCTTATATCCAAGAAACACTGGTATGCCAGATAAAATGCTGTAAAAACACCACACACGTATTGACGTTTTGATTCTATGATTGGATTTTTCTCCACAGAATGCGATGAAGGAAGGGTTAACTCTCACACCAGCTTGGTTCTGTGCGGCAGATCAAATGGAACAAGTTCATTACAGAGACGAGGCTGATCGTTCCGCTGCATCCATCATCCATCCATCAGCCGTTAGTTCTGTCTCCCAGATTTCCAGAGAACCTTTTGGGATCCAAGAGAAGTAATCAGCCCCCCGTGCCTTTGAAATAGAATAGCAGAATTCCAAGAAGCCGACCCGGCTGTGACCTTGAAGCTGCGTCGTCATTTCATTACAGGGGCAGTTGAGACGATGGAAGCGAGGCGTCTTAGGAGCACTGCTCGCTAAATGGGAAGTGCACTGAAACATGATGATTGCATTGTGTTGGCACTTAGAGACGATGGGTACAGCAGTGGGAAAAATAAAAACACACTATGTGCACATGGCAGAGACACAGCGGTGTCAGAAAGAATGTGTGATACACTGATAAGATCCCCACTTTAATAACCACAACAGCCTTGTCAATCACTTCTTGAGGAGGACGCCGTCTTTCACCTTTCTTTTCGTTGCAATGAATAAAGCCGTTCAGAGTGCATGACAGATATTGCTGGCTGAAGTACTGGCTTTTTGGCTTTCACGCTCAGGTTACTGTTATGGAAATGTTCTGTAATGGCTTTTATAAGGTGACAGAACGTTTAAGCATTCTGAAGCTTTTTATACCATGTTTCTATTGGAAAATCAAGATTTAAGATTATATGCAGGGATAACAGACAGTTATTCTACACAATGAAAAGCATATTTTGCTCAGTCCTCCTAACACAGAATTAAAAGATACAGCGGTATAGCACAAAAAATATGATAATAGTATTGCTATGATAAATATGATAAAATCTCATAATAGTTTTGCTCATTGTATCTTGATAGACTATGCATTGCTACAACGTTGTAATTTGTTGGAAAGTTCACGTGTCGATGGTATTTCGGGAGGAGACTCTTGAGGTTGCGATGGTTAAAATCGTTGAAATCTTGTTTTGAAATCGCCGGCTACAGCAAACACAGCGTCCGGGTGTCCGGTCTCCACTGATGACGTCATGCAGCAGCCCCGATGCCGTTGCGAAGTCCACTCGGACTTTCAAAAAGGAGAGCGCCGTTCATGTCCCATGAGCAACTGAAAGTTAACGTCATTTTGTTAAGTCAGTCGTTAGTGACTTGACTTGTCAGTTACGGAAGTAGAGACTCGTTGGTTAGGTTTAGGAAAAGATTGTGGTTTACGTCTACTTGACTAAGTGGTTTTGTTGCTTAAACCTAACTTTTATAAAAAATATTACAAATGTTATGCAGGTAACAGGTTTATATTGACACGCTATCCCTGGCGCGTCCAAAACCGACGCTGGAAGAGTATATATGCATCGCAGAATGAAGTTTAGAAACCCTGATCAAGCCTTGGTATTTAAATTGGGAAGTTACGGGGTGAGAATGTGTTGGAAGACGAGTATTCTCAGTTCTCAGGCTGCATGAGTAATGGATTTTAAACCTTGTAGTTGAAGGCTTCATGCACCATCTTCAGAGAGAGGAAAGCTTTTCCCCACTTTTTGGAACCTGTTAAAAATGTTGGAATCAATTCCATAATTTCTAAAGACAGAATATAATATTCAGTTGCTTATTTTATCCAGGCTGACAGGGCCTGACAGAGTTGCTATTTGTAGGTAAAGCCTTTGTACTATAAGCAGTTGGTATGAGGATGGTTTGATGATTTCTCGCCTGCATTTTGTTTTCATGTATTAGCTGGCAGCAGAGCTCTGGATGCAAATGTCTGTTAGTCCAGATTTAAATATTTCAGCACCTATTGGATGGATTGTCATTTTTTTTGGAAGACTCTCTCATGCCCAGAGGACGCATCTGGTCTCACTGCCCGCTTAAAGTTTACTAGCAAACAGTGGAATATGTCCATGCTTGCTATGTCATAGAATTTGGCTCATATGTTTCCCTTAGGAGGAATTCAAGGATTAAAGGATACTTTTTTTGTCACTATGTACCACAGGGTAACCCAACAAAATGCAGTCGTAGCCCATTTTGCGACAGAAAAACAGGATAAACAAAACAAAAAGGAGATTCCTGCAGCGCATTTATTGATCTTGCCTCAGGAGAAATGTAAACAGAAACAAAGAAGTTAACCGGGCAAAATGGCTGACATCTGAACATAATAAATTCAATATCAGGGAAACACTGTCGATGTTACACACATTCACAATGATTGAGCTTGGGCATGTGATGGTATAGCCTCGTGTTAACATTGTCATGTGAGCATGTTAGCATGCTAATGTCAGCATTTAGCTCAAAGCATTGTAGTGCAAAAGTACAGCGTCACAGAGCAGCTAGCGTGGCTGTAGACTAAAGCTGCGTTCACACCAAACATGTTGTGAATATTGGCGCCGCATTTACCGCGTGAGTTTACTCGCTTGACAAAAAAGCTATGTTCACACCAAAACGCGATGCAAATGTTACACGCGCTTGAAAGGAAGCGTGGCTTATCTTCATGGCTTATCTCCGTAAAAACAGTTACAGTTTCCGTCATTCATCATGGAAATGACTACTAGTTCTGCTTTACACTTGTTGCGTAAATTCCACGTATGTAGGAAAATCAAACTCCAGGGTGTCTGGGTTCATAATATTATCCGTAGTCTCACAACAGCGCCTGAATGACGGTCGCTATTGGTGCTACTTCGAAGGGACCGGCAGCAGTTTGATTCGGCAGGACGGGGGTGGTGACGGGCCAAGCTTTTATTAACGCTGATTGGCAGACCCGACTCAGCGTCACGCAATTTTTTGGGAAAATTTCAACTCGTGTATTCCCCCCGCGTCAAACTCGTTATTCGTTTCGCGTCAGACGCGTCATTCGTGCCGTCCGGCGGAAAGTTTTTTGCATCTTTGCATTGACTTTGCATGTAATCTCGCGCGTCAAATTTGCGCCGCGTTTTGTGTGAACGCTGCATAAATCTTGTTTCTACAAAATGACCAACCACAATTATACAGACTGATCTGACATGCAGAGCATGATGAAACGTCACTGGACTAAATATCTCTTTCAGTATAAACATGTCCCTGCTATAGCCTTACAGCAGGCTGTATTCTGACTTAAAAGTGTAATAGTAATAGTGCTGTTACGCCCATACCGTGAATGCTATTCAAACATGTGATCTACATGTAAAATTCCCAGAACATTTGAATTCTAAAGCAAAAGACTTAAAGCAGCTTAAAGGTGGTTGCTCAACAGCTCAGTTTTAGATGTGAACCTACACACAAACACGCTCCCATTGAATAGATTTGCAGCGTGACCCTGAGAGCAGCTCGAGATGAACGACGCAGCTGTGAGGAGATTTGTTTAAAAAAGCCAGGCGTCCCATTTTCTATGTTATCAGTGTGCCGCGCCGGGGTCTCCCACTTTCTGAATTATCTTTTTCTTGACATTATAATTCAGTGCACCCTCGACAGCGCTGTTTTCTCTCTCAGAAAATCTAATTTCTGTACATTTGATTTGCTCCTTTTTGTTTTCTCATTATCTGTAAAACATGTTGTGTAGCCCTCCATCCATTTCTAACCCTCTACAATTTCAAAGAGGAAGCAGAAAATGAAAAGTCATGCTGCATATCTTCCTTTGAAAGTGCCCAGGTTCAATTTTCCTCCTTCCCCCTTTTCAAAATATTTCTAATAATAAATAGCTCTTGGCCGCAATTCTCTGGAAAATGAATTCCGAACACGATGATAAATGTGCGTAGAATAATTTGCTGGATGATTAAAGGAGGGGACTTTCTTTTTAGTGGTGTACAGATAGCTGACTTCTCCCACTTTTATCCTCCATACAATATTTTCAATATATTCAGAGATCTACAGCATACGGATGAAAGAGTTCACTTTTCCATTTCTCTGCTCTTAAATCATCTGTAAAAGATGTGGTGATACAGAATGTTCTGATCATGGGTTCTCTCTCTCTATTCATTTATGGGCCTCACTTTCTTTCTTTGTGAGGGACAATGACATTCTGCTGAAGCTTAATATATGATGCAACTTCAAACTGCCCAATTCTATATTTTATCCAATAACTATGGATCAAAGGACTATGTGAAAGGGGTCACACAAAGGAGAAAAACCCACACAGATTTATCACAAACTCTTTTCAAATGATTACTTTAGTTTCATGGCCCTTAATTAAACTATTTAGTGTCGGCGTTCTCATCGGTCGGGTTTCAAGCAGCAGTATGGAAAGCACTGATAAAACCAGAAGCAAACAGCAGACAGACGCAGCTAGAGACTAGCTGGTGAACAAAGTGTTGAGTATTTAACTGCTTATAAGCCAATTGTTTGTGTTGGAAACGGCGGAAACTTGGGCCCTGCTCTACATGGGTAATAGCGTTATCCAGATTATGTATGACATAATCATTATGTCTATATTATTATTATTATTATTATTATTATATATATATATATAATAATAATAATAATAATAATAATAATAATATAGACGATTTCACTGGAGTCTGATTCTTTTGGTTCCTAGAAACTGGCTTACTTTATATCTGGAACTGTTGTCAGAGCAACAAGTCCTTCAGCGCAAATCCCCAAAAGTGTGTTTTTTTCAGTTAGCTGAATTATGACAGTTTATTGTGAAGCACATACTTGACATACTTTTCAAATACAAATAGCTCAAGTTGAGATTGAGATTATAAAATTTGTCTTACTATAAAATTGCCATGATTTGTATTTATCATATTCACATATTCATGATGAAGACTTACCTATACTTATACACGGTGCAAATTAATAAAGTTATAGAAAATATAATGACATTATTTTAACATAAAAGATATAAACTAAACAAAGACTCTAACTATAGACTATAATAAAGACATTAACTCAATGACAAGATTGATGGTTAAAGGTTAACTGATAAATGGAACCAGGGCATTTGGCATTGAACTACACGTTGAGGTTTTCCATATAACCAAAACTAAAATACATACTTCGATCCGCTATTTTCTGCTTCTCCGAGGCTGAGCCGGGTTTTTCAGATCTATTTCTCCTCAGCAACGTTTTCCAACTTTGATGCATTCCCGTGCCAGACGAGATATGTCTTCTCTCCAGCATGTTCTGTGTGTACCCCGGGGCTTCGTACAAGTTGGACATGCCCAGAAAACCACTAAAGGGAGGCATCCAGGAGGAATCCTGATCAGATGGCCAGATCATCTTAGCTGGCCCCTTTCAATGTGAAGGAGCAGTGGCTCTCCTCCAAGCTTTTTCTGGATGGGTATTCACTCCTCTTGGGTGGTTCCTATTTACCAATTCTGTTTGCATGAACAGGATCGAAAGGTGCAGCCAAGGGAAGGGAAGTGTCTGGTTTGGGAACTCAGAATTGCGTCTAATGGTGTGGTTCTGTTGGCCTAAGGGGATCATGACCTTCAGCACTCATGTGGGTGCTTTACACTGCTGTGAAGCAGTAGGAATGAGAATCAGTTCCTCCAAGTCTGAAACCATTGTTCACTGCTAGAAAACAGTGGATCGCTCCCTTGGATTGTTCGGAGCGAATCACTGCCCTAAGCAAGGGAGTTCAAGTATCTCGTGGTCTTGTTTACGAGAAACTAAATGGCAAAATGGAGAGGAAGATGCACAGGTGGTTTGATGTGGCATCAACGACAATGTGGGCGTTGTAGCATCCAGGACACTAGTCCAGAAGGGAAGGTTTTCCATATATCAGTCCATCTATCTGTATTCCAACCATCACCTATGGTTCTAAACTTTGAGTAGAGACCAAAGGAATGAGTGTCAATATATATAGGGTAATGACACTGGGCATGCAGGGCTTCGGGGTAGGGAAGAATAGAATATAATCTATTAATAATGACTATTCTTTGGGAAGGACTGTGCTCAGCAGCTTATTGACTGTTTCTGTTAACACAAAGTCTTTGTTGGCCTTCAAAAGGAACAATTGGCACACATAACTGACTATTGACAGCTTCAATTTAAAGTCTGTTGGTCAAATCATCAACAATACACTGGTGAAAAATGCAAGGTAAAAACAGTATAAAGGGAAGGAAGATGGAGTATACGAGGAAGTAAGAGGGGCCATCTAAGGTCCAAGACTCCTTTGAGCTGATTCAGAGTATTAAAGATCCAATATTGATTCCATTATGGCTGTGAAACTTTATAGACAGGTCTGCATTGGGGCCATCAAGAACCATATACCTTAATTAATGTGGACAGAGAAGGAAGGTTGTGTTTGTGTACCTGGTCGATCATTGGCTGATGTTTCCTACACCGTAAAATCAATGAGCCTGCCGAGGCTCCTTCATATCTAATCAGAGCCCCGGCTGATCTCATAAACGGACTGGGATTACATCACAATGGAGAGGTCAAGGGGCATCATGTGGGTGTACGAGGAGAAAAAGGCCTCAGGAGGAATGCGCCTCCCGACCCCTCATCTCCCTCATTTCCCCCCCTGTACTCGAGATAATATCACACAATCGCCTGAGCACAGAAAATCAATATGCCTGAGCTAGGTTCAAACCCAAAGCTACTCATTAAAAAGAGAGGGGGCAAACGCGTTGTTCAGAGTATTGGTCCAACCACGGAGAGTTAAGCTGCAGGGATTGTTATCATTGTTAAGCAAATAGATCCACAGGGGGAAAGATAGACAGGAGAGAAATAATGCGATTTACGCCCTGTGCTATTAGCAAACTGTATCTTCCTGGAGACCGATGGGGGGAGCCGCCCCCTCGGAGCGACTGAATGCCTACCTCAGCACATGGGGAATTAGCTAACTGTTGATATGGAGGAGTATGAATTGTAAAGCAGAGCAGAACTGTGCTCCAACACACGGCTCACAGTGTGGCTGCATTAGCCTCCAATCTTTAATGAATGCAACTTGAAGTGTAGGATGAATATTCATTACTGCGAAGTTAATAAGTGTTTTTGGACTGAATCGTTCTGGGGAATCTCAGAGAGGAACTGCTCACTCGGGAGCTCCCCTGAGAACTACATACCATAAGTTCCTACGGTCCAATAACCCTTTGTCTTCATCATAGGGTTACATTCAGAGGGGTTAATATAGACGATGCAGTGTGGTGAGGGAGTGCTGTAGATTAAGCGATGTGTTGGCCAGAGAGCGGTTCAAGAGAAACGGCAAACTTAAATAGGTTTTTTGAGCCGTGAACTAAATCATATGAATGTCCTGCAATGCTGGTGTTAATCATTTCAAAATGTGCGTAGAAAAAATGGATAAAAATGCAATCTACTGTTTTAAATCAGCCCTAATCTTTCAAGGCTAAGATATAGTTTAACATTTGGGAGACACTTGTCATGAAATAAACAATGTTAACACCGTTTTAATCAGGACCCTCACCTCACCTCTCCCCTCAGGATATTTCCTTCCTTCTTTTTTTTTCCGGAAAAACTGTGTTACATTACAATCACAGCAAAGCACAAGCCTGCTCTCTCCTTCCTGCGAAAAGGAAATGAAGCTATCAGGATATTACGATTACAATCTGTTGAATCCGTGTTATTGACTGATTATCTGGAGATAGCAGTGCTTTTTACGCTGCGTTAAGATTGCCTTGATAAAGCATTAAGTTGTTTTATTTTTCTCATTTCGTTAGCTAGCTAATATTAGCATGTTAAATCCACCATGTTTTCATGCTAACGTTACACAAGCTCCTGAAAATAAGTGGCACAGCAGAATGGTGGCCATCAGCGGAGCATAGTCTTAATATTGTTTTATACATGTTTTTTTCTGAACACTAATTCCATTAAATTCAGTGTAGTAGGTGTATATGACAACATATGGCTTATTCTCTATATGAGGATGAGGTTAATCTAATGAACACTTTCCCCAGTACCTTAGATAGCACATTGGACAGTGATGTATTGATCTTACCACATGTATCACTTTAACACTTTACCAATTTCCATTACCCATGCGGGCCAATTTATCATATAAATGTGTGTGACCTTTGCCTTGTATGGGTGCTGATATGGGTCACAGGTTTGCAGCAGCAGGGTGGATGAATTTCTCTGTATTACGTGACCAAGACCCAACAGTATATCTTTATAGTGGATTGGAGTGTGCTGTGCTCTCTGCCTTCCAAGAATCTGCTCCCTCCCATTGTGGTTTGCTCATTGACATTTCCAGATGTGAGCAGTTCACAAAGGCTATGACTGAGGAGAGAGGCTGACATTTTGTGTCTTTGCGAGTGCTTGACAATGGCTGAGAAGCACTGACATTTGTGAAAGTGCCGCGAGGAGCACTCCTAAGACTTTCTATTATGAGAAAGAGAGCAAAATTACACATTACACACTCATATCTGTTGCAGTAATCTGTGCTCACAGGATGTGTGATAAAAATGAAACAGAAAAAGATGAGTGGTAGGGAAGGAGGAAAAACAAAGTACAGGAAGAAGGTGACAGCAATGGGGGAGACAGCTGAATAAAGGACAGATGATAGAATAAATACAACAACCTAGTTGTAATTCTCAAGTGGCTCACTGTGTGAAAGCGTCTTCAGTCTTTTCCTTCTAAACCCCCTCAACTGCTGCAGACAGCTCCCTGAAGTATAGACAGCATTCTGCTGTTGATCTTGTATGAAAAAAGGTACAAACTGTTCTGCACAAACAGACCATTGAATAATAATGCTCTGGGAAACAAATTCACAAATGTCTATACAAGATTTACATGGGCTCCCAAAGATAGAATACATACTGAACACGAATAACCACTGTATGAGTCAGATGATTCACATTTGAAATATTCAATTAACTATTTCAAAATGGCTTAAATGTGTATGTATTCTTCTATTGACAATTCCAGAGGCTATGCATATGCAAATATGGAGATGCCTCAGACCCTGTTCCTCAAGCACCACCACCAGAGCTGGTCCAGTTCCACCAGTTCTCGTCGCGGAAAGCTAAACTGGTTCTCAACATTTAGAAATGACTGGTTTATCAGACCACTCGGATACATGTGGTTCGACACATGCTGTGATCATACAATATCAAACTGATAATGACCCTATCCAACAGGATTGAGACGTCTGGAACGCATGTGTTTTGTCGCGTTTAATGTTTGTGTGTAACACAAGACAACTGATTCTGTGTCTACCTCACTCGCAGGGCTAGATTAACCTCCTGCGGGGGCAAACATATGTTGTTAGTCCCCATCGAATATCAAATTAGTCCTATTATTCTAGTGACATGTACAGTTGTTTCATGGATTAATCATGAAGAACTCCTTACTTGCAGTTGTGCAAACTAGAGTTACAGTGTTTCAGTTGTTTTCAACCAATGACTTCAATAATTCATCTGGCATATCATCATCTCATGAATTCTATCCAGATGAAGGTCAAAAGACCAAAATGTCAGAAATAAAGTCAGTACAAGTGATCACTAGTGTGCAGGATAAGTTGTTTTTGTGTCATTTCTGGTCAAAATCAGGTGGGCAGGACTTTGATGAAACACTATTTTTTTTATCAACTTGGCATAATAGTAACAAAATGACTGTGAAGAGGATATGCGGCTCAAACTGAACAACATAAATCACATCCTCTCAACGACCTCCTAGCCAAACCGATCCGGCTCCGCGGTGACAAAGACCGCTACAGGAGGTCCTTCCTGCCAGCTGCCATCTCCCTGTACCACCAGTCCCCTCTGTGTCAGGACAGGGGGGTCCGGAGGTGAAGCCTCACACTTGCCCCCAACAGACTAAAGACTAACACAAACGCTCATACACAGCAATATGCTACGAGGCTGTGATTAACAGGTGACTTTTGCACCAGCTAAGGGGTGTTGTTATCGGGACAAGGGTCAGATGAAAAAAAAGAAACACACAGCAACCAAAAGTGCACACATTTATTGATTTCCAATAATCAGATGAAGTTACATTGTTAAGTCACCACAGATGGGCGGAGGTAACGAGATGTGTTTCTTCAGCATAGCGACAGGACTCAGTGGTTCCATGACTGCTCGAACAAACATCCCTGTCGGCTCTCATTGTTTCTTTTAAGCAACATCTTCCGTTGAATTACCACAAAAGTACTGCCACACAGTAAACATGTGTCCAACCTCGCGGATGAGCCTTTTTGTCATTGAACGTCTTTTAGAAGATGCCACAGCTGACATTCATATTGATGGAGCTACGTATGTCAGTAGCCCACTACATGATGGACCACAAAGTAATATTGGTTTGGGGGAAATTCATCAACTGAAAAGTCTGTTAGTCAAGTCAAGATCATACATGTACAGTATGTTATTGCTGCCAGCATGGCCAGTCTGACATCACTGAAAACAAGTACTTTGAAGACTGACTCCATGGCCTTCTGAGGATTTATATATATATATATATATATATATATATATATATATATATATGTATATATATATATATATATATATATATATATATATATATGTATGTATGTATGTATATATATATATATATATATATATATATATATATATATATATATATATATATATATATATATATGCACATCGACAACAGCAACACTATTTCTTATACAGCATACATAATCTGATCTCACCAGTCTGATAAGAGTTCAAAAGCAAAATAGGAAATAGGTGGGTGTCGTTGACACGGTGTAATAAGTAATAGATACAACGAGCGTTAACTCCAGACATTTCAGTCTCGTCTCAGCCCAAGATTTCTTGCTGATTACATAGTTTGCCTTCTAAAGCTTCACGATCCATCACATTTAGTCCCCAAAGGTTGACACATTTCCCGAACTGGCTTCCTCACTGGTTGACAAATCATGCTCGAAGTCTTTAATGTCAGATTTTTAAGAAGTACGCATTCTTTCATCAATAGCCGTACAATGTCCTTACATTCTGTAACTACCTTTAGAGTGTTTTCCCTTGTTAGTAGCAGGCACCACCATTTAAGTGCACAGGAACTGATACATGCAGCATAGTTATTATTCCACAATCCAGTGTTAATGTTTGTAATTTGATCTCATGGATGACAGCCTCACTGTTTGAAATGGGGTCATGCTTGGAAAAAAAACTAGTTTGTAAGGTGTGTCGTCTTATTTCTTCGAAACGAACACGTGGAAGTGAAACTGCCACAATCACTTCACCACCAAGGCGGGGTGAAAAGCAGGCGCACACCTTCAAACAGCATCTCTGCAAAGTCATTTCACATTTTCTCAGTCCCTTTGGTACATTCTTTGAATCAACGATAACATTTGAAAAACAGTATGTACATTTCTCGAAACAAACAGAACCTCACTATAGACAACTACAAAAGCCTGACACATACTCAGCTTAACTTTTAAAAGACCTTGTGTCATTCTTTGCAAATCTAAATTCTTGACCATTTTGTCAATATACAGTGTACTCTCAAAATTCACTGACATTTATCAATTGTAACATTTACTGGGATACATATGGACCTGCACTTGTAAAGCACTTTTTCTAGTCTTAGACCACTCATTCACACCCACTCATCTACTGAGGGGGAGGAGCCACCTGCCCACCAGAACTCACTAACATTCACACACTGTAGGCACAGCGACGGGAGCAATTTGAGAACACATCGCCACGGGCGAAGCGGATGCAGACAGAACTGCTCACCACAGACAAAAACAAGACATTTTACAGCATTGAATAGTACAATCAAACAAAATACAAAATTAGAAATGTCAACTTCTGAGCTATGTTTTTAGAGAACTGTTTTTTTTAGTGAACCTTTCAAGATTCTCCTGAGAGTAATATATCAATTCAGGACACGTTTACAAAAGTAGTCGACTAGAAATGTATATTAGGCTCTTGACACCTCATATACTGCTTTGCAATGACTTATTATTTTGTATTTATTTACTTATTAATGAATTCAGTATTATATTCAACAGATATCCAGTGTAATACATGTTGATGAACAATAAATAAGCTAGTGATAATGTAGGAAACTGCAGACAACTGTACACAAATCATTTGCCAAAGCGTTTGCAATCTGTTCAAAAGAATACAAAATTAGTAGTTTAATAAGTATTTTTTTTAATTTTCATTCTAATCAGAAACATATACCAAAGGGAATGAGAACAACTGTAATAATGTTGCACTGGTTTTTACCGCACAAGGTGCCAAAAGAAGTTTTGTGAAGAATGCAAAAAAAGAGAAGTTGAGAGAGAAGCTCAAACCCTGCTTACTGTTTCACCTTCAAAGAGCATGAAATGGCCGTGACTATTGATTAGAGGTTTTAAAGTTAGAGGAATTGACTGAGTCCGTCGTTGGAAAAGGTGTGGGGGAGGGGCCTTCAGTCACGGTTTAACCATCCGTGAGGCACTTGGAGATTGGAGTATACTCTGTGCCAATACAGAAACCGCCTCGTCGTCGTAGTCTCTTCCGGCTGCATCCCATCGAAGGAATTCTGTGCCATTTGCTTGCCTTGTCTTGATGCGATAAATCATACAAATGAAGATGAGACGTGCACACCTTTGAACAATTCCTGCTGTTGCACTTTGCACAAGCCCAGCGTAACATAAACAGTTGTGTGAAGGTGAGATTGAACTTCTCTTTTAAGCTCACTGTTTTGATTCTTCACACATCTAGTCAGTTGCTGCATGACTTTAACTTGACAACTGCCAGATGTAGTATTCCCACTTCTACTGCCTGCAAGGAGTTGCAGAAGGTGTAAGATGATCGTAGGCACTTTGTTTGAAGCATATTGTTTCCCCAAAGTGGAACACAGCTGGTTGGCTGAGCTTTTAGCCACAAGTCTTCTTATGATGTCTCATGAATATCACTTCCCCTTTTCCTAAACATTCTCCATACTATTCAGTATGCATTCAGTCATTGCCCATTGCATGTTTTCTTTTTCTTTATCGCCTCCATCTGGCCTCTTCCTGCCCTCCAACACCCCCCCCCCCCTCCTCCCAACCTTGTCTACTGCAGCAGAGCCTCAGCTGTGATAAAGATGGAACATGCTCTCGGAGCTCGTCATGCTACGCTTCCCGTTCTGCAGCACTGATATTCTGACACTGATCACCATCAAACTGTCAACAACAGACAGGGAGTGAGGGCTGAGGGTGGGTGGAGAAGCTAACGCATTTTTCCTCATAAATAATTTTCACTCAACAGAAAAGATGAGCTGAAACAGGATTTATTATTAATTTCTGTCTTTTTTTTCTTTTTTTGGAGAGAGAGAGAGAAAATTGAGATGGATGATGCCTGGTGTTTGGCTGGGCCTGCCAGAGAGAGACGTGGGAAAGGCCAGCCTATAGCCTTGCAGGAACCTCAGTTAAGTCGCAGACCAGTGAGGCGGGATTAGATAGCGCCTTTATTCACTTCATGGATAAGGATCAGGCTGACACGTTGCTCATGAACTCACTCGAGGGGTTCAGAGGAGCACAAAAGTCATCTTTGCATTTAACCCTGTCCAAGCAGAAGACCAATCACATCACAGAGAAGGTGCTGCTCTATTCTCTGCTGTCTCTTTGAATTCAGCAGGAGATTTGTTTGCAATTTACTGTGACATCCAAAGTATTGATCTCAGTGTTGGTAGCAGCGCCGGGGCCAGTTTGTGGAACTGTAACATTTGTGTGTGCACAAATGTCTTATCTTTCATAAGCAGATTAGCTGACCTATGGAAGTCCACCATTGCTGTTGTGATACATTCAATTTGAATCTAAAACTCTGATATTTATATAAACATTTTGGTTGAATCTGTCTCTGAACTCTGCTGAGTCTGTCAGTGTCTACGCTCAACATGGCCTTTACTCCCTGAAGGATGAAGAGTAGGAACGCTTCAAACCATTTAGCAATAAAGTTCATGCTACCAATGACCGGTGAGCACGCTCACTTTATTGATTAATATATCGACTATTTGATAGATTAGTTGTAATCCAAACAATACATTTTCCTTAAATTTGTATTTCACTTAGGTCGTTTTGACAAGCTATATGCTATGTCATAAACAAAACAAACTATGCTACTCCTGAAATCTTAAATAAAGATATTGGCCCCTTAACTTGAGCACACTTACCCCAGTTGATTTGTACAGCTTTGTTCCACAGAAAGAAATAGTGCCAACGTTTGCAGCGATATAGCTTACTATGCATTATTAAACCTCTCTGAAAAAAGTGAAATCAATGCATTATTTCTGTGCAGTGGACAGGTGATCCTGACTTTTTAGTCATACTAGTGCGGTGGCAGTTTGGTCCACCACTTTCATATTTTCAATGGGTTGCCATGACATTTGACACAGACATCCATGGGGACCATGTGAGGGTGAATTCAAATGACTTTTGTGATGCCCTGACTTTTTATCTGGTGCTGCCAGCAGGTTGGATTTTTCACTTATCCAGTAAAATATCTCAACATGTGCCAGACCAATGCTTCCATGATGCCCAGACACTACATCCCAGAGTGATCCTCCAGGCTCTTTTTCTAGGACACTCAGCAGCTTGACATTTGTAGTTACCACAACGTGTCCTGACAGCATTTGGATGCATTACCATGAAATGTGGTTCAGACATACTTCTTGCTCTCAGGAAGAATTGTCATAACTTCGGTGATGCACTGAATTGCTCTGGTTTATGACAGAACTCAGACTCAGCTGTACTATGTCTATAATGAGTCCAGGCAGCAACCTCTGGGTCTGAAAAGTGAAGCCATCTTGAAAGTGTCTTGAACCTGCGTTCTCTCTAATGTCCATCAGGGGGCGACTCCTTTGGTTGTATAGAAGTCTATGAGAAAATGACTCTACTTTTTCTTGATTTATTCCCTCAGTAAACATTTAAGCATGAGTCTATGTCTCAATCTCTAGTTTTAAGTCTTCTTCAATACAGCATGATGTTTATTTAGTAAATCATAGCCCTTTGAGTCAAACAGACCATAAAGCAGGGTGTGCTTTGGGGAGCGGCCACCTTGTGTTTGACAGGTTGTTACCGTGGCATTTTTCGGTGTGAAAGCTGACCGTGTCTTCATCTTAGGACTTAAACCCTTTTACAGTGCTTTTTCAGTGAATGAATGTTAATTGTCACCTTTGCCTAAAAAAATTCTTATACGGCATTCATTTCTGCTTTGATCTGCTCTGTCGTGTCACTTCTGGATACAAAAAACTAAGTTGGGAACTGCCAATAAAAAAATGCTGAAATCAAGGCTTAAAAATTACCCTAACCCCCAAAGACTATGCCCATATGTCCTATAGTTTAGTCCTAGACTCTTCATATTCTGACATGTTGTACTTCATACACAATCACCCATGTTGTTCCTGTGAAAGGATGACATATACTGTATGCATCTACATTTGAAATATTTATATTGAAACAAAGATACACCCCAGACTAGACACTGTGAATGTTCTATTCCTTAAAATCCTTAAATTGTGACAAATGATGTTCCCATGTTCTAACTGCACTTTCTGACTACATGTCATCACACGGTCGTCTGATAGAAGGATTATTGTGACTTTAAGACTGATCGGACTTCAGCAGCCAATGTCTTTTCTTGTGGTTCTCTGACCCATCGTGATTCATTCTGTCTCGACCGGACCACATACTGTGTCGTTCCTTCTTGTACAACATGAAATGCTCCTGAAAAGGAAGTACAGATTTCTGCTCACGCTAATCTCCCCTGGCCAAGCTCTGACTGTTATTTATGGTTGTAATGATTACACTGGCTTCAATGCTACGACCTGTGTCATAATTAATCTTTCATAACTTCTGCGGGGGCTCAATCGATTGGGGAGATTGTGATGGGAAAAGGGTTTGATGAATGGTCTGATTAAGATATGGTTGTGTGCTTAGAGGACTTGTGTCCATCCAGATGGGAAAGGGACTTAATGGATTCATCTCAAGTGTGTTTGTTGTGTCTTATGCTGTGGTATAGGGCCCCAGTCAGTCACTGTGCTACCTGGATATCAGGGTAACATTTGATGCTACAGACTCATGACAGCTTTAATACATATATACTGTACAAGAGCCCTGTAAATACTGTATTTTGTTAAAACACACTCAGACTTGATCATTCTGTTATCTTCCCTGAAATGTCTCATTTTAAGATTAAGAAAGACATTTGATTTCAGCTTGTTGTGAGATCCTCAATGCTAACATCACGCCATCATTTGGAATGAAGTGACACACAAATGTGATGAAACAACAAAGCAAACATGACGGTATTTGCAGGTGTCGGTGACATCAGGAAGCCATGAATCTCAATTTAGCTATTTTCAGGAAAGAATGACAAGATTTTCTCTATGACATAAAGGTTGAAAATATCATCTGACAACGCATCAATAAGAGGTTTACATCAAGCCAGCAGATACTAACATCAAAGAAAATGTCAAACTCATTTTGGGAATGTTGATATGGGAAATAGCACAGCTGTACCACAAATGTGTATATGTAGCACTGATCTAAAGCTCAGTTGAACACCTTGGAGGGTGGGGACAGCGGTTGTTTTTGTTACCGCCTTTATCTCGACATCACAAGTTAATTATTTCGTTATCTTGAGGAAAACGAGATAGTCCAATCATTATCTTGAGAAGACATAAAGGTTGTTTCCTATTATTACTTCTGATGTTTATCAGAGCTCAAGAGCACAATGCCAGTGTGCATTGATGACTGCGGTCGAGCTGACACACATCTCCAAGGTCAAATCAGATGACGCTGAAGTGAAAGTGTATTGAATATACTGACACTCAAGGTAAAAGCATTTAATCAGTCCAGTTTAAGCTGACCATTGCCTGTGAAGCCCTCTCTCAGTACAATGTAGAATAGAAAAAGTAATGGAAGCGTTTGGTTTTCAAGATAAGATGTTCACAAAGCAAAATACATACATGGAAATAAGATTAATTGAATTATGCTTCTTTTTAACTGTACTTATTCAGAGATGTCTTCAACTGAAATGTATCAGTCATTATCACGCATTGCTACTTTCTTTCCAGCAGCACAAACATCAAGGACTGATACTTCTTGTAAATATAATCCAATAAGTCTTATGCCCATGGACCCAAGGTGTCACAGACACACAGCGCCACTGTTAGCTCCTAGCTACTGGCTCAGCCGTCTCCATCTTTAGAGCCATATGTGGTGCCAATACATATCCTCTGAGTTTGGTTTAGAGCATCTATAAATAAAAGGAGCACAAAAAATCCCCCCATTCTCCATTACATTATGTTGTTTATATTTTCTAAGAACCTAAAGCAACTTGGAGCTGTCATTTAAAGTGATTTTTGAGCAGCTGTTTTTCTCCACTTGGCGTACGGCCTAACAACAACCCTTAGCATATTTAAAATCCCTGAGACACTCGGCCTTGAGTGGCTTATTGCTTGAGTACTCTCGCTGATCAATCATGGAGGCAATGTTTTGAGCGTATAAGTTTTCATTTTCAGAAGTCTGTTGGGATCGTCACGCTTCAACAAATCCTTGGGATAAGTAGAGAAGGTGGCGAGGGCTGCGAGTGCTGTGGTCACTGTGTGTCCACTGTCATTTGATCAGATTGATGAAGTGCTGATGGATTTCTCTCTTGACTGATCACGGCTCTCTGGCTGCATAAAGGAGCGTTACCGTAGGCGGTTTATTCACTCACACATACACACAGACTGCTCAGCTTCTTAGGAGCTTATTTACAGTGCCAAGAAAAAAAGAGTGAACTGTTTGGAATTACCTGCATTTATTTATGAATCCGTCCTGAAATATAGCCTCATCTTCATCAAAGTTACAACAATGAACTCATGGCACAGATTAGAAATGCACCAATACAACTCTTTTTTTAAAGACCAAGCACAAGTACTCTGTTAGTTCTAGCAATGACTTTGAAACCAGGTTTTATTTTCATCAAATGTTCTTCATTTCATAAATGTGACACTAAATATACAACATTCTTCTGTTGGCATCTTAACATTCAACATTTTGTTCCTGTTACAAACAGAGCACAGTTTGCAGTAGGAATGTTAATAATTAACCATTGAATAATGCTATCAGTTAAGGAGTTAAAGGATTCATACAAATATAAAAGCTGGACAAAACTCAAAGGTTTTGAAGTCTAGCTCACCTTAAGTATGCCTGACCTCTTAGCTTAGCAGCTTGTTGGGCTAAATGTTGAGAAGTTAACGACACATTGCCATATTGGTATTGGGTGAAGGTGTATTGAAGTAGTTTTATGAGTATGAGTACAGACCACAGTGTTGGAAGCGATGCTGGTATTGGTACATCCCTAACACTTATTATATATTTACATCATGAAAACATACTATTCACAAGATGCATGTGAACCATGCCTCAAGGAAAAGACCTCCGATAAGACCTTAGATTAGTTTATATAACAGTTAAAAGCGTTGAAGAGTTTTCACCAAGACTTTAGATCAGTGTGTTAGTTTGCAGCAATTTCCAACTACTTTTAACGCTATAACTGGTGAAAGAAGAGCCACAACAGATTACAGAATGTTTTCGACCAAGACCACTTTTATGGATTTCTATTCTCCTCATAACTTTCAGTTGCTCGGATTTTCCCCAGATGTGTCCGTCCAACCAATATCCAGTAAAGGCATAACAAAGAATGCTATAAGAGGTAAAACAGAACCCTTAAGTCAATGCAAAGGCCTGAAGGAGTCATTGGAACAGATTAGCATATCTGTTCATTCAACCACCATGCACAACACTTGTGGCAGGACACCATGAAGAAATCCTCTGCCCAAAAGGAAACCCAGTGTTGCACACTGTACGTTTTTCAAAGAGCATCTTCTTAGAACACTGGGCCTCGACAACTTTTCGTCATTGAGGGGAGGATGAATTAGTCCAAGACAGTCAGGTAGAACATCGAAGTAAATGTGCTTCTCCAAAGATGAATCCACCTTTTCGAGTATGTCAGAGCCCAGACATCAAACAAATATAAATGCTGAGGAATAGAAACCTAGCGGAAGTAAAACAGTTTTCCAAGGAGGAATGGGCATACATACATTCAATACATTCAGGTCTGATCTGCATCACCCGGAAGTGTTTGAGTGAGGTCATTGCTGCCAGAAGAGGTTCAACCAGATTCTATAGTACTGTGCTTGTTTATTTGGTGTATTCAATAAATACACTGAAAAATCAAATGTCTTCTGTTTTATTAACTTAAGCCTATTGTGTTTGTCTATACCTGTCAAGTTGATAAAGATCAGGTAACATGTTATGACCAAATAAAGCACAACATGCAGTAATTCCTAAAGGCTTTTATTGGTACTCTGTCATATAACATTTGTATCAATAAATTCAAAGTTTCTGAAGGTGGAGCTCTTTTCTTCATCTGTTCAGCCATGAAGGTTGGTGCAAACAAACTGGGTTCGACAACAGGTTAGAGAGTTGAATTAGCGGCACTCACCATAGCTGGCTGCTATTGGGTGAGAACCCTGTCAGTCAAGACGGTTACTATCTCCTTCTTGACGATAGGAAAACAATGTGATAAACTTATTTCTGGTTTCATCAATGATTCATTATATACAAAATAAACGTGCATTCAAGATATCGTTTTTTTTGTTGTTGTCTGATAATCACAAAGCAGATACAACACAGCCCACATTTGGAAAAACAACGGATGTAACATGCAAACACATGTGAGGAAGTCAAGAGAGATGACAGTTTGTGGTGACCTCAACATGTTTTTTGCAGAAATTACATTTATATACTAATACTTGTTTTTTGTTGGAAATGCAATTGCTACTTGTATTATGTTCAATGGCAAGTCAGCGTTGTTTTTTTAAATTTTGTTTTTATTTTTCAAATTTATCTATGTTGTTTTTAACTTCTTTTTATTTTTATTGTTATTTTGATGTGTGTGTCATCCTGTATAGTATCTGTGCTGTTTGTGGCTCTTGTGGACTGTGTTGCTGCCTCCAGGGCATCATTGTACATGAGAATTGGTTCTACCTGGTTAAATGAAGGTCAAAAAAAAAGTCACACATGCTAACATCTCATTATGCATGCAGGTCAGGGACGCTGTAGGGGTTGAACCCACAACTGGTTTGCATCGTGAGATCAGCATTTGTGTAGTTGGTTTGGTGGAGGCAACCAAAGCACTTTGTTTAAGAGAAGATTTGGTCAAGATCATGGTTTCAGTGAGACGTTAATGAAGCAATAAAAAAGAGTCACATCTCTGCAATGTTGCCTTCTCAACATTTACTGTCTTACCAACATGTAAGTTCTTTAAGTGCCTAAATGTAAGCATAAAAACATTAATATTGGTTGGTATATTACAGTCATTGAGAGAAAACAAAGAAAATACTTTGATAGTCTCCCTTAGTCTGGTGTTCCCTGCACATTTGAGGCTTTCAGAGTAATTATGTCCTCCTAAAAGAACACAAGGCTTGTACTCTAGCTTACACACATGTGACGTAGGTGTGGATCGAGTAATATACATGCTGGTTGCTCACCTGGACATTGTGTCTGTCTGTAAAAATCTATCAGGACGAATATCACAGTAATCATGTTTTTTTTTTTTGCATTATCACAGTGTTCATGACTACACATGTTGTGAATGTATAGAACTATTTTGGGGTGATTTTAAAACTAATCCCAGTCCTAACACAAGACTAACTCTAATTAAGATGAGAACAAGCTTTGGAAGATTTTCTCTCTCTCCTTCTATCCTCATCTCACTTATTCTGCTTCATTTCCATATCTTCATGTCCATGCAGACAAGCGAGCAACTTTCTCATTAGACTCCATGTGTATTCATATTCAAACTCACCTACTTAGACAGTCACCTCTCTAACACCGATTCACCTCCCCGCAGTGATTCATCTCCATTTTTACAGGCCAGATTCCTTTCAATTGAACCGCTGAGATTCTCGGCAGGAATACAGCGTTTCTCGTGTGTGAACGGACCCATTCCAAACGCTCAGCTTTCCAATTATAGTACATCCCGCTTAACTGATGCTTATTAATTCCTTCAAACTCATTATGGCAAGCAAAATAGGGTTCTCCCATGAGATGAATACTAATGAAAGAAGAAACTTCTCGACAGTGCCGCTGCTGTCAGAGGTCTTTCGTTTTAGATGTTTCTATTGAGCTCCAGTACACGGCCAAAATAAATTCACCTGAAAAAAAAATAGCATTTCTAAAGAATCCATTGGTGAAATCACTGTAAGGAAGCATTGATCAGAATCAACCTGTCCTGTAGTGATCGCTCGTGACAGGAAGGACCAGCAGTACTCCTGCAATGGTGTGTATGGATTACATCTAGACTTCAAGAGGGTTCCACAGTGCTTGTAGTTGGAGTAAATAAAGCTCCCCCTGACGGACACTCAGCAAGCAGGGCCAGGCCATAGGGCTAACCCAAACAAAACACTTCAATCCCTCACCGTTGCTCTCCACTGCTCCCCAAGGGCTTGATTGATTGATTCGCCGGCCAATCAGAGTACATTGATCTCAAAAGCCTGCCCCCCTCCGTCCCCCCCGCACACACACATACACACTCAACTCCCCAGGCCTCCTCTCAGTCTATTCATCTGCTGGCTGTCAGAAGTATTCACCGGAGGGTTGGAGCTGTGAAGACCCGCACTCTCAAGCACACCTCTGAAGAAAGCTCTTTACAGGACCTCATATTGTTATTCGGGCCTCCCTTGATCCAGCTGTTATTGCTATCATGAAGCTCATTCCTTTATGGTCATGATATTAAAGCTGGCTTAGTTCCAGCCATCCGTTTTTCCACCCATTATCTTCTGCTTATTTGGGGCTGGGTCTGAGCAGCAGACAGGGGTTTCCAGACATCCTGGTCCCCAGCAATGTTTTCCAGCTTCTCCGGTGGGACCCCCAGATGTCCCCAGGCCAGAAGAGATATTCAACCTTGTCTGTTCTGGGTCTACCCCAGAGCCTCATAACAGTTAGACTTGCCCTGCAAACCTTTCACAGGAGGGGTCCAGGAGGAATCCTGATCAGACGCCTCCCTGTTTGAGCTCCTCACCCTATCTCTCATGCTTTAGTCATGAACCAAAGCTTAAGATCACAAGTGAGGGTATGAAGGTAGATGGACTGATAAATCGAGAGCTATGCCTTCCGGCTTTGCTCCTTATACTCACTGGTTGCACCCGTTATATTTTACCTTCACTTATGAAGAAGACCCTGAGATACTTGAACTCCCTCGCTTGGGGCAGTGACTCACTCCCGACCTTTAGGGCACAATCCACCATTTTCCGGCACCGCTTGAAGGTTTGGACTCTCTCTGCGACTGCTTCACATGTTGAATAAAATATAAGAACCCTAGTACATGAAAACACAAGGAGAGCAGTGGATAAACACTCAAGCATGTTGGTAAAAACATAGGCTCTGTATGCCTTCAGATGCTGTTTTTTAATCATTTATAATATATTTTTTACCATCAAAAGTAATTTGGATGATTGCTCTCTATCCATTAAGAAAGTAAATCGATTTAAAACATTAAAAACATTCATTAGAAATGGAGAAAGAAAAAGAATGATTGTGAGAAATGTAAATAATTAAATACATATTTTTGCCTGAAGTTATTGCTTAGAATGTCCCAGCAACAACATTTATGCTACTCTGTTATTGGCCAAAGCAAATAAAAGCATTGGGGTAATTGAATAGGCTATTTAAAGTGGTCCAATGTTGATTCTAAACTCCATCTTCAGTCCTCTTCCTCTGTATGTACGTACAGTGATGAACTAGCAGTAACGCGATGGATGCTTACAATGGAAAAGTAGAACATTAATTATAACGATTTAAATACTAAAGTACATTCTTATTGCAAAATCCATTCTTTTAGTTAGTTAGTTCGTATTTCCCTTTTTAGTGTGCAGTAGCTAGCTACACATGTTAGCCAACGCAACTGTTGTAGCATCCCTGGTGTGCTGTAAGCTAATGGCAAGGATGGATTTGTGGATTTGCTGAGTAGGTGGCAGCAGCATACTGAATCTCTGCTCTTTTTGTTTAATAAATTATAAAGAAGTGTAAAGTAACATTAAGCCATGGGTTGGTTTTCCTTCCTGTCCTCCTCAATGGTTTGAATCACCAGCTTCCACGGTGCAATACACTACCCTGATTAAACATTTGTGGATTCATTAGTCAACCATTCCGTCGAGTTCGTTCTCATGTGCAACACTGAAATGTTCAGAATTTACTACGACTCTGACTCTGCAATGATGGCTGAGACGCATTGGTGTGTAAGAGCCATCCACTATTGGGACAATGTCTGAATTGCATTATGCTTTAGTGCACAACTTACTTACATAACCTCATAAGTGCCGTATGCAGAGAAATTATGAAGAAAAATGGTGCTGTTAGATGTTGAAGCCCCTGTAAACACAAACAGATGGTTTTTTTTTCTGTTTTTTCAATTGATTAGACCTCTGCTCAGGTTAAAGGTGAGTCAACGCTTTGATGGAGATTTCTTCAGTCACAAATCTTCATCTGCCAATAAGAATGATAAAGGTGTAATTTAATTCAACAACCAAGTCTAATTAAGCTAACAGGAGACCAAGACATCACTCAATTTGTCTATACGCTCCAGAGTCCTGAAAAGAGGTCTAATCAGCCAGATTAGCTGCAAACACCCCTGTGGGTGTTCAAGGCTTTAATAAGCAGTTATTGAGCATAATACTAGGGTTTTGCAGTATTATCCAATATTGATGATCTAATTGGTGACAAGGTTGGCCATGTCGAACAAATGAAGAAGAAAACATTGTCAGAATTTTTTTTTTAAGATTCAGAAAAATATATTTAAAAATATCTGAATTAAACGTTGTCATTTACATTGAGGGTTCTCCCATATTTGTATGTTGATGAACATGAGAACATATGGGAATGAGAACTCGGCTTGTTTGGGGTCTTAATGGGACAGGGCTGATCAGACAGAGGGTGCCAATGTTAGAGTTAGGGTCTTGACAGAAATATAGGCAGGGTAAACCAATAGGTGCAATGACACTGTATTGTAAACATCACAGTTTATGTTGCTTCCAGGCGTCACTGTTTCCCCTATTGGCCGGAGCCGAAATGCATCTAGAAATCCTATTTTTGTATTGCGGCATGCACGCTGAGAATGGACCTATTTCGTGGTTTCCTGTATTGCTGCGTGGATTGTTGTTGGGGACGTATCTTTTGGTGGTTCAAAATGCGTGGCCCTTTTAGAATGGGGCGACTGCCTGGCTCCCGGTCCCCAATGTGCTCCAGGGAAAGAGTTTGGTTGTAATGTTAGTACATCCATCATCCAGCAGCCAAGCTGATCTGCAGTCAATGAGCCGTGGCCTATAAAGCCACACAGAGGACAACATGTTGAAGTCTGCTGAGCCCTGAAGCTCCGCCCCTTCAGCTATACACAGCACTGTTCACTCATTTACTCAAACTTTGGATTCCTTTGATGAGTATTTAGTCATGTAATGCACTAACGTTGTTTTTCAACATTTAACTGATCCAGAAGAAGACTGGTGTGCGGTTGATACATCTCTCTCGTTTTTAATAATCTCACAACTGCAACAACAACTTTTCAATGAATTCCACTGTAATGACACGATTTACTTGCAAAGCATATTTTCTAATCAAAACTATTCAACCTTGATATATCACTAATCAGTTTTTTCGTCTTTCTTTGACAGGGGGGATATTTGAGTCCATTGAAAGCGGTCCATCCGGTGCTGAGGAACTAGCCTTTAAATTTGCTTTAAACACAATCAACAGGAACAGAACCCTACTGCCAAACACCACGCTCACCTACGACATCCAAAGGATAAACATCTACGACAGCTTTGAAGCCTCCAGGAAAGGTATTTGTGTTTTGTGATCGGAAGACCTGCCTCCGGTGTTGGCATGCTTTTAGGTGCTGCGTGTGTTTGTGTATGTAGGGAGCGTGTGAATGTGTGTGTGTGAGCATATACGCTATCCCATAGCTGCTTTGCATTGTAGATGTATTCCCCATTCGAGGGCTTGTGAGCTCCAGTGGCTTAGATTGTGACAATTATAATCAGGCGAGGGAGAAATGGCTGAGCACTTCAAATGTAAACAGAGAGAATTGATTGGTTCCAGGTAATGACTCAGCGGCAGTAATTCAAAGACCGGTTTGGCCCCCAGAGACAGCCAATAAAGTGCTATAATCTATCAGTTTTGTGTGTGCATCAGGCTGACATTTCAAGTCTCTTATCAATTACGGGCCATTATATCCTGCATCAGTGATTTCGCCAACTCCCTTAAAAAGGTGATTAGAGTGCACAGTCGAGCTAATACAAAGACAGTGCAGTTGTTTGTATTTGCCCCGAACACAATTTCATGAAAGCAAGCTTCAATTGGTCACACCATTTGCCTTAGTGCTTCAGCTTTCTATTGTGTAAAAGCAATGTAGTAGAGGTTGTGTAAACAACTTTAATATATTATATATGTGTATGTTTATGCATACATACACGCATGGCACGCGTGACCAAACAGAATAAGTGAGGTCAACCTGTGAGGTATTTGATGATTATGGTGCATATCTATGCTATCAAATTGGTCGTCTGTAACTTATTGTTTTTCTCTTTATCTTGGCCCGTTCACAATTTATATCAAAATCATTTGTCTCAAAGTGTCTTTCTTGATTTAAGGATAAGGCTTGTGTTATTTGATAGTTTCCTGATTATCAACAAATCTCATGTCAAAACCAAATTCAAACTTTCCCTTTTTTGTGAATTCCTGTCTGCAGCCCTAAGGCTCTAAAAATACAAACATTTTCTGTCAATGTCGAATGATCATTGGCTTTAATAAATCTACCTTTAATTAGCGAAGCCTCACTACTGCAGCCTCTGAACACTAATATGGATTCTGTCTCAGCAACTTAGGATGACATTTCATTTTAATTACTTCCTTCCACAAACTGTTTGGTTTTCAATAAAAAAAAGTGTTAAATATCACTTCCCACAGACAGATCACAGCTAATTTCATATTCCTGATAGCAACGCTATAATGATAGCGAACTTCAAGCTGCACAAAGGTGTTGTTGATTTAATTAAAGGGCATTTATTTGCCTCATGATTAATAATACCACTAACTAAAATACAAATACACTAAAGTAGTCAGGTTGAAGCCCATAGCTTTATGGCCACGAGGCTCCGACTCTTTTGGTTGTATCAAAGTCTATGAGAAAATTACTCTACTTCTCCCACAATTCTCTCTTTTTTATTTGGCTCTTCACATTGGACTTGTTGACAATAAGAAAAATATCACTTACCCTTTTAATGAAGATAAATAAAAATGAACTAATACATTATATTAACATATTATATATCCTTAAAGATGAGTTGTTGCATATAGATAATAACTCACAAATGCCTTATGTACATTATCTACTATATTTTGGCTACATTACAGTAGGAGAAAGCTAACTTGTCAAATGTTCCCCTTCTTTAGCCTGTGACCAGCTCTCTTTGGGTGTGGCGGCCATCTTTGGTCCCTCTCACAGTTCCTCGGCCAATGCGGTCCAGTCCATTTGCAACGCCCTGGGGGTGCCACACATCCAGACCAAGTGGAAGCACCAAGTATCGGACAACAGAGACATCTTCTACGTTAGCCTCTATCCTGACTTCTCTTCCCTCAGCCGGGCCATCCTGGACCTGGTCCACTTCTTCAAGTGGAAGACGGTCACTGTGGTTTATGATGACAGCACTGGTAAGACAACACATGTTCCTCTTCTTTTCAAACAGTTTCGTCATTCCAACTTGTCCAGTAGTTTTTAATAACCAATAATTTTCTAAATTACTGTCATTCATCATCTTTATTGTCATTGGATGACAGCCATTTTGGATTTCCTGGACTTTCGGATTTTTCCTTCAGATTATTCAACATTTGTAATACTGATCCTATATATTTATATCCTAAATATTTTTTCAAATGTAAACAATCCAACAGAAATACATGGATATTTATATAAGTTTTGAGTGTCACACCCCATGAGACAACATGTATAAGGAAGTTAAGCAATGATTGATCTTTGATGTGTGTGGCCTTTAGAGACTTAAGGTGAAATCTCAGCAGTAGAACATCGTTCCAAATCACACTAGCACTGACTGGTGTTATAACGATATTACTAGTGTTATAATTGTATTACTAGTGTTATAATGATATTACTATGAATGCAGCAATGGAACATAACTTTGATCAATAAGATATCATGTGGTTCACTACATTTGTCTCACCTGCTCTGAGACACATTTTGCTCAGTAATGCTGCAGCCTCATTCATTTGATATTTTTTGACTTTCCACAGCCTGAAGTGTACAATCAACTACTATATATATATATATATATATATATATATATATATATATATATATATATATATATATATATATATATATATATATATATACTTTTTCAGTTACTTGGGTCACAAACCAAAATAGTGTAAAGTTGCAAGTTCTGTTTTGACCTGATTAGATATGATAAGATGACTTTGCAAGATAAAAGTTCAGATGATCATAATTCATCCTGATAGGAAATTACAGTATGTATTCATGACAATGCATTCTGCAGTAAAACATTTAATCTCATGGTGGCACTCTTTGGAACCATGCATGTGTTTGCACAACGTGCTATGCCAAACTATCCAATAACTGTTTGGATATTAAGTCTGAACGGAATTGATTGACCAACCTTATCTCGCACAGCAGCTCGATTCTCTTGATGTCACGAGATAGCGCAAGGATTACGGAATCGCATATCACATCCATCTTGTCAGACTTCAAGCAATGTGTGTGTCCAGTAGGCCAGAGTGTGGACCAGTCAGCATCCTGGGAGGAGCTAATGGCAGCTATGGTCATGGCTTTGGTGTGAATGAGACATAGATTTTGCAATAGCATTAGTTATATCAGAGCAGGAGAGTACTTCTTCATGGACTGAGGAGCAAAACACGGCTACTTGGAAAAGATGTGTTCTCTCCAGCCCGACAGATGCATGCCTTTGTTCAAACAGTTTCTAATGACAGCTTCTCAGATGGTTCTGAGCAACAAACTATCTGGCAGGTCAAGCTAGGACCAACCTTCAGACTGACAAAAAGATATTTACATATTTTGAACCACGCCACTGAAGCTGAGGATAGCTTTATTAAAGGCCACATGCCTCACTGATAATCTTCCAGGCATCTTGCATGTCTGCCTCATTTTTTCCTTTCATATAAAAAAAAGCATAGAACACAAGATCATAAATGTGCAGCACCATTATTTGTGAGCTGTCTTACTTGTGTTAATATGCACATCCATTGTTATGGATTTAGTAAATACAGTATGTTTCCTCCATGCGCTTATGTCTTTTTTTATATTGCAAGATTCAAAGTTTGACATACAACCTGAACTAATGTGGACGAGCAGACTTTTTTTTTCACCGGGTTTAGCCGAGTATCATTACCATTGTAGATGTTCCATAATTTATGAAAGTCAGAGAGCTTGCGAGGTTGCAGTACACATGCTTTCCTTGTTACTCAGGGAAGCAGACCTTGCTATTATTGCAGTCCAGGTCACCAGGCGACAAATAAGCCAGCAGGCTCGGTACATGTACCATATGCCAGGGGTCAGGGAGTGTGCCAGCCTGGAGACAGGCTGCCAGGCCTCCCAGAGCTCCATCCAACTGACACACTGGGACCAGTTCGGCCTAGATCACAGTACTGCAGTGTGTGTTCAATGTGTTTAGCATTCAGGCCAGCAAAAACTCTGCTTTTTGAAGTCATATGCTAATTGCAATCTCCTAGATTACAAACAAATCCAAATTAAAAAGAAAGTCAAATAGCAATGCAAAATGTTGCGGGTCATGAACTCGTTCATTTTCTGACTAAAAGCCGCGACCTCTGTTTCCTCAATGTCAACTACAGCCCTGATGATCTGACAACATTGTTACAGAATGAACTGCTCAGCAGTAAAGAGATTTTATTAACACCGCCATTAAAGAAGATTGGCTCGCACTATACAGTTATTCTTCATGCCCGTCATTGGTGGCACCGTGTCATATTTCGGAAAAATCGGATGAAATCGTACAGGTTCACCAGAAACTCTTTCAACTAAGACTGCAGCAGGGTTTGACCTTTGACCTAACCCCAATCATAACCTGGAGCTGGAGCAGGTGGAGAGCTTCTTATGGGGCAGACAGGAGCAGAGCTGCACCCCTCACTCCCCTCACAGTTTATCTTCGTAGCTGCACGAACATTTTGCCAATAATGTTTCTGAAAGTCAACCTCAAATTTCACACCCTGAGATTGTTTTTTCATTTTCAAAAGTGTCGCCCTCAGCTCCAACTGAGGCTAACTCAAGCGACATCACTTAAGATAATTGATCAGGGTTCATAAAGCTCCACCTGGAGACACCGGAGACTTCATACAACCTATTACTTCTATTTACACATGCTGTAAACATGCTGTAAACAGTAAACAGACTGTGATGTGAGAAATCGGCTCATCAGAACATTTTCAATGCAGGGATATTGGTTTAATTTATATTTGTATTTTGTTGTAGTGATACTTTTAGTATAGGGATACTTCTTCTTCCTCTACATACCTAACTTTACTGACACACAGAAGAAAATATAGCTTACACATTTTTGCTGGTAAAAGTAATTGGCTTTGATTGATCAATAAAGTCACTTTTAACATTACCAGAACCCAAATTCAAAGAAAAGACTGAATACCAAACTCACCAGTTTTAGGAATGTATCCACAGTTGAATTTTAAATTTGTAAGAGAGAGAGAGAGAGAGAGAGAGAGAGAGAGAGAGAGTGTGTGTGTGTGTGTGTGTGTGTGTGTGTTCATGTGTGTGTCTTTGCCCTGCAGGTCTTGTTGGCAGCTTAAGGGAGGAATTGATTGTTTCTGATCCTGCCACCTCTGTTAATTAAGTTGTAAAGTGGACATATCTGGTTCACTATGGGGTTAATAGTGGCTTGATTTTCTGTCTCGGTGATAGGAAATGAGATCCTGACTTGACCTGCAAACAGCTTCACCTTCTCGTTGTCGACATTTACACAGATGACCTGATAGCGAGGACAGACAGCATTGATGGTGGACACTGAGGCCAAAGAGAAATCTGATCTAATTGAAGTTCTTGAAGAAGTTCAGGCAGGATTCTATTTCAATTCTTTTTCTTCTCTTGTTTCAGTACAAGAGGCACATTGCCTGATGTGATCTGAGCAAAGTCAGCGCAGCAGAACATTTATATTATCATATAATTCCCCCCCCTCGCCCGCTCCCTCCCTCACCCGACCCCCCACCCGCTGTTCTAAATTGTGTCTGCTTTTCGGGAATGGGATATAAAGGGGAGTAGGAAACTACCTCTTTCTTTGTGCTGTTTCTCCACCAAGCACGGAGCAAACAAGCAAATCAATAACCATAATGGGACTCCTCTAACGGCTCAACTTTATAATGGCAAAACTGAGATGGCAGCAGCATGTGTTATAGCTCTCCCAGCCAGCCATAACATCCATACAACTACCTGGAACACCGCTGCCGCCACTACCGCTGCTGCTGCTGCATAGTTTGATTAGGCCATAAGGGAGTACAGGCTAGTACAATACAACACCGGCTCAGAGAGAACTGCTTCTTTCTGCTGTGCACAGTACGCATTCCACGCGTACCGCCATTCGTCAGTAACCGTACAGTACAGCCTCGGCTTTCAGCTTCTCAAACCAGAAGATTTGCTGCTTCTATTTGTCATTGATGGGAATAAATAGGAACTGGTATAGAAATAGAAAAGCAATCAAATTGAAGACGTTACCGTGGACCTTGAAAAAATGCATTTGTTCGTCATTTTGAGAACATTTTATAGACACAACAATCAAGCCCTTAATGCAGGGATTGCTGTGTACCGAGGACATTCTTAAGCAGTTTAGAGAGCAGTTGTTCATTTTGAGGCTAATTAATTTCCAATTTAAATCAAACTCGCGGAAACTATCGTCGAACAGCTAAATGAATACATAAACAATGCAGGTCGGCTGAAAAGGTCTGGCGGTCTGTGAGTTCCACTTCATCCCACAGGTGTTGGTGGGGTTTGGGTCAAGACCCTGAGCAGGCCGGTTGACTTCTTCCACATCAAGCTGGGGAACGCATTCCTTGTGGCTTTGTGCACAGGGATCATGTCTTGTTGAAACAATAAAAGGGTCAAATAGAAACTGCTGATACAAAGCTGGAAGTTGATGTCTCATTTTATGTTGTATTTCTCTTCATTGGAACTAAATGGCCTTGACTAAATCAAGTGAATGTTGACTCCCCTCATCACATGTTTTATTTCAGATCATTACCTTCATGGTACTACATAGAAGTGTCTGTTGTGACTTGACGTAGTATCTCATTATGATCTGATATTTTGAGGTTACATTTTCTTGACCCTTACGGTGCAAAAACATTGCTCAAAAACAATATCAGCCAACTCAACTCCTTTCTGTTCATGGCCTGGTTTCTACAGTTATTGTGGTTGTACCTGGACTGTGGGTTTGCCTCTAAACGTGATGCTTCCTGACAACCATTGCTACTTTTATTATTATTATTATTATTAGTCACATTTCTCTTACTCTTACTATCTATTGTATCCACTACTGCTGTTGTTGTTGTTGGTAATCTTTTATCTGTTATTATTTTAGCCATTATTAGTGCTACTACTACTATTATATGGATACATTCTGTCATATGGATCGATTCCATTCTAATTAAATTATGTTGTTTACTCCACACATAAAATCTATCACACTGCTGCCCATCCTGGGAGAGGATGCCTCCTCGGTGGCGCTCCCTAAGGTTTCTTCCTCTTTTTTTTAGGAATAAAAAGTATTTTTAAGGAGTTTTTTTTCTTTTTCCAGTGTGAGGGTCCAAGGACAGATGATTTTGTATGTTGTACACAAATTAAAGCCCTCTGAGGCTAATTTGGTATTTGTGATATTGGGCTATACAAATAAAATTGAAAAGAATTGAACTGAGGCCGTCTCTGAGGTGGCAGAGAAGAGAAAAGAGACGCTGTATTAAACCAGCCAATCACATCGCCATTCACTGTGACTCAGATCAAAGTCATTTTTAATTGTTCTGCAGAGTTTTAACTTCTCACCGTTTTTCCGCCTTGGAAACTTCTTGTGAAGCTCTGAGTGCAAAGTAAAAATAAAATGTAATATTTACCACATCCTTTCCAAAATGAAATGCTAACTAAAGGAGTCCTGAATCGGGACATGGTGGGGTCTGCAGTAGTGCTTTAGGAAAAGGTCAGCTTGACAGCATGTTCGCGACAAGTAATATGAATGTCTGCATGGTGTAATGCCAAAACGGTCATTTGAGATTCACGAAAAATGATTAAGAGCCATGTCTGACAAGCTGAGTTGGTATTTAGAGGGTGGGCATGTCTGATCTTTGTACATCCTGGTGGGGTGCTAATGGGAATTAGAAGGCTTGAAGCATTAACATGGACAATAGTAAGAGGCGTAGTGCTAAAGGGTAGTTTTCACAGTTATAATTAAAGATTTGTGCCAGAAGCATTTGTAGTAGTTTTATTGTTGTAGTGGAAACATACACTACAATCTTTAATAGTAATGTCAGTAGTTGCATGCATATAGTTCAGTCAAAGGCATTGACAAATTACAATAAATGAGTATTACAGTTAGCTTTTAATGGGAGGGAGCTCAGGATACAACAGTATCATGACTCAAGGGAAATATTTAAACTATATTGTACATTAACCTCATGACCTAGGTCAGACTTTTTGATTAGCATATGCTAAAACACTAATAGTATCACGATACAAAGGGAATAACTGAACGACCTAACCTTTATTTGCAACAGCATATTGCAATTGGCGAGCGAGCGTGCTAGCCATAGCTAGCATAATCAGTAATATGTAGCTATGTGCCAACAAACTATGGAACACTTATCACACTTAACCACTGATGGGTATGCCCCCCCCTCACCCGCACCATCATATTAATGTTATTCATTACTTTGTGTTGTTTATTTCCCTTTTCTGTTGAGAAGATAAATGAGACTTCTGCTTATACATGTTTTGTTGAGCATAAACAGTCTTCACTTTAGATTAGGTCATAAAACATACTTAACTAATACTTAACTAACGTCCAGTAACTACTGAATACATCATGACTTGTTTGTGATGCTTTATAAGGCATAGATAGTCTTCACTTTAGATAGTTCACAGAACATACTTCTTAATGCTTAACTAACAACTAGTAACTACCAGAATTAATTATAAATTGCAGCATTTCTTATCATTTACTAACACAAATGATCTTGTAAAATTATCTATAACGCCTTGATACATTTACAAATGGGGAATCCATAATTCATAAAGTATGAAAACCCAAGCTAATTAATCAAGAATCAAATACAACTGTGTTAATGAATTGCATATGATTGAGTCACTCATGAGTGTTTATGGTCGAATAATGCTTTATAAATGATGAATTCAGTGTTTATTCATGCTTTACTAATGCTAAATAGTGTGCACTTATTATAAAGTGCTACCCAGAATATATTGTGCCACAGAGAGAGCGCTCAGTGTACTTCAGTCAGTCCCAGGACCACTCCAATAATCTATTTCAATTTGGTGTGTGTGAGTGTGTGTGTGTGTGTGTGTGTGTGTGTGTGTGTGTGTGTGTGTGTGTGTGTGTGTGTGTGTGTGTGTGTGTGTGTGTGTGTGTCTCCACACCAGCAGTCCCAGTCCCATCATACGCTCCGCTACCACTCAACAGCCTGTTTAGAGAAGGGCTCAATGACTCTTCACAATTCACCATGCTAATCCCACTTTTGCTGTGCTGGAATGCTAATGGAAGCTGCAGTGATGTCCTTGCTCTGAGCCCTAGTTTTTGTCTTGTGTTTTTGTTTTGAGGAAGGTTAATTGGTATTTTCAAATCAGCCCTTATCCCAGCTGGAACTCGAAATGCATGTGGTCGCTAACAAGTCAATGACAATTGTACCAGGATAAAACAAAAGAGCATTAGGCAATTTATAATTAAAAGTCTACCTTCATGAGTCACCACAGTATTGCAAGAACATTGACCCATTTCTGGCGCAAGTATGAATGATTTAGTCAAACATGATGAAGCAAGCTAATTACAGACTTCTCGAGAAGTGCTGGCTAAAAAGAGAAAATTAGCACCTGAGGCCTAAAATAGAAAATTATAAAAGTTAAAATTGGAAATTGCAAAAGAAAATTTAAATGACCTGCAAAATATGAAGTATCCTCTTTTTTCAAGTTTCTTTGCAAAATAGAGAGGTACGGACCGCTTCATGTCAACCAATGTGAACCAACGTGTCATCTTTACATGCAACAAAGCCATGAAGAAAATGACCAAATTCATGTTTCAACCAGCTTATCTTGAGCATTGAATCCACACAAAGTGCCCTAAAAAGAATTAATTGTACAGAGTTTTTAGATGTATTCATTAAGGTGCAGTTTATAGACAAATAGTGACTAACAGTATTTGCTCCCATTTCCAAATGAATTACGTTGAACTCATTTCGTGGCAGAATAACTTTGTATATGTGGTCGGAGTGGATTCGTAAAGGGAAGTGTTGATTGCAAAAAGATATAATGGTGGTTCACGCCAGACCGAAATGATTAAGAGCAAGGATAACTGTGTGTAGCTAAGACAATTTGTATTCTTGCGACTGGCCCACATTTACACCGTGGGTTTATTAATAGCGGGGGAACAGCAGCATGGATGCTCTGACTCCACATTCCTGAACAACTAGTAGAACCTTTGACCGCAGGTCTGCTTTAATTCTTCACCAAACTGGTTACATGCATGTAATTGAACATAAATAAGCCACCTGATGTGGCGAGGGTTCACATTAACCTTGACCCTGGGAGTCTGCAGCTCACTAACTGATCAGCCATTACTCCCATCATGCAGCGCTGCAGATCGGCTGTCTGGGGGAATTACTTTAACGTCTATGCGACTGGTAATGATTGAAAAGGAACTCCTCTTCCTTGTCGCGAGGCACTCAGAGGGGAGTCGGGACGGGAACGCTTGAGGGGCTGTTTCCGTACAAGGATATTTATCACAGGCAGGCCGATCTGTTTTACGCTCAGGAGACTCCCAGACGGCCCCCTAATAAACGCTTAGACGGGATGAAATATTCATGCAGAGTTAAATATGGATCCTAGAGCAGTCGCCACGCATTAAACACCGTCAATACTGATCAGCACTGACACCCCTCTTTTCCCCCACTCCAGTATTTTACCCCTCTAGATTTCGAGACTGTGCCTGTAGATTTTTGGAAAGGTATGAAGGAAGAATCATTCATGCAGAGTGGAAGGAGAGACATCTCAGTAGTGCGAGGGAGAGCCAGAGAGCTCCGACATGTGTTTATGATGAGCGAGTGCAGCAGTCAGATATGTCGTGCTGCTTTTATCGATGTTAACTAACTAACCGTAAAACAGCGATTGCTGCTGCAGCAGTGGATGCTGTTTTCCTCCTAAGACAACTCATGCAAATATCAAGCGCTCATGTGAGATGGGACTCAAGTCAAATATAACACACAGACACACACTTTTCATACACTTGTATAGATTCAAATTAAGCCAGCTGAAAGTGCTGATCGATCTTGGTCCCAGCAAAGTGGCATCCATTTCGGAGAAGCTCTACTCGCGCTACTTGGACTTACCAAGAATGTGTCAGGCATGGTGGACAGCCCAGTGGAATCATGGGGGAGACTAAATGGATCAGCATGGGTCCATCTGTCCACACGTCTCTCCATCTGTCATGTACAGTAAATCAGATGCTGCTCACTGGCTTTTGTTTGAGATTAAAAGAAGTATTTATGCCAGTCTTTGTTGAATATTCTTAAAATCCATTGGCCTCACTTGGATCAGATATTTCAAGTTGTAAGTCTCAAGTGCAAGTATTGTTGGTGTTGAAGTCTCTACTGAGTCTCTTTTCATTGCTTTGACTGTAGTCATCAAATTCACGAGTTGAGTCTCCACCTCTGGCCCTTTGCCCAGACTGAGGGATATTTCCTCATGCGGCACAGAGAGAATGAATGAAGGGAAACAAGCAGCCAAATGTGTAAGTTCATACTCAAATAAGAATAGAACCACATTGCATTACGAACACCAAGGTAATTTCCTCTGTATTGTTTCTGACAATTACATTACACAATTACTCAGAGACAGTATCGGCCTCAGCAAATATGTATATATATATGTATATATATATATGTATATATATATACATATGTATATATATATATATATGTATATATATATATATATATATATATATATATATATATATATATATATATATATATATATATATCTATATATATATATATATATATATATATATATATATATATTGTAACGGCCTGAGGGGAAGTGTTGTTGCAGGCATCTACATTCCAGCCAGAAGGCTCCACCCACGCGTTAGAGGAGCATCAGGATCAGGTGTGGGACGAGACTCACCTGATCCTGATCTCCTCATCAGCGAGGCTTATAAAGGTCAGGGAGGGAAAGGGAGGAGAGGGCAGATGCGACGAGAGAAGAGAGGCTTCTCTTCTCGCCGACGGAGGTGAGACCGGTAAGCCGGGTGGTGGCCCGGTTGTGATAGTTCTAGACAGAGCTACCTTTGAGTTATTTTGTTTCTTTCAATAAAACCATTTAAAACCTGCAGAAAAGGCTCTGCCTGTGATTGCTGCGCTGCCCGGATGTCTGGTCCCTTCCGCCCATCCTGTTACAATATATTACATTTACCTATTTTTTTAAAGGCAGTGAGATGCAGTTAAAACCTCTTTAATAAGCAGAGTATAAATAAACGACCACCTCCCAAAAAAAGTCTTTTTTTCTTAATATTGTTTTTTTAAACTTACAACACAACATATTTTTCAGATTTTGGTTTGTGCAAATAAGATACAGGAAATGTGTTTATTCGTGAGTACTTACAAATTTCACAACAAGCATCCATTTATTTTTTTGTATTACATTTACACATCGCCATATCATACATTTTGCCCATGGTGCAGGTTCATATGCTGACATGAGCAAGTGACAGAATTAATTTGCAATTTGCATCCATAATGAAGAGCTTTTTTCGACAGTATGCGTAGCCAATATCTTTAACATGATTTTAAACGGTTACTTTTTCACATGCACAGTCATATTCGGGCCAATGGCTAATATTTACTGGCCCTCTGTGTATTTGCTTCATTCCTTTTATAGTGTGCTTTGTTTACATTGTACACAGTGGTGTTTCCGATGTTGTGAGCAGCAGCTGAGGACTTTGTCATGAGATGGTTAAATGGAACACTGCCAGTGTCTCACAGGTCAACACTCTGGGGATGTCATCATCAGTGAGGGAAACTGTGTTGGATTTAATGAAAAGCAGCGACTGGCTGCCGAAGCGCCAGCAGACTGCAGGCTGGTTTCCCACAGTGCAATGCACTCATCTGGAAGCAGGAAGTAAACAAATAATGCCACAGGCCGAACAGCTGGGGACGTCGGGCCGTGGGCAGAGACACGGGCCGTTGTGCCTGCTTGTTGATGTAAGGACTGACTGGTATCGAAATTAGCATCTGGGCCAGTCAGAGTGGATTCACTTGTGGTGAATATAGTTTCATTAATTTTCCGTGATTACTTTTAGTTTTTAGATAAGAGTTAGAGGAGCATGGAAGTAACTCAGCACATTAGTTTTTTGATGTGTAATAATCATTTACTTTGTCGACTTCAATTGTAGCACTAAAATATATATATATATATATATATATATATATATATATATATATATATATATATATATATAATCAGATTTCTTTTTTTTTTTTGCAAATATTTTTATTGTTGTCTTTTTTTCTAATCGGATTGAGTGGGAACTATATTATAATAATTTTAACTAATGACTTTACAAAACCAGTCATTGTTCATTTTGAGACCATAGAGAAATATTCCTAATTGTTTTTGTAAAAACACTACAGTGGTACGAGGTAAATATGTTTTCCTTTCACTCTGTTTTCATTGACTCTGCCAGCATCCACAGAGTGTTCTGCCAAAAAAAGCATGATATTAATTATATTATTATATATATATATATATATATATATATATATATATATATATATATATATATATATATGTGTGTGTGTGTGTCTGTGTTTGTACAGTATGTATGTATTTAGTGAATGAGTTGCACAGGCACAGAGAAGTCGATGAGCCTGAACCACAACCATGTAACCAACATGTTTCATATGGTCTGTTTTGTGTTCCTCCTCGACCACCATCATGTGAATTGAGCAACACCTCGTTCAACCCTTTTTAATGTTTTTATCAGTACCTTTCAAAATGAAAGTGAAGGTTAGGAAATGGGTACGACTCTTTCCTGATCTGCCAGGTTGAATGAATAAAGCATTGACTCAAATTGTGGAAGCATTAAAGTGTACAAATAATCCACCAATTGGATGCATAGAGACCACATTTAGCAAACTACATGCACTGCATGTGATGTGAATAATAAAAACGACGACAGTGCATCAACCAGAAAAGCCTTTCTTACTAACCTTAGCTCTTTCAGTGCATTCAGACATACGTACATGTTCCTCTGCTGCAGAACAAAACGTATTGATCAGCTACTGAGATGAGAAATACCCATTGGACGTTAAAGTGCACTTGTATTTGTCAAAATTAAGATGTTTAGGATTCTGTTGAACAGCCAGTCATTTTCCACTGCGAGCTCGACTTCACAAATATCCTAAACACATTGAGTGGCTTGAAGAGTAAGAGAGGTGTCAATAGTGAACACAGAATCAATATCATCTATGATGAGTGCTTTGCAAATATGTGTTTTTGTTCTGTTTTGTCAGAATATGTGTATGGCTGGATGAAAGTCTGCTGATACTGAGGCGAGGCAGACTGCTTAACTGGTGTGGAGAATATTGGAAAGACACAAAGGACAGGAGGAAAGCAGTAGGAAGAAACATTTTGTGTTTCAAATAGAGAATATGCAGGAGAGGGCAGACGAGGGCGTCAAAGAGAAACAAACGTCTTTAAATATGACCACCTCTGCCATATGAATCAAGAGTAGCCGTTACCTCAATTACTGTGGAAATGTATGGACATCAATTTGAAATGTCCCTTTAGGAAACACATTGCCCACAAGACGATTGTACCAGTTTCAATGGGGCGAATTACAACTTTTAAATGTATTTCTTTCATGTTTTTTTTTCTTCCACTTACAGGTCTGATTCGGTTGCAAGAACTTATAAAGGCGCCATCCCGCTACAACATCCGGTTAAAGATCCGGCAGCTGCCGACAGACACCAAGGATGCTAAGCCGCTGTTAAAAGAGATGAAGAGGGGGAAAGAGTTCCACATCATATTTGACTGTGGCCACGAAATGGCTGCTGGGATCCTGAAGCAGGTGTGTGTGTGTGTGTGTGTGTGTGTGTGTGTGTGTGTGTGTGTGTGTGTGTGTGTGTGTGTGTACACATAGTTGAAGGTACCACTTTACACACCTGTGTTCTTACATCCTTGTGAAGGCGGTTCTCAAGTGGTAACTAGAGCAGGAGACAGTTGTGAGGGTCTGAACGGAAGAAGACAGCTTCTTTATTTCGTCTCCTAACTGTGGCGCTTAAGTCTGAGGCTTCACTTGCATTAACAATTTAATTTGACACATTTTCTACCACCCAATACATCAAAGTGTTTTGTGGAATATGTTTCCTTCTTAGAAGGTTCAACTGATGTTGTATATCTGGCCAAATTGTTGTCTTTATCTAAACATCAGGGTGCAGAATCAGTTTCTAGCTTTTGATAGGGAGAATGTTACGTCAAACTGCAGATGAGCTAACATTCAGTGCCGAAGCAGGCAGGCAGTAGAGTGCCCTTTATATCAGGGCTTTTCAAACCTTTTTCCCTCTAAAAGCTGATTTGACAAAATGAAAGTGGAGAAAACTGCTCGTAGCACCAAGTTGTACATTAGCAGTCGCAGACTTCATTTCTTTCGTACTTTTATGGTCTTTTAATAATGTTCCAGCCACTGCAGTCATCTCTATTACAGTCCCACCTTAGGCCAATGGCCTTTTGTTTCATTAGGATGTGCGTCAGTAAACGAAGGCTCTGCGGCTGCGTTGGCCTTCTTTATCAGTTTACTAAACAGAGATGTTGTTTCAGCTCCTTTAACTTCTTTGTTCTTTAACTGCTACCAGCCAGAAAGCCCCATGACGCATCGCTGCAGACGTTGGTGAAGTGGTGCTCAAAGTTACAACTTTGAGCAAAATATAAAATGAGACACTTGTGAAAAAAAAAAAAAACTCTGCTACCCATTTCTCATGAAAACAGTGAATGTTCTGCCTTTTCTTGGCTTGTCTATTTTCTGCAGTGATTGGCTGTGTCTACTACCGGACACTTGAGCACTGACTTTCAGTGCTTAGGGCGCCACACTGGCAAAATCAGCAGAATTCAGTGTACTGAAAGTACCGCAATGGCGCACGGTCAAACGGTCAAATGCAGTGTAAAACAATGGACATTACTCGCCCTAAACGGGCGCCATCTTAGCTACGTAGCGGAAGAAGAGCCCTTTCACCAGCTTTTCATTTAATTAATTTTGCAGGTATCGCAAGCAGATTTGCGTACGTCACTCTCGGCTAAATTTCGCTAATAATAATAATGCTTAATCAATAGATGATTTGCAAATACTATTACTGGTAGCTCACAAGCTACTTGTTCGAGACCCGAAATGTAGATGCGTGTTGAAAGAACGTAGCTTTATTCTTTCCAAAATAAACGACAAGAGCCTCAAAAACAGGATTCCAAACCAAGAAACCCAATTCCGGTGGAACGTAAAGAACAGGATTCCCAAAAACAAACACAATTCCAGTGGACTGGAACAAAAGTAGCGACAGGAACAAAGCAGGAAGTGCGGAGACACAGAGGACAAACTACAAAATAAAAAATAACAGGAACCCAGAAAAACCCAAACCGTGACACATGGAAAGTAAAGCTATGGAGGACACAGTGCTGCATGGATGTGTGTGGATGATCAGAGATCATATCCCATTTGTTTTAAATCTAAACAACAATCCTTTCCTCAACAACCCTCTACAGGTGTTGAAGTTGGCCAATCCAAATGAAAGCTCACTATGGTTTATTTGCTATAACCATGATCGTTATTTAATTTTGATCATAGTTATATCAAGATCATCAAAGATTTCTATCAAAGAAATGCATATTTATTTGATATAAATTATATCAAATGTTAAACCTACAGCACTGTCCGACATACCTGTTGTTATCTGAGGACTGGGTTGGTTTCTTTCTTTCGGCCATGCATGAGTACATGATCCCTCACTGGTTTCCCACCATGGAACGCTGCCAATTGAGTTTGATGGAGACTGGCCAAACATTCCAGACCACGTAGTAAATATAGTTGCTTAAAATAAGGTTTAGACCAATTATATCTAAACTATGACTCGTGAGTCATCTTATTATCTCATGGTAGCACACTGTGTATCATGACTTGATTATCAAATTAATTTCATTAGCATCACGGTCATAATGGGCTCCTTAACTGTGCTCAATCCTCTTCTGGGATACCTTGTCCTCTGCATGATGACATTATCTTGATCTGTGAGTGAAACAAAGAAGCTTCTTACACTGTTATAATAACACTTTAGATTGGTAAACAGTGACGGTTAGAATATTGCATTAGTTGCACTGTGGCACGTGTAGAGTGGTGAATTAAACACGGCAAGGAAAAGCTTGTCCTTGGACATTAGGCTTTTGCTCTGTTCTTACAATTCCACACAATGGTGTTCCCATGCAGCACAAGAATGTCATTTGGCATAAAAGAGGAACTTTGCAATGAGTAACTCAATTAGCAAGCAGTCATATTTCTTCTGCTAGCAGGATTTATCAAATATTAAAGACAACATGATTCACCCTCGGCACTCTGTCACTCTCCTAAGGTTTTTAATCAATGCCTGAGTGGTAGATTGCTGGGGAAGGTCAAGGACTATACTCTCATTAATAATTTCAGAGAGAAACCCTGCTAATGGGACGTAATGAAAGACTTCACTGTCCTGATCTGATATTCTTAATACATGGTACACCAATAAGTTAGAGATTGGTGTACCCATAAATAGCTCCAAGCCTTTATTCCCAAAATGTAGAAACAACAAGGAGGACAAGAAGGTAGGCAGGTGACATATACTATGAATTTCCTTCAGTCTGGAAAGGAGAGTGTGTTGTACAAAGACAAGCAGAGTGAAACTGTACTGTTAAACATTTAAAAACTACATAATCGTGTATATTGCCTATATTTAGGGTTCACACAAAACAACAAGAAATGTAATGAAAATCAATGAGAAAGGAAATAAACAGCTGAACATTGAAGCGAACAGTCAGTAGAGAATATAACATTTAATAATGAGGAGGTCAAACTATTTCAACAAATCTGCTAAAGAACAAAACATTCACAACATTTTGGGTGTTCACAATTCAAACTTGGCGACCCATGACTTTTTACTGCATCCTATTATTACAATTATGGTTCCAGCGCTAACCATCTACATTGCATCGGATTGTAACATGTAAAGTCACATATGAAACAATGAGTCATTCATTTCACACAGAATAGACGAAAGAAGGCCTCTGATTGTCAGCTGATGTCCGTGGATCTAGTCGCCTCAAAAAATGACTGTCCCTTGTTGATTTTAGCAGCTGTGGCTAGCTAGCACGAGTTTCACCTGCTGGGTGTGACTGAAACACACTAGTGTGAACAAATTAATGGAAATGTGCAGGAAAGAGAAAGTTATCTCTTTTAAAGGAAAGTATTATAATGATCCTAAACTCTCACTGTGGATGATCCAGTCCTGAACGGGTAGCACAGCCTGTTAGCGCACGTAATATTGGGGTTAGCTAATCACGTTTAACTTTCTTTAAAGCTAATTCATTCTGTAGGTAATTATGTTTCCCCCCACCATCCAGAAGGTTATTTAACAAAAACACAATTCAAATGATTAAGAAATAAAAGATTATATTTCAATTGAAAAAAACAAATTGCCGTAAATGGCTTAAAATAAAAATGACAATGGTATTTAAACAGGTCATAATTCTCTCTCCAATGTCTATTTTACATTGCTTAGAAAACATCTCCTTCAAACTGTATTTATTTAAGTTTTGTGCCATAAACTTTTACACTATATATATATAGATTACATCATATTGAAGTAACACTCACCCATCACTCAGTTTTACTGAACAGAGCCTGAATGCATCATCACATGGAACATCCTTCGCTGTCAGTTTCGGTGGCAGCAAACATAACTAGCTCTCCGCCTGCTGATTTCAACACAGATATGTTGTTCACAATGCAGCGTTATCAGGGATCAGAGACTAGAAAGCATTAATGCCGATCTCCAAATAACATAATTTTAACTGCATATCAGCTGACAACAATTGTCACTAAAACTTAATTTCACACTTTGATAGTTAAACTGTGTAATTTATACTGTAAACATCTTACACATATGACTGCAATGTTGATAGCTAGCTTTGTAATATTGACAGAATAAACACACTTCAAACCATTCTGCCCATAAGGTGTGTTGAAAAGAGAAAAGATGTGCAAACCTTTGGTTGTGCTGTTTAACTGTTGTCACGTCTAAACTAGATACAGTGGAAAAAGCAGTTTCCTCAAATTTCATCAGAATTCACCTTTAAATGCTACAACACAAATGGGGAGAGTTTTTTTTGTCTCTTTGATAGCACAGGAATTAAAACCAAACATGTAAGTTATCTCTTAATTTGTTTTCATAGCCTACAAGTGACATAAAAAATTGAATATGAGCTCTGAAAGGTTAACGACACTCTTCTGTTATCACAAGTTCCAGGAAATGGCACCCTGTGAATTACTACTGAGTGGGCTGATTCTCAGAGAAAATGCTGGAGGCTTTCTCAAGGTTTCCCACCTGATACCAGCAGCCATTATCCCTTGCTATCTGTTTAATCATCCTTTCCACACAGTCCTAATCTGTGATTCATATTGGTTCAGTGAGTCTCTACACGGCGGCCAGGACTTTGACACCACCATATAGCACCATACAGCCAGAATGGGGTAGCATGCTGCCAGCACACACACACACACACACACACACACACACACACACACACACACACACACACACACACACACACACACACACACACACACTGTCTAGATGATAATAGAATTATGCAGAGGAAGGTTCCACTTTAGAATCTCATCTCAGAGGTGCGTTTTTAGAGACAGATTGCCTTGGTAATGGTGCGAATGAGTACATATTCCTCGCTTGGTAAGATGAAAGGCAATCGCAGACAGATGACAAAAGTCCAACTCACACCGAATGTGAACCAAGGCGACAGTCAAGTAGAATTACATGGATATAATCAACTTAAAATGTGAAAATTGAGCTGCAACAGAGCAGAATGTCGTTTTACCAGTAATCCAGATTCCTCAGTTAGTTCTGGTCTTCATGTTTTTTGGTGAAACTACGTATTTAAACAACAATGAGCACAGTGTGTTTATTTATATGTGTCAACTAAATGTTTGCTTTTCCATCCTTTCATATTTTGCTGCTGCTTGTGGCTTTAGTAAAGCGCTGTCTTCCTTCTTCTCAGCCGTGTCTTGCAACTCTTCCTGAGGGATCACAAGGTGTCCCCAGGCCGGTTTATCCCTGCAGAATGGGAAGGGTTTGTTGTTGTGTGGTCTGCACACAGCTCTTGACTACATTGGAACGAACATGCAGGAGATTGACTGGCAAATTGAGAGCTTTGCCTTCTGGCTAAGTCTCCTCTTCAACATGAATGTTGGGTTCCATAGAGACACTGCACCCATCTATCTGCCTGTGAATCTCATTCTGTATTTTGTTTGTACTCAAATAAAGTTGGGTATTGAACCTCTTTTTGACCGTTGCCAATCACTGCAGAGCGTTGAAACTTTTCACTAGTTTTGACGTTTTCATGAAGCAGTTAACCCAAATTACTCAACAACTCTAATTGCACTTTCTGTGCAATCAACTATTTCCTCATCATTAGCGGGGTGAATGTGCACATGCATGGTCATCTGGCTCTTTGTGTCGGCCCTGAAATAGCCTGGAAACCTGTCCAGGGTGCACTCTGCCTTGACCCAATGTCAACTGCTATGTTCAATACACATTTAGTTTGCATCCAATGCCAATCATTTTGGTTTGTTAATTCTGACTTTCTGCAATTTCTCTTGGCAACTATATCATGGCTAGGGTAGGGGAAAGAAAATGGTTTGAACATGAACTTCAACATAAACTCCGGTCTCTGGCATGAAAGTCAAACGTTTTAACGAACCCATTCAACACCCCGGCCTCCACACCCTGACTTCACATTCTCTACATGAAGGATACACCACTTCCCACATTGGCACGGGATGTAAATCGTCATGTGCAGACTTGTCAAATATTGACATCATTTCTGGGATAATGGTCTGATTAACATATCCATCTGGTACATTTACACTGATTGTTGCTCTACATACCACTCTGTTCGGGAGGAATGTTGATGAGCTGCTTGCACTTTTCCTGTCTGTTCCAAACAGAGCCCGCGCTAAAAGCATCACATTGTCAAATCAACAGCAGAAGTATCACACCTCACAAGCTGTTTGTTTTTTTCTTTCCAAAAGATCGTAAACACCAGCTTTCAAACTAAATTCCACAGCAACTCCACCCTGGACGTCACCATTGTGTGTTGGATTCCTGACATGTGTTTCCCAAATGTTGGTCTCTAGATTCATGTATTGTCCTCCATATTTTTCTACATATGCCAAGCGATGAGACTGAGCTCTGTCTTCTGCTTTATTTAGCTGTTTTTCTTATTTTTGGTGGGTGTTTGTTTCTTATCTCTGAGCCTGTGGCTGCAGCAGTGCAGCAGAATATATGCCTCTTCACATTACATGGTACTACAGACAGTAATACAGTCACACAAATGACAAATGTATGTGTGTGTGTGTGTGTGTGTGTGTGTGTGTGTGTGTGTGTGTGTGTGTGTGTGTGTGTGTGTGTGTGCAAAATATGACAAAATCTTCTCTCTGCTTCCCTATTCATTTATAAATCTCCCTCTCTCCCAATCTCTCTTTCTGTCTCCTTCTGTCACTCTCTTTCTTAGGCTCTCGCCATGGGGATGATGACAGAGTATTATCACTATATCTTCACCACACTGGTAAGTAGAGAAAGAGGCTGTGCTGCACAGTCGCTTTGTCATCAGGTCTAACTCAGAGCTCCATATCCCCATGAAGATTTGTTGCATCCCAAAGAACGGGACGACGCTGCTCTTCAATCTTCATTTTCTCCGCTATTCATTTTATATTCATTACCTTGGATCATTCTTTGTCCCTTTAATGTTTTTTTTTCTCCAGAGCCAAAGAAAATAATAGCATAGTTTTTTGAGACATCAAGATAGCTTATTTTGCTTCGTGCTTTTTGCTTTACTCCACTGTCACATCTTTTTTTTCTCGATATTCATTTTTTTTCTTAAAGTTACTGTGAGGATTCTTTATGAAACAGTCTCAATGTATTAGTGATGACTCTATGTGACTGACATAGAGGCAAGCATCAAGAATAAGTAAAAAAAACACCAGCAAAAAGATCGGCTACATCAATATAGTTATTCTTAATGCTCGTCATCGGTACAACCGGGTCCAATTTATACGATGAAATCATGCAGGTTCACCAGAAACTCCTTAAGCTCAGACTTCAGCGGGGCCTCCAGTGGGGAGCCATCACTGACACCTCGCTGCTGGGGGCCCCCGGTGGTGTTGCTGGGCTCGCTAGAAAGATGGGAGGCGAGCGAGAACCAGATCCAGGACTGCACAGGGAAGACTGTCAGAACCGGCTGCAGTGAAATCAGAAGTTTTCTGAAAAGGACTCTGGTGCCGGGGAAACAATACTGCTCTTTTCCAAATTGACCACCAAAATCATTACAACAGTAAAATTTCTTATGGTGGCTTTAAAGTAAACGCTTATCATCTTCCTCACAGTCGTTCTTTTCTCAGCTGTTTTTTTTCCTGCTTCTCTTTCTGCTCTGGTCCAGATTGTATTCCCCTCCTCCTCTTCGTCCTTTATATTTTTTTCTTCCTCACGGATGTTTAAAAAAAGCTACCTATGTCACACACTGAGTCTGCCTTGCTACCAATTTGTCTCGGTAGCAACCCTAACCCTAACCCAAGTGCTGCTATACAAAATCCCCTGTGGCCCAAAAAAGCATTTTGCTGAATTTAGTGCATTTATATGGCACTTTATTAAATGCAATTCATTCCAGGCACTGGCCCCACCATCAAGAGCAAATTGGGGTTCAATAGCTTGCCCAAGGGCACTTCAAAGTGTGCACACAAGCTGGGGATTGAACCAACCCTGTGATTAGTGAATGAACCTCTTGACCTACTGAACCTCAGCCCCACTTTCCCCACAGACCAGCATCATTAAAGAAGACGTCAGCAGGCTGCTCTCTGGTAGACATACGAGGTCACCTACTTGTACTGAGGGAAGAAGCTCATAACACAACTGTCCTCTAACAATGAGTCAAACTCTACCTCTGTGGTACAAGTACAAGTTAAACATCCTGCTGTTTTCTTCTATTATTTCAGCACCATTCAGTTTTGACAAGACAAAGCTAAATAGTTGTGAGTCATGTTGGAAATACAACATTATACTTAAATGAGTAACTTGATCAAGTTCTAAAAAACAAACATTTAAAGCAGCCCTTCAATAGAAGTTACACTTTCTGTTTAACAGGTGTAACATTATAGATGTTTTCTTCCATCAGCTCAGGTCAGAATGTTTTTGACAGGAGACATTTCACACTATGTAGAGGGCAAAGCTCAATACCTTGTAGCAAAAACACAAGAAATATGTTTGTAGTAAATTGCACAAAACATCACCAGACTACTTCTCCGTGTACACGAGGAATACTTTCACTGAGCATCGAGGATCTTGAAGTAAAATTAAAATGAATAATACAGATTTCCCCGCGCCATGAAAAATAATTCTGATGTTCAAGCATATTTGCTAATGTACTTATTATTGAAGTTCCTATCAGTATGGTTTTAATAGCTCGCGCAGACATTAGTACTGGCTCAGCTACGCCCATCAATCACTTGACCTTACAGGTCAACTTCTCAAAACACAACCATGGTCTTACCTTTCTCCCTCCTCTTTATCTCCCATTTCCTCATTTATTTTTTCGATAGGAAGCAGGAATGCTTCTTATCGGCCTCATACTTCCCTACTCTTCCTCCCCCACTGCTTCTGCCTCTTGTTATTATTACGGTTGATATTAATCAGCAGCAGTAGTAGTCATAGTAGTATTTGTAGCAGAAGTGTTTCTTTGTCACAATGGTAACAGCCAGTTTAACATCTAGAAATAAAGAGTGTCACCCAGAGTCTCGGCACACAAGTAAAAGGACAAGTTATTTCTGTGGAGTAGTGAGAGCTGAGGCAGAAGATGGTGTCGCTTTTTATTTATGACCTCAATGTGAAGGGCTGGACTCAGTCTGGAGCTCTGATGTTGCGTGGCAAGTGACCTCGCCTTTGGTTGTCTCAGGAGAAAGTCCCCTTCTCTGTCCACACAGGGAAATGTAAAACAGCACACATCTATGTCCACACACTACTCAGCATTGTTCGAAGCTCCCTGACTGTTGTTCCACGTCAAAAGATTTGAGTGAATTACAACTCTGATTGAAGTCCCGCCCCACTCTCATCCTGAAGAGGCTGCCTGTGTCACCTGGGATCAAAACACTGTCCCTCACTCTGTGTCCGTCCCGCCTCCCCCGTGACCTTGCCAAGTTCCTTTGATGGCTGAATAATTCCAATTTCAACTCTCTGTTCTTTTCATCATGGCGGCTAAAAGAGATCATTTTTTTAGGTTGGAAATGAAACATCCAAATGAGCGTATGTTCTTTTTTCCACAGCCATTCTCCAGGCCCAATTTATGTGCGATAATTCAATTTCCCTCTGGTGTTTTCAGGAAGATGAAAAGTGAAATACAAACATGAGTGAGGGAGTGGAGGTAGAGTGGTAGTCGTGTTTGGCAGACAGAGTCCGGTGCTGACAGCATAATTCTCCCAGCAGAGTGAACAAACCGGCATACTGCGGCCACATATGGCAGCCTTTCTCTCCCCTGCCAGATTTGTATTTACTCTTCACCTTCCTTATGTTAAGTGTTTGTCTAATACGATATCGAAGGTTTGGTCCCAAAACCATCTTGGGCCTTACTGAAGGATCACTACTCTCACATTGTCTTTAATGCAGTTTGGTCAATTTGATTCATTTTTAAACACTGTGAATATAATAATACAAATATAAGTGGTAATATTAGTAGTGGTAGTGATACATATTAAAAGAAATGCATATGTATTGTGCTTTTGAAGGTCTTTACACACTAGGAATGTTTTTTTTTGGCTTGAATTTCACACAGAACATGGATAATATGTGGTGAAAAAGTGACATAACTTTTTTTCTAAGCTTTTATATTGCAAATAAAGGCATCAGTGAACCACATTGTGCAGCATTGATCTACTGTATATTCAATACTTCAATGTACAACGACAGCGATGCTCCTCAGTCCAGATACACTCCTTCCATTCTTACCTTTCACAATGAAACCCCTTGACATTTACACTGAGTAGCTCAAGTTTTCTCACTTTGCTAAGATGAAACTCAACAAAATATCCCACAGTAGATTAAGCTGCAGAGCAGTTTACCTCAGATGGACCGTTAGACACTGCTCTGGTTGGTGACCTCCAATAACTGTCACAAATTGGCACAGCTCTCTTTAGCAAGTTTTTTTACATGCATTCTTTACGATAGTTTGTCACACCTTCGATGTAAAAAGGCCTTGAGATAAAAAAGACTAAGTCTCAACAACAGAGGAAACACAATCCTGTGTAACGATCAAAAAGACACCTACCAACAACTTTAAAGCTGATTTAATAACATTCTGTGTATTGTTTTAATCAACACAAAGTACAGCTTGGAACACCTTTGACCCTGTCCCTGCATTAGAATCTGTAGCTTAAGTTAAACGTTAAAAAACAACAGAAATGGATGCTCAATAGTTAAATGTCTCTACAACTTCCATCTTTCCCGATACCTTTGACTGGTTTAATCATCCGTAAAAACAATGAACAACTGAATATATCTTCAGAGTGCCATGTCCATGTAAGCTCAAACTGAGAAAATGAATTTGACTTCCTCCCACTCCACAGGCATAACAAGTAGATGAATAACCATTTGCACCAAGCACAAAGTCGTAACATTGAGGTGTCATTGGGTATGTTGCAAGCTATGTTATGGGTGTTTAGCTATTGCAGGGCTGATGGTTAATGACATCTTGGTGTTTCCCTCCTTTATTTAATGTTTTTTCTATTACTTCCAGGATCTGTTTGCACTGGACGTAGAGCCTTACCGATACAGTGGTGTGAACATGACGGGCTTCAGAATCCTCAACACTGAGAACAGCCAAGTGGCCTCGATCATCGAGAAATGGTCCATGGAGCGACTGCAGGCTCCGCCCAAACCTGACTCTGGTCTACTGGACGGCTTCATGACCGTGAGTCTCACGAACAGAATACATGAGTGAATGAATGAATCGCTCCATCCAAGTTTGTCAGAGAAAGGTTTTCATGGCATGGCGTCCATCAGCTCGGTGTAACTGAAGCTGCTTCCCGTTAGTCTGTTGAGTACATTGGAGAGAACATACACCAATACATTGACTTTGCTTCAATGGTCTCCATGTTTGTCTTCTTAGGTCAAATTTACATCTGTCGTTCAGTTCAATGGCTCTGGACCAAAGAAAAACACGTAAATATAAGATATGAAGTAGATGAACTAAGATAAATATGTTGTTGCCTGTGAGTAGTCATTAAATATGTTTATTCATTTTGTTGGATGGGAAGGTATAAGAGTTAATCATACAAAGCATACATCAACGATCAGTAATGACAACAGCCAGAAATCAGACAACATAAAGCATCTTACCTCAGCGGTTGGACGCTTCCATCTGACCAGCGGACGTCCCACAGAGAAGCGTCTCTATGATAACTTTTCTTCTCTCTTTTTTCATGCAATTGCCATAAAAGTAATGTTTGATGATGCCTTTTATTTTGTATCTATAATACACTCAATGGTTTTACTTCTTTGACAAATTCTATGAAGCAGGAGAAGGAAGGCTTCAAAGTTCAGGAAATACAGATTAAAAAATAGTAGAGAGTAGAGAGGAAGCCAGCAGCACTTGCATTATAACAACTTTATTGTTTAGACCAACATATTTTGACTTGTGGCTTTTATCAATGACATGATGAAACAAAAAACCTTTGAGGTCAGAAAAATATTACACACAGCCAATCATAAACATGTGCACACATACCAGCCAATGGCACACCTCCAAATATGGGCTATACATGGTCATGTGACTTCAGGCCAATCGATGTCCCAGACTGGCAGAGAAGCAAGGTCAGTGTCCAAAGAGCAGCATTGGAGAAACTATCTTGGTTCATCAGCTGGAAAAGTGAAAGTAAAGGGTGGTATTAAGTCTGTAAAGATATGGCATGCATTAAAAACACCTAATAAAACATTGTATAAAGCAACAGGGGAAGCAACATCATCAAAAAATACACATTATAAGAAATACATCATGAAAAAGAATCATAAGAGAACCATTAGTGAACACATAAGTGAGAGATATTAAAGAACAACTTTGAATCTCATTAGGAGTCATCATTCAACCCCCGCTGGAAATAAACATTCAAATCCAAAAGTATTCTCTCTTTTTCCTGAGAAAGTTGACAATATTACCTTTTTGACTTTATATAAAACCATATTGGATAGAAATAGAGGAGCTTGACGGGGCACAGCAATTAAAGTATAGCCACAAAGTTACCAGATCAATCATGAATGAGCTTCGAAGCTGCTCATGTGTAAGAATAACAACGGTATCGTTTCACCTCCAACTAATCAACAGACTGCTTTAGACGCTCTGCCTCAGAAACAGAGGGGGTTGTGTTTTCTTTAGTGTGTGTGCTCTCAGAGTGTTTGTAGATTTTTGGACGTGTAGAAATAGCACTGTATCTATTTTCTGATGCTTCAAAAAGATGCTTTCACTGTCAGTGGATAAACCTTAAAGCAGGCCTGTGAAGCCAGTGGCACACTGCTATGGGGGACGTGGGCCACATGTAATGCACTGCTTAGACAGCCACCCCAAAACATAGTGTGTTCCTTCCCTTTTTCTCTCTCACTGGGTGGTTTTTAACAGACATAACGTCATCAAAAGCATTGTTCTGGACACAATAGAGCTGTTTCAACGGATGTGCTGTGGCACCTCGTACTGTAACGTGCCAGTCGTCCTGAGGGAGTCAAATGGAAAAAACCCTGGTGCCCCGAGTTGTGGGCTCCGGGTGCGATAAGAAGAGTCTCTGTCACTGTGATCTGAAACCTCTCTGATCTGAGCACACTGCCTGTAATAACTGTTCCTCCACGCATGCTTTCATACCATCTCTTATCCGGGAACCGTGCCAAAAAAGCGTCTACCCACCAGAGACAAGGAATGGGAAGGAAAAGAAAGTAATGGAGGAGATAGGAGGAATGAGATGAGGGGGATGAATGAAAAATGAAGAAGCAGAAATACAGAGTGTGGGTGAAGGAAAGGCAGAAGTGAAATCAGAGTCCTTGTGTTTTATTCCCACATGGATTGTTGAGGTGTTAAATGCCAGGCCGATGCAGCCGCTTGGTCTGATTCCAGTTGGAAAGCACTGGCGGCGGCCACGGCAACATGTTGGCTGCTGATTGAAAACAGTGGCTTACCTCTGGGGAATAACAGATTTCTTTCTTTTTTTCTCTCTCTCGCTCTAAAACAGCAAGATGTTGCTGAGTCATGTTTCTGGATTGATATCGGAGAGTGGGTGTTACTCAGTTTAAGCCCCTTTTGTTGGATTTGTGGCTCAATCAATACTGTTTCCCACTTGAGACCCAGAATGGACTGTGTGTGTGTAATAACTGTACCTTTTCAAAGACACAAAAAGCACAGAGGGCCTTTATAGCTGCTACACGGAGTCTTCGGTCCACGTAACGGAGAGGAAACGAGGGATCATAAAAGATGTGTCTCATCATCTTTGTGTTTATATTCAGCTCTTATTCTCTGTTATGTGCTGGAGAGAGCCATCAGGCCAGCAGAGCTCCGCGGTTATTTTTGGATCGGCGACAGGCAGAGATTTATGTGTGTGAGGAGTGTGCGGTGACCCTGCTCATCAGTGAATTAATGGCATCTGAGTTTGAAGGTGGGGATTGATTAATTAGACAAATGGCAATCAGTCAGCAGCTAATGCATATTGACATGGTGAAAGGTTCAGTAAACGTTTGATTAACGGCTTAATTTGTGTGCTGTATTTACGGTTTTGTGTGCTTAAGTAGTGAACTGCTGATGTGCTGTAACTTATGGACTCACAGATCATGACAGATTGCACTGAGTGAGCAGTCCGGAGACTTCATTTTCACACACCATTCGGCACCGTCGGATCACATTTAGCGGTTGGGATCGCAGATTGAACACTAAGGCTGATTGCTGAATACAATCGGAGCCAAAAGGTGATGCTACGTTTGAATTAAGTCAAACAATTAGAAAGCTGCTACTCCTCTTAAATAGCGGATGCGATCCAACGGTTGATCCATCCTGTCAGAGACACCGCTCAACCCAGTCATGTCTACGGGGCTGCTGCAATCAATGGATTCACAGAAGCTCAAATTTGGTGAATCTTGAAATGCTTCTATGTGTTGTTGACCAATTGAAAGGGTCTTGACAATGCAGACCTTTGATTGTGCAACACTCCTTAAGTCCAACCTTTTATGAGCACATTATCTACAATAAAAAAATCCTGCGGCACACCGGCAACCCAAAAAGTTACAAAATGTCACATTGTTGCACAATACAGCATTTATGGAAGGTAATTATTGCGCTACCTGCTGGCATGGAAGAGTATTTCATTACTAGACCAGCCTCTATATTACAGGCCCAGACGCTCAACAATGGAAAATTATTTGCAGCAAAAAAATAATATTTCTTTGGACCGATTAAGTGAAATTGGACATTTTCTCACGGCACAGTGGTTAAAAATCACTGGCATGGTTCAATATGACGCTTCTCTGCTGGAGCATCAAACTACTGCTCCATCACAAAAGATGTGACTTTGTTGTTGATAAGTGATCAGACGAGGATGGTTACATGAAGGCATGACTTCACCTCTCATTCAGAGCCCGTTCTTGTTGCATCTGAAATCACTTCCTCCTTCACTCAATATACAAAACACACCCTCAGCAGTGTTTCTACAAAGAGCAGTGCATTGAGGTTTCAATGTTTGATCATGATGATGATGGTGATGATCATCATCATCATGATCATCACCATCATCATCACCGTCAGGGGTATTTCGCAGCCATAAAACAGATTGCATGGTGGGATTGTTTGTATAAAGTACTGTACTTGGACAATCCTGTTGTCTTTCCCATTGTAGGAATCCTTTTATAGACCAATGTTTCCCAAACTTCTGTTCTGGGGAGCTATTTTTAAAAAACGGCAAATTGTCGCGACTTGACACAACATTTTTACTCTAAATCATAATCAATAGTATGCATTTTATTAAACACATATACATCCGAATCAGCTTTAATGGCCATGTACTTTTTCACATTCATGTTTAACACTTTATAGATGAGACCAAACAAACTACTTTTACGTGTAGTTAACAGACTCTTATCATTTCAAACATAATGTATGCTCGCCTTTCATATCTGATTCTACGTTATACATATCAGAACAATATGCACATTTAGGCTCCCTCAAAGGTAAATAAATAAATAAAATATGAGAATGGAAGAAATGAAGCGCATGTATTTGCTGACCTTGATAACATCCCATGTGTTGGCCGGTGTCCTTGGGAATGTCTGGTATACAACATACATGTCATATTCAGAATACAGAACTCAAACTACTCCACTAAAACAAGTGATTCTAGTCACAACAAAATTCACTATAATTCATCCCAGCCAGTTTGTGTGAATGTGCAGATTAATGTCCATGACCAGGCTTTAATCCTTGTAGTTATTTTGAGAAATAAAGAGGTTTTTTTTGTCCATGGATTTTGTGTTTAATTGTGGTTCATTTTGACTTTAAAATGACTGACGTTATATAAGAACACACACTGTGCTGGGCAGGCGGAACAGAATCAGAACTGCTGCTGTTGCTGATGTCCATTGTGTGAATGTGTAACTGACCTACCATCTGATTTTCATATGAAGATCCAACAGTGGCCTTTTTCCCATCACCCACTGCTTCACACTGTTCACTGCTGAGTTTCTAACCAGCAGTGAGCATAAACCATGTGGGGGCACAAAACAAAACCCAGACAACATGAAGTAACAAGCAGGTATACTTCAAAGCTTTGTGAAGAGTTTTACGATCTGTCAAATTATTTTACTGCCCAACTGTATTTTTTCTTCTGTTTTGTGCTGCAATGTTTAACAATCCTCCAACTGGAATGTATATCACACCGGATGCATTTTATAACAAATTACTTTTAAATTAGAATAAAGGACTTGAGAGTGTTGTGTTCGTTAGCACATTAGCTAAGTGATGAATTTCATCCCTGACTATGATTCTGTCATAAAAAATATTTCTAACTCATACTTTAACGTTTTACTAGAGTCTCACTTACATCCCACAGTACTGAAGACCATACCAGGTCTCTGCTGTTGAATCTCCCGTAACGATATCTTCCAACATGCATCATTTCATTCTTTCTCTCATGTTTGAACTCTTCCCTCCCAGCAGACGATCCCGCTACAGATCGTCTCCCTGTAGCTCTGAACTGCATCTGCATGAAATCATGAAAGTGATGAAATGAACCTATGAAGTTTGGTCCAGGGATTTTTCTATTTTTTTTTTCCAGAACATGTTTTTGCGTGACAAATAAGGTAAACTAATGCTGCGCCTCGTTCCTTTATGCTGCCTTCAATTAATGTGGCGGCGGAGAATCCCTGCCCAGAGTCGTGGCTTAACATGCACGACGAGAGTGACCTTACAAGCTCCACGCTCTCATTACCATAATGTCTCTCCTTGTTAATTGCTTAAGCTGCTGTCTGATTCATTGTGTACGCTGCTAAATTGAAACAGGTTCAAAAAAACACTCAGGCGCGACTGTAATTTCTGCATTTATCTCTTTGTGATAAGTTGGGAAGCTGGAGTTGTTGACTTTTACCTTCGACCGGGCAAAACGGCTTGACCTCTCAGTCACCAAGGTCGTGTCGTGTGTTTGTTGCAGCTCCAAAACACAGTTGGTATTCAGAGCCACATCAATGCTGCCGACTCGTTTCTGTCCCCGTATTACCATAAATGTGCCAGACCTGTGGGTACATTTAAATGGGGCAGTGACGGAAAGCTATTTCCTTTTTGACAGATATCATTTAAAGTCTGATCCAAACAGAGTTATGAAAAAAAAAATGTCACACAGACATCAGGCATATTCCAGGATTCATATTATCTGAGCATCACTCAAACAGGCATAGGGTGGACACCATGAAAGGATGAATCATATGAGAAATATGTTATTATAGCAGGAGGCTCTGCAGAATGCTTACCAGCCAAAAATGTGTTAGCACTTTGCTATGATTGTGTGGCTGCCAATAAACCTACTTATATTTACTTGTGTGTATTTGACATTCATAATTCATTCATAACTTAAAAAGCATCATCTGCACATGGATGCATACATAACATATTAACTCATTCTCTCCATTTAGCCATATATTTACTTCCTGTTTCGGTAAAAATACATTGTTTTATTCTTTTTGTACTTACGGTCAATTTTTTAAAATTGTAATCATGTTTTTTGTTTGTCTTCCAACACTCAAACATGTCCCACTTTATCATTCTCCTGCTCTGAAAAGTAAATCTGTCACATAATGGTTTCACACATCGTCCTCTTATTTAGTTTTTACAAAAACGATCCTGAATGTTGTTCCGCTATAATTAACATTGTTGTATGACCTAAATGGAAGTTCAGCCACATGAAGACGATGTGTAGTGGCTGATCTACGTGTCTGCCACTCTGCTGGCTGCGGGAGGGGATCCGTTTGTATGTCTTTGGGTTACTTCCCGTTAAATAATAAACTGACGGCGGTTACATGTTGTTATTTTGACTTCCTCGTCTGTTTCCAACGTACTTTGGTTTAGCGGTAAAAAACCGTCTGATCTCCCCGTGACCCATGCGTCATCTACCCCTCTTGGTTATACCGGTGACCCATATTTAAACTATCACAATAAAACACATTACCACAATAAAATACACACCCGTGACTAATGGCTCCTTCACAATGCAACAAGCCATATTCATTTTTTAATAATCATGTCACGTGTATGTACAACTGAGGTGACTCCATTTGCTGATGAAGGACATGAAATGTGGCAAAAAGCTCCGCAGAAAAATAAAACGTTGATGTGTCAAACTGTTATTTCCAAAGTCCAGAAGAAACCCCCAATTTTTGTTCAATTGGATATTTGCTGAATGTTGTCATAATAATAGAGCTGTGAATTTGCAACACAATACACATCACGATACAGGGTTTACGATGTAATCTATTACATATCTGTAAGAGAGGAAATATACTGCTTTTTTTAAATAATAGTGACAAGAACATACTGCCATATACAGTACATGAAATCAGTTTTGACCTTTTTATGCAATCAGAACAGCATGTATGCCAACACCCAACATCCAAACACTTCATGGGCTCCCTGAGCCACACATATTTACATTTATACTATTAAATCAAATTAGTATCACAAAACATAATATTGCGATATCATTTGAGCGAGAGGATTATTTTAATTTGTCATATAATGTTATTTTGATCAGCTTATAAAAACGCTCATGGGTGAACGTGATCACTGGTTTTGGATGGCTGCCAGGTTGCCATTGGAACCAATTTTGTGAAATTGGCAACCACAGAAATCAGTTTTAGAGACAACGATCGGGCAAATAAAGTTAATGACTGTGGGGTGAAAAGTTCAACTAACATCGCACACAAATGTGCAAATGAATTCGACTGAAAAACAACCAGATGAACCTGAATGAAAAACAACAAGGACATTTGTGAATTCTTGGGAGGCGAAGCATCCCAACATCTTTGAGCTGGGTGGAATATTATACTGCAAAGCATGTAGAACACCTTGATCATACATCATGAGAATGTTTTCTCTTTTCAGTGGAAAGAGCCGCTCGTCACAGCTTTAAACAGTGCTTTGTGTCAAACTAATATTTCAAAACTGATGATGTTTGAATTCATTTCAAAGATGATACAATACTTGGAAGCCATAATTAGATCCACACTCTGCAGGATGCTTTCAGTATCTCTTACGTTTTGTTCTGACGGTCTTTTGTCATTTACTGGCAGAAAAAGAGGTGAGTGAAGTGGAATAAGACGGGGCTGGTGGAGGGATCGAGAGCTGGCTTTTTCCTCTCTATCCTGCCTGTTTCTGCTCCAACCTGTCAGTCAGGCTGTCTCTCTGGAGACCTCATTGAGTGGCAGAACAGGCTGGGAAACATGGCCTGGGTTGGTTTAAGGGGTGAATAAGTCAGTGGGAGTGCAGGCTGGGTTTGGGGTTGGGACTGTTTGGGGGTGCTGACCTGGGGCAGAGTTCAGGTCGGGACCAGGGGTGGCTGTCAAAGCACACAGCAGTGTACAAACACCTGCCTGTTTGATAATCCAGACCATGTGCCACTCTCCAGGCCTCCTTATTTTCCAAGACACACAGTTTTTGTGCTACATGATGGGATATGCCCTGATAATGCTGGTGCTGTCTTGGAAAAGGCTTTCGAAAGTCTATGTCTGGAGCTCGAGCTATTTGAAGGAGCTGTCATTAGGAGGAGGCTAATATTTGGTTATTTCCAATTTTGGCTGCGGCCCCAAACTCTGCGCTGGATGGATGCTGTTGGACCGTGTGCCCTTCTCCGCCTCTTAGATGGGGCTTCTGTCAGCTTAGTTTATTCCATCTGCTTCTCTGTGTGCATCAAGCCATCCCTCCGTCTCCCCCTCTCTGGCTCACAGACTTGGATCTGGCTCTGGTATTGTCCAAATGTTGGGGAAAGAATTTGGCTGTGACGCATTGCCGGAACATTATTTCGGCAGCTGGCGTTAGAGGCTGGCAGAGGCTGGCAGCGTTGGGGGGGAAGAAGGGGGCAGTGACTCTGGTGCCACTGAGTTCACCCAGAGAGCCACTTAGTGTCTTCCGGGAGGGAGGAGGGGGGTGGGGCACTTCGCATTCTACAATGCTGATATGAGGTTTTCACCCTATTGCATTCATTCAAATACCATGATCTTGTTTTCTTCTTCTGCAGTTTGTACAGCAGCATGTCAGGGCTTCAGCAGTGGGCTTCAGATTAGAGAGCATTCAAACGAGGCTTCAGCTCAGCTCCTTGTTCTTGGCAGGCTCGGTGGAGTGTCTGCTCTGCCTTTTCCGCCACGTTGTCAGTCTACGAAGCAGTACAGGCGACATTTTCATTCGGAGCATGAGAACACCGGGGGCTGTGTGGCTTCTATAAAACACACTGCATTCAAATTCAAAAACATGCACCGCTAAATGCAAGGCAATCGGCTCGATGTCGTCGTGTAAGAGGCGTCATAGAATCTTGCCAGAACGTATATTAGCTCAACAGGATGTCTGTGTCGCGGAGCAACTGAGTGGCAAAAGAGGCCCAGCGATGTGTGTGTGCTAGCAGTCCCGTTATCTGTGAGAGTTGAAAGCAAACACCGTCCAAAACCATAAAAGTGAGCCTCGGAAGCAGCGGCCGAGAGGTACGCAGCAGTGTGTGTGTCTGTTGGCCAAACACGCAGCCGTTATCTACACACTGTGGGCGCAGAGTGGCAGATGGAGGAGTCGGAGATGCACTCAGCTGTGTGCCACTTTGACTGCAGGCCGGTGAAGAGTAGTGAGTGAGGAGTCAGCAGGAAGTCAACAGAAGGTGTTTCGAGAAAGCGCGAGTCATCAAAACCACCAAAGGTCCATGCGCAAGCAGCCGTAACTGGTCAGACGAAAATATTACGAATGTTTGGTGCAATAGAATGTGAGATTTGCCGTGGACAGACACAAGGTGCACACACACTCACCCATCACGAAGCACACACACACATAAGAGCGATCGCATAAGAAAACAATAATAATATTTTTCTTTTGAGTTTAATCGCCTGAAAAAAAAACCCTGCTCATTCTAACGTATAATGAGCAGTTGTGTATCTCCATATGGAGACGGTCCTCTTTTTAGAGTCCGCCATGTTGCACTGCCATGATCTACAGAAGCCCAGAGCAGACAAACCAACACTGGCTCTAGATATGACCATTTGGGTTTTCACGTCTGCCACAATAGTTAACCATGCTAGCATATGGGAGAAGTTTTAGTTGTCAGTTGCTAGTGTTTAAAAAAAAAAAAAAGTATAATGAACTTCATTAGCAAATGTAAAGCATAAGCGCCAGCTTACGCAATTTTCACAACCTCGTAACCCAAAACATGTACTTATTATTACTATTATTATTATTACAGCCCTACAGAGCATTAATAAAGGTTTTATAATTATTAATAAAGCCATTAGTTTCTACTCTTCAATGGTTGCCCTACTACTAACCCATCAGTATAGAGATGCTGTCTGTATTCATGATAAATGGACCTGTACTTGTATAGCGCTTTTCAAGTCTTCCAAAAACTTAAAGCGCTTTAACACTACATGACATCATTCACCCATTCACACACTGATGGGAGGAGCCACAATGCAAGGTGCCACATCAGTATCATCAATCATTCATACTCCGTGGGCGCAGCTAAGGGAGCAATATTAGGGTTAAATGCCTTGCTCAAGGACACATCGACATGGGCTAGTGGCACCGGGGATCGAACCGCCGATCCTCTGATTGAACGAGGATCCTGCTCACCACTGAGCCACAGTCACCCTTATACAGTGAGAAGCCTTATCTCCTGCAGACAACAACATAGTGTCTTTAACTGGACAGTGAATTATTGATACAAAGTTTTGAATGACTTATAACAATAAAATGTTTTCTTTGTACAGCTATCAATTCTCTCTCCTGTTACGTCTCTTCTTCAGTGGAGAAGAAAAAACTTAACATGCACAGACCGAGCAATATTAAATATGAAGACAATATTTAAAGAATGGAAACAAAGTAAATGAATAAGTACGAAAGTAAATGTGTGTCGTTGTCGTGTGTGGATGTGCAGCAGTTGTGTGTGTAGCAGTAAAGCTGAGTGCTGCTGTCCCCCACAGCATCCACAGCTGGACGAATGACTGCCAGCCCTGCAGTGTCGCCATCAGGCGTTGTGTAGATGGCGTCCTCTTAGATGGGTTACTGCAAAAACACAGTCATATTCTGGATTTTGGAAACATGTCAGGCAACGCTGACTCATAACCCCTTTCAATACAGCACCACTGCTGCCCTAATGTGTACCCAGCTCCTCCAGCACATAGGACGCTCTCATACCAGGAATATGTGCCAGTCCGACAACTACAACAAAAACACACAAAACTGCATTTGACACACATTCATTCTGCTGAAATGCAGTCATGTACTGTCATGTCATGTTTTTACCTTTACAAGTAACTTACTCGCTCTGTCAACACCCAGCACGCAGTTAGTAGGGTGAATGTGTTTTTAAGCTATCTGTTTCCTTTCAGTACAATATCCAACAGTTGAAGACTACACTCGTAATTCATTTTGGATTCATTTGTCGAGTATTTTTTCATTTAATTATTTTAGACTATTATAAAAGGGTGAATTATGTCAAACAGAACAAGTCAAAAATCTTCAAGGAGGCTGTGGAGTGTTTGGCATTTTAGTTTGACCAATCCCTTCAATAGTTCAGTTTATATTTATTGTGTTCATAAAATGAGTTGTGTTCTTTAAATGAGTGGTGCATTGGTAATTATACTGTTTATTTCATGGCCACTTCCAAATTCTGAAAATATTGATGGAAGTTCATTCATATTTTGGGACGATATATTGCAGCCCACCAGCTCTGGTTAGAATAGACACGACACGCTACGCCAGAAAATACTTCACCCTGTCCAAACATTCAGAATCGACTGTTCTCTGGTTTCCGCTCATGCAATATTCGCTCACAGCTTCATGTAACGTGTTACAGTTAGCTCATTTGTAAAGTCTGTTCACCTCTACCAAGGAGTTTATATTTTTCCAATGTGGTTTGCCTGTTTGTTTGTTTGACAGCAAAATTACAAACAAAAAAAAACTTACTGGCCCAATTTCCTTGAAGCTTGGTTGAAGGTTGTAGCAAGGGCCAATGGAGAAACCATTACACTTTGGAGCAGATCCAAACCACGGGACGGATACACAAATTCTTATTCACTTTCATTAACATTGCGAGATAGGGCTTTCGGCCTTGGCGGAGGTCTGCGCTGTCCGAGTGCCCTTCCACTTTATAATGTGTGTCGATGGAACTGAAGTGGTGAAAAATGTTAATGTGTTTAAAAAGCTATCGTCGGGTTTTCTTTCCTCGGGGAACTTTCATTGTTTCCGGTCAGTAGGACTCTTTTAAATGTTTTCTATTGCCAGTGCCATGTATTATGCTGATGAATGAATGAATGAATGAATGAATGATCGGCATTCAAACATCTATTTAAAAAAAAAAGCTGATTCTATATTTGTCTTTACACCTAATTCCTTCACTGACCTTGGAGAAGAGAAGCACGGGTGTGTATGCGTTCGTGGCGTTCGTGGTGTTCGCAGTAGTTTAAACTGTGCTGAGTGTGCGTGTGTGTGTGTGTGTGTGTGTGTGTGCGTGTGTGTGTGTGTGTGTGTGTGTGTGTGTGTGTGTGTGTGTGTGTGTGTGTGTAAAGGCCTGAAGGAGTGCCGAGTGTCGATGTCTTCTGCTTTTATCTCCAAAGTTTACAAATCATTTCTCTGTCTCCACAAATACTACTTTGCATATAGTTTAAGAATCAGCTTAACTGGATAAACATACTTGCACTAATGTTAAGCCTATATTGTGCTACTCTTGGCTATTTTTAAATATCTATTGGGAGAAATGGGATTTCATGAATGGTGCACCCGTCTTTTAACTTCTCCTTTACAGCGGCTATGCGAGTGACATTCAATACCTTCCTGTAATGAGCTGATTTCAGCTTGGTCATTGCCATGAGCCATCATTAAATCCGTTACCCATGGTGCAATGCTCCCAACTGTGTGCAGTGGCACTCTTGCCGAGCTGCATGCGGTGGATAAGAGGTTACTGACTCAGTGTTGGAGAGGGTGCAGGAGTGGTGGTGCATGGTGTCATGCTTGTTAGGAGGAGAAATAAACTTGAGAAACATGTTCAACTTGCACAATGTTGTTTTGCTAGCGCGCCGCCCAGTAGATGGTCTAACCTTCAGTCTGCTTGTGCACAACCTCCGGAGAGCGTTGGAAGCAGTAAATGGCTGCTGGTCAATGCAACATGGAGCCGACTCTCACTTTAGTTTACTGGCTGCATTTCAGTTTCCTCTGTACACACAGTATACTATTTCACTACCAGTACGACTCCAGCACACTCCCCCCTATGAGAGCCCACAGCTAATTCCTAACTCTGACCGCGCTGTGCTCGCCCTGCCAACGTCCTGATCCGGCCCAGCCTGAGAGAGTTTGCAGACGTTCTGAGGGTCCTTATAGCAGATTCCTTTCTCTGCTCATTATCTGCTTGCTGGGAAAAACTCATCAGATTCACTTGAGTGTTAAGACTATTAGTCCTCCTGACAGTGTGTCTTAGTCACGGGACAGTGGATTCTGCTACTAAAGCAATATGGCAGAGCTCTGCTCATAGTCATGTCTACAGTCCATTCAGGGCTCGGGCATTAGTATGCCTGACAGAGTAGCAGTCTTTTTAATTAGCAAAGCTCCGCTTAAAGACTTAAACTCATTTGTGTGGCTTTGAGCGAGATCAAATACAACACTCTGGGTGTTTGTTTTTTTGGTCTCTCAGCCCATTCTGCAGTGGAGCCTCACAGCATGGAGAGAGACGGACGGGTTTGATAGATATATCATCGCACAAACTATAATCAAATGTGGCAAACCAGTATAGCACCTACTCAGCACACGCTTACTGGAGAGTTTATTAGAGAGCTGCAGCTGTAGACGTTATGGATTTAGTTCTCCATTATTGTGTATTAAGTTTGAAGAGTATTCCTCATGATTAGCCCACTGAGGAGCAAAGAAAGAATTGAAGGATCAAATGTAATATATTTCTGGAGAATATAGACCTCAGCTTGCCTTTGAGGCAATCTATAAAGCAACTCTATTGAAGACTGAATTCAGGAGGATGATGCTTTTCCTATAATGTTGACACATAAATACTGTAATGTCCACAATTATAGCATTTTTCTTATAAAGTGTATTATTATAAGAGTTGGAGAAAGGTGACAGTGGTGGTTTCAGGTTTGTCTTTTACTGAGACATTTACTGACCGACGTCGCAACCTCCACCTTCTGGAGAGGACATTAAATTGTCTACATTGTTACGCAACAAATCAAAGATAGTCGTGGAATATTTTTTTCTACATTTCGGTCTCTATTTCAGTGTCCTTGTCATTCTCTCTGTCCGTCCTTAACTTTAATTTAATACAAGGTTAAACCCTGTTCCTGAGTCACGGAGGGATAGAAAGTGAAACTGGGATAAAAAAGTCACGATCTCTACAATATCTGGTATACGAGTAAGATGACCGCTGAATCACTTCTACCTCATTCACTTGTCAAGCTCTTTAGAGTCGCTTTGCACAGCAGAGACAACAGTAATTAGGTGGCACAGTCCACTGCCCTGCTGTGTCCTGGCTGAGGACATGTCCTGTAAAGGACAGGTTGGGTAAATGTAGTCGTCAGTGAATTTATCGGAGGAGCAAGTTCCCTGATGCAGTTAATAACAGTCACCACCGAGTCATCACAAGGCCACGCTCATTACTACCCAAGTTGTGCTGCATTGTCAGGGGAGGGATCAAACAGTGTGGAGGAGTCAGACTCAGGCCTGGAGATGTTCAGACATACTTTAACACAAAGGAAGTTCAAACCCAAGGCCCCAGGGCTGCTGCTTTCTCACCTTCAAATCAAAAAGACTTCAAGCATCAAGGTATTCTGCCGACATGTTCAGAGTTTTTACAATATTCACCCCTTCGCCGGGAGAGTCTCTTATCAAAGGGCTCTCTCACAGCTTCAGTGAGGCTGTTTAGGCAGATAAATAGCTGCCGCTCGGTCTCTGGCCTCAGGGACCGGAGCTGGACATTGTGGACCTGGATGCACAATAAACAAGGTCATTCTGAGGTGTTATTATGGTCCGTCATCACCTTTTTGAATTCTTAGTTTTGTAATCACATTATTGCGTTGAATAATTCACCACCTGATGTATATGCAGGGCTGTCGAGCGATGCAACCAGTAATGGTCGGTTGGATTGATGGTGTGTGACAGTGTTGCCCTAAAATCTAACTCTGCAGATCTGTTAAGGCTTTGATGAAAGAAAACTGTTGGTAAAGAGCTATGTGTAGTCACTTTGTAGACCTAATTTGAATCTATTGATCATTATGATGACATGCATTATAATCAGGTGTGCTCCATAATTCAATGACAATCATATTGTATGCAGACAATTGGAAATTTCACATGATTAGGGAACAGTGGTGTTACAGTCTGCCTTGGGTGGCGGTGACATTTCTATCTGCTTCTGCAGGCATTATTTTTTGGCATTGTACTGGTTTTGAAAAAAGTCTTGTGTTGTCTGAACAGAATATGCAAAAATAAATATTTAGAAATATAAACAAAATGTCTATCTAAAGACAAAGTAACAGGGTGACCTCTATATACAAAACAACACATAAAACAGGCACACAATTATCCAAACTCTTTTTCAAAACAAGATAACGTGTAGAGTATTGAATGTAGTGGTTTTCCATTTGGTGTGAGAACATTACATCATTTATGGGGCAGCAGTTATTGAATATTACATGGTATGATAATGAGTAAACAAACACAGACTTTGTGTCTGGTACTGTTCCAAATTAGATTTTTCTGGTACAAGTATAGTGTGTTTTACTCTACCAAATAGTTGCTGCTTAATTTACAAGACTGACACACACATAGATTCTACACATCTTATGAATGATGATTCATATATAATATAATATAAATATCTTCATCTTTTACTTTTATAATACTTGTATATTCATTATTGAAATGAATTTTTCCACCAATATTTACAAACTTTTCCTCAACTAAGATTTAAATCTAGGACTTTAACTTGTATTTATATTCTTAATTGTGAATTATTGAAAATCAAAATTATACTCCTTGTAACAAAAGTTAATGTTTGTCTGCTGTATTGCGGCCATAATAATTACAGATGTGGAATTGACCACATCTGCAGTGTGTTTACATACAAAACAAGAGATTACAGAAATGTCCTCACTATGTCAGGCTTGATGTAGCTAACACTGAATGTATCTTAGCTCCATATGTATCCGAAAAGTATTGATAACACATGGAATGAGTCACACCATTGCCCACGGTGACACACACACACACACACACACACACACACACACACACACACACACACACTGCAGTTTATTTGGACTAAACCCCAAATACACTGTCCTGCTGCCAAAAACATCAGTACAGCATCAAATGTGGATTAATCCGCTTCTGAAAATAGTTCCCTAACAAAGGTACGATGTCCTCTTGTTGAAAGATATTTTCAACAAGGGATTTGTAGCAGGAAGACAACAAGAAAAGCTCAAATGAAGAAGTAAAGTGAAGCGATCAACGAGCATGGCGGATCATGACCAGAAGCCTCTGAGTCTGGAAAGTCAAACATACTGACTAACTTATTTAGATCCACCTGCTTATGTCAATTCTGCTTGCAAAAAAAGCAAGATTGATACTGTCAAAAAACAAGATGGCGACGGACAAGATGTAAAATGCAAGGTTTCAAAATGATAGTCCACAAACTAATTGGGTTTGGTCACAGAGACCAACTCTTACATGCAGTCAATGATCGTGACAGAAGCTGACTGACATCGTCTGGGTCTTTTAATGGTGTTTGTTGACGGTAAGAACTAAGTTGCGTAACACCAGCCTCATCCTTAAACATTGCTGCCATTTAACACAATCATGCACTGCATTTAAACAAAAGTGGAATTTAAAAGTTTAAGAGTGTACACTGGGTAAATATAGACAGACGGCTTTGACAAGGAAAGAGAAGAAATTGTAATTTTTCCGAAACTCAAACCTTTAAGGCCTCTAAACACCACAACTATTATGTCCTGCTCATTTTATTGTGAAAGTGCATTTAGTATGTGCTGCCTTTGTCAAGGCTGAAGGGGATACAAGTTTGGCATCTTAATTTGTAGACTTTGAAGCCTCCTTGTTATTTCATGAATATAATTACAACTCAATCCGTTCTGCACAGCTTGATTGGTTGATTCCTTTTTTTTGTTACGTCTTTTTTGTCTGTCTTTTTTTATATTTATATTTATCTTTTGTATATGTAAGAACAGCAAAGACAAACTGGGGTTAAATTTCATTTACATGAAAATGTAAATGGCCATTAAAGCTGATTCTGATTCCTTTAGTCACCGACATTCCCAACAAAAAAGGACACAGCTTTTTTCTCACAGTTTGAAAAAAAAATATTGATGTGCCAATTCATTGCACACAAAAAACCACCCTGTAAAGACCTTTCGATTGGACGAGGTTTCATTAGACTCGCTGAGCACCAAACTGACACATGCTATTGTTCCTGGTTTGTCGACACTATTTACACTTCAGATTGTATTGGACAATTTAGTCGTTTTCATTAAATGCACTAAAGACTAAACGTATTGGCAACTCCCTGCATATGTGTTCTGCATAGCTCCTGTGAACAACTGGGGATCAATTAAGTAGATTTGCTAAGTGTTATTCACTCTGCCTTTGTTGGTACTGACTGAACCAAGAATGTGCAGTTGATGTTCACTCAGCTGTGAACAGAACGTGCAAACCAGAAAGATAAGTTATTCTTTTTGGGAGATACAGAGATTTAGTAAGGAACGGTTTGAAAAGCCAACAGCTACATCTAAATTCATTCATTTTTCTGACTGGGTTTTAGGTATTATAAAACATATATAGGTCTGCTCAACACATGTATGGAGTCAGTGGAAATATGTTTTAATGTTAGTAACATCTCATTAAATTTCAATCCCTGATAATATCCCCAAAGCCGAGTCGTCCAACAAGACACTGGGGTTCCAAATCCACAAGCAGAAACCACATCTTCGATTTCATTCCAAGTGAAAGTGCACAATGACAATATCTCAGCTGGGAAGGATTCAGCTCTGAAATGAATGGTGTACCAGGAGGCAGTCATAACAATGTACTGGTTGTAATAATTGATTAATTGTAATAATTAATCAATGTTTCATAATTACTCCCCACTTGTTTTAACGATTGCTAGATTAGACGTTTAAAGGACAAGGCCATCATCTTTCTATAGTGTTCACGTTGTCAGAAAGTCCCATGAAAGCAGCGATGACTGACTCCGCCTGTCTCTCTCTTTCTGACTCCACACCGTCTCTGAAGCCTCACATGTTAAACACGACTCTTTCATTTCCTAAAGCAGATGGACGCTGTCGTTTTAATCAAATGCAATGCATTTGTGGAGGCCTGTTTTCAGCAGCATTTGGTGCTGTGGTGAATGTTCAGGGCAGCAGGATGTGGGACTGAATCAAATTCAATTACAGTGTTCGTAGTGATAAACAGAGCAATACCGTGACTCATTGATACCTTGGTATGTTTGTTGGGGAACAATGGAGCTCTATGACACAGAGGAATAAGATACGCTGCGCTTTGGAATGCACACTGCCAACCTCCTTATCAAAAACATGAAGCGGGTTATAAGCATAAATAATGAGCCTCTGTCTTCCTGCTCTTAGCTATTTGCAAGACCAAATCTTCACCGTTGCCACTCGCTCGTCCCATCTCGGGCCCCGATGATGGGTCAGTCGCTCTACATCTCATCTTTACGACAGTCTGAGAAATTAAATCTACTAACTGAAGAAGTAAAAATAGATGAGGCGGTTCGAGGAAAATTGTGTACAACAAAATAAAAAAAACTACAACTGCAGCACTTAAGAACAAAGTAACTCTTTGAGTTTGTTATTGCATAGAACATTGTCCCAGGATAGATGAGGTGATGTTTTTTCTTCTTCTTTCTTTAAGAGGAAAGGAGTGTTCTCCTTTCTTTCCCATAAAGTAAAGGGAGCGTGTGAGGGATCAATTTTCTCCTCACAGGATAACTGCTGCATCGAGCTGCGACTGAATAACAAACTCATTCCAGCGCTTTGTGCAGGAGAAAGGGTCGTCTCCTTAATTCAACACTGGGTGAAAAAAAAAAGACAATACAAACAAAACAATCACAAATCGGGAATGTTTTTTAATCAGCTCGCCCTCTTTCAAAGCCTCAACGCTTGATGACTTTCCTCATGAGTTAAGCCATTAGCCGGGGTTGCAAATGGATGAGTTCCTCTGGGCAGGGAGATGGAGATGGAGGTCTATGTGTCTGGATGGCAGCGGAGGCAGAGGAGGGTGAAGAGGGGATGAGGGGCGCTTTCCAAGTTTGAGGGTTCTCTCTTGGTCGTCTTGTCAAATTGCAAATGGAGACGTCCCGCTGAGCGACGCTGCCGAGAATGTTTCACAGAGGGGGACAGAGTGAGGGCACGCTGACTGACAATGCAAACCCTAATGTCCCATTGTGAACACGAGGTGGGATAACCTGAGGGCCTGCAGGGGCCCTGATGAAGAAGAGCACAGAATGGAGGCATGGCTGAGAGAGAGGAGGAAGACGAATCGACAGGAGAAGACTGCAAAGGCTGCAAAGAGAGGAGAGTGTGACGTTTGGAATTGGATTGTGCAGGGGCGGGGGTGGGGGGGGGGTGGGGGGGGGATTTGGACAAAAACAAAAAACCCAGAAGTAAAGAGACGCAGGAGGCGGAGACAGCAGCGAGCCGAACAGCAGAGCGCAGCAGAGTGAGAGCAGCAATGACATTAAATCTGTGGCTGAAAACAGATGATTTCCCATTTAACACTCCATTGAGTTCTCCGTTATCCCGGGTCCTGCCTGGCACTGTGACGGCGCCACTGCTTTCCTTCTGTTTCACAATAACAACCCCTCAAACCATCCACCCTCCACAAACACACACACTAACACACAAACACCATCCTCTACACATCCCTCCCATTGTTCATCTACTGTACTGCTCAATATCCCGACCTCAAAGGCTTCCAGGACATTATTAGACAGCCTGCAGGATACTGAGTCGGGGGTGGCAATGGGGTTTGGGGGTTGGGGGTGGAGGTGGATGGTGTCCAAATAATAACAATCTACCACCCACGCCTCTCTCTGTAGCTCCAGTAATGGACCACAATGGACTCAATGGGAGGCACTGTCAACAGATGTTTTTTGTGTGGGGAAAATAATCAGGCAGCAAAGTGGTGAGGATGTTCTGACTTTTACACACAAACTGCGAAAGAGGGACAGAGGAAGTGAGGAGGAAGCTTAACAATCTGCGATTGGGTTGCAACAAAGAGGTTTGAAGGATGTTTTAAGATGTGTTAAGCATTCACTTCCCTGTATTAGTGTTCTTGCACCTCGCTGGTTTGAAGCAGGAGGGGTCAGCAACATTTGAATCAAAGTGATGCTGAGGGTTCCAGCAGGTAGTCGACTTTAAGTGTTCATGATAATACTTTTAAAGGTTTACTTTTGTAATGCTACCCATTGTGGTGATTGTCAAATTAATTACGACTCCAGCGATCATGCTGAAGGCAAATGCATGTCATCATACCACTAGAGGTTAACGTCTAACCTGTACTTCTCTTTTGGAAAATACAACAAGATGGATTGGATCAAAAAATGAGAAAGCTCATGAAATATTGGATGGATTTTGGTGATCTTCACCACCAGCTCAACATTTTCACTAATCCAGTATCCAGCAAATTTAATATATATGCTATGTATACAATTCATATCACTACTGTATTACATACATTGTGTAATACTTGAAGTAAAACAGGTAATTACTTAAATATAAAACATGTAAAAATGTCTTAAGTTTTGACTTCACTGACAGGGCCAACATCCCAAAGCAGCTAAAAAAAAGCTGAGGGAGGGGTTGATGAGATGAGGAAGAGGAAGATGAAGGCAATGGAGGCAGCCGGCCAGACGGAGCAATGGTAGGAGACGGTTGGGCGCTGACACCAATCCTGGGTGTCGGTAATGAGACACAGTGGCAGTCTTGGCCCGCTTTAGGAGTGTTTGCCAAACAAAAAGTGTTAACTCAATTAAAGGCCAGATTTCCCCCAGGAAGAAGGGAAAAGTGAAATTATCCCTGCTTGTTAAACCTGCCACTTAATTTCACTCAAATTATTACTTATGATCCCAGGGACCCCTAGGCTAATTGTTTCTCTCCCTTCCTTCCCTTCCCTCCTTCTGCCTTCTGCTTAGTTTGCGGTGACAGAAAGAAGCTGTTCCATCAGCTCTGGTAAATGGCTTCATCAGGGAGAAGCTGTGAGCTCCCTCTGCTTTGGCGACTGTCGCTGTAGTCATCATGTCACTTTGTAAAATTAGCTCAAACTCTGGAAAGCACATTATGTGTTGAGGACACAAATCAAAATGATTTGCACACATTGCAAACAGGATACTTTATAGCATTTGTGGACAGTGAATGTTCTTTTGTTGGACTCGCATCAAAAGAGCAGCTAAAGCTGAGGCTGCACCGGTGTCACCAAATGGTGAACAAATGAACAGTTTGTGAGTTATTTAGCGTGCAGTGACAACACCATTCTTGCTTTTTGTCTCATTTTACACCTTAAAGTCTGTAGTGACTGCACTGGAAATGCACAGAGAGGACTTTTAACTCGGAGATCGGTCTTTGTGATCTAAAGTGTTGTGGAGTTATTGTGATGTTTGGTTGGTGATGTATGACGTTACGTTCTTTACATTTGACTTAGTCTACATACGCATGTTAAACCTGACCGAGACACAGTGAGCCACAGCCGCCCCTCACTGAACCACCTGTTTTGGGAAAAGCTACATTTCCTATCTTAGTGTTGTAGGATTGAATCACAAATTAAATTCACCAAAATTATGGCAAAAAGGATTTCTTCCGAAAGAAGTGTTGTATTATAAACCCAGGAGGAGTCCACTGGTGTCTGAAGTGATTCTGGTTACAGTACACTGCATCGTTTGTGTTTCACTTAGTGACTTATTGATCCAGAAAGTCTGAATCTCTGAATAACTTCACCAAAATATGCTTGTCATAACCCGGCTCTTAGGCCATGACGAATGTGGAGGACAACATAAAGTTTATTTAGCTTACACCACGGTGTCAAACTGTCAAACTCATTTTAGTGAAGGGCCCACATGCTGCCCATTTTGATCTCAAGTGGGCCGAACCAGAAAAATCACAGCATAATAACACATAATTAACGACACTGTTTCTCTATGTTTAAATCATTGGTGAAGGTTTTTAGATGATAAACTCTATTTTAAGGTCTTTCAACAATGAACTAAAAACATGAAGACCAAAAATTCAGACATCAGCCTTCTGTTTATCTGCCTGGTTCTCCTCTGCAGATTCCCTCGCTTTGTGACGCGTTTGTGACGCCACTTTCATGACGTGATCCATGATTAACGACTTCCAACACAATAATACTAGTGCTCACATCAATTGCGACTGTGGATCAATGGTTTGCATGTCTGCCTGATAAGCAGAGGATGAGAGGTTTGAATCCTAGCTCTGATCATTTTAGTTTAAAAAAAAAAAAATTGTAATTTTTTTTTTTTTCTTCTTCTGTTGGACTGGACCCCTTGGCGGGCCGGATCTTTGACACAACTGGCTTACACAAATAAACAGGTAACGGTATGGAGTGTGGCAGTCGGTAGCATCAGTGATGTCAATGTGCATGTGTGTAAGTGTTGTCGTTGAAAACAAAAGAAAACAAAAACAAAACCAAAACAGGGCGGCAGCAACAGTCTGTCTCTCTCCACCAAACCTTGTGACGTTTTCAGTTTCCCAGCCCAGGTGATCTGCATCCCGCACACCTGCTACAATGCTACATTTACTTTTGTCATTGTTATGAGCAAACTATCACATCATTCTCCGTCTGTGGCAGAAAGGTCAACCTACAGTTACGTGACTCATCAATCAAGTTAATGTCAGCTACGCTCTTTTGCTAAACTAAGTAAGTAAACTAAGTGGTATTGCTGCTGTGAAGACAGAAGTGGATTTTAAAAAACATGTGTAGAAAGTGACACGCCATCCCTGACGTATCCCAAAGTGACGCCAGAGGGGTAACTACAGGGTGCGACTGCGTGAGCATGTGTTGAATACCCCAGACACTGTTTATGAATGCATTCAGTGTTGCAGGAAAACAAAGACAACAACGAATAAAGCTTGTTGATTGTCAGCAGAGTTGATGTTCCCTGTTATCTCATGCGGGCGGGAAACATTTCTCTCGTAGCTCTCAACATTTCCCGGGATCAGACTGGAGAGATATACATTATGCAGACGGACATTTTATGTTTTTTGTAACCGATGCAAGTCTATCCGCTTCCTCCTTGACTCACCCGGGTTGAGAGGGTTCTGTGCTGTTCATGCTGCAATGGCGATTGTGGACTGCGCACATGACGGACAACGAGCAATCGTTCAGCTGAGCTCTCATTAAAAGGCTCTATAATTACATGCGGAGGAAGTGGATATCAGTTAGTCTGATGAAACGCAGCTTTGACATTGAAAGAAAGGCTCATCCTGATGAAACTCCGCTCCGACGTTGAAAGAAAGGCCCTTCCTGAATGTCACCCACAGCTACGCCTTCTCGATAAATCCCCATTTCAAGGACTGCAAATGAAAAAAAAATGCGTTGGTTAGATTTCCACAGGATCACACACTCACATGTCCATGTATCCACCTGCACTCTCATTTCCCTCTATTTGCCCCATTCCTCATTCATATATGCTACCTGTTTCTTCCGTGAAAACACTCATTTTGCGCAGCAGTACACACACACACACACACACACACACACACACACACACGGATCTGACCTAGATCACTCTAACACATGCCTCAATACGCCCGCAGAAAATTCGTAGAGCACAATTTTCCGAACACGCTCCCTCGGCAGAGTCTTCAATCTTCCTGCCCCGAGGAAATCTTAAGCAGAGGATTAGCTTTTCCAATTTGAGAATTGAAACTTGCATCATTGTTCATATTTAATCAGGCGCTTGTTTCAAACCGACAACAACACAAAAAAAGAAAGGCTTGAGGAGGGCAGAGTGGGACTTTGTCACTGTGTGCTTTGCTGAAAAATGGATTGAGAACTCGCAGCATATGAGCAGCTGTAGTAATCTGACAGCAGAGAACGGTTGAAGACTCCACTGAATAGAGGAATGATTAAGAAAGAAAATCTATTAGGCGATGCTAATGAATTGAAGGAGTGAGAGATCTGTTCCTCTGAGGTGAGGATGCAGTCCAAGAAGAGATAATATAGCAGCAGCAGTCCACAACAAGCTGTTGGATCGTATGCTGATGACTCTGTAATACGCTGCTGCCCGTTATGCTGCGTTATTATACTGCTGAGTTCTGTGGCATTTTAGACTTCTTCATAAATTATTCATCCCTATCCACTGGTCTTCATTTAATGTTTTAGGTTTACTTAAGTGTTCACAAACATATTTGTTGTTGTTTCTTGGGCTCCACCGAGGGTGCGTAGAGTTTAGAGGAGATTGTTGCTGTCGTGGTTCGCAGATCTTATGTGCAGGTTTTGAAAAGAGACTGGAGACGGGAACGAGGAGAAATGTTGCTGGCTTTTATATGAAAAGGGCAGGACAGACTTGGAGTAACTTAGAGTAAGATGTAGTTATGAGGTTATGTTGCATAGCTGCACACAGACGTAGGAAAAATGCATTTTGAAAGAGTAAAATATTGACGTATTAACTGTAGGAAAGGTTGAACTGAATGTCCACCCACCTCATGACTTCCAGACCAGTGTCACCTGAACACGGCTGGTGCTATAGAAACAAGTTGGATGGATGTACAGTATAGTACTACCTGTTGTTTAAGGCTTCACGAAGGATGCTTGTCGTTTGGAGGGTAATGACATCAATGCAGGCGTTGACCTGCATTGATGTGATGTTTGACAGACCGGAGCTCAGCTTTGTGTCAGAGCCTCTAACTATTGATGTTTCAACTTGCTCAACACTAATCCGTTCGGGCATGCGACTGATACGATCCTGTTGCCATTTTCTCCGCCGTGCCTTAAACCGTAACAGCTCTTGCCTTTTGTGTCTTGATTCCTGTCAAGTGTCCCAGTACCATTCTGATACTGGGCTTTGCTATGTGTGTGCGTGTGTGTGTGTGTGTGTGTGTGTGTGTGTGTCTGTGTTAATGGCTTGTAGCGACCCTCTACTTGTCACCTCTGTCACTCTGGTCGGCAGACAGCAGTCATCTTCAGGACTCATTTCCTGGCGTCATATTATGGGCGTGTTCGCCGATGGGATGTGGAGAGACACATATTGTCATCACAAAGGAAAGCCAGCCATAGTAATGATTTGGTTTTACACAGTCAATTTCCTCTCCTATTGAGGAACATGATTGTGCTTCAATTGGAGAGGAATCTCTGCGGGGTAAATGTCGAGGCGCTGTCATCCTCTCTCCCCTTTTTTTTCTATTGTAAGTTCCCGCTCCTTTTTGACACACTTTATCTCGCTGACGAACAAAATTGCTGTTAATTTAACAGAGCTTCTTACATATGAAGGGAGTGGTCACCGGAGCCAAGCGTTGAAGGGAAAAGTGGTTGCCATGGAAAAGGGTTTTTGGAGAAAACATTTGCTTTCTGTGAAGTGAAAGGGTATAAAAGCCATCTGGAATCTTAGCCGCAGGCAGAGTAGCAGAAATAAACAAGAGCCTGGAGGCAGTCCGCTCTGCTCCGCTCTCACAGTCTGCTCCTTTATTTCTCAAAGGTTTATGTTTTCTTTTCAAGTGGATGCTGTAGAAAAGACTTTGACTGATGTGTGCCATTGAAGGGCCATATCTTTATTATGTTTCTGCTTCGAAGCCGCCAGCAGCCACGATTTGAGCTGGATTACTTTCTACCAATAAAGTTGTTTTGTGTAATGGAGATGGCACAACTCATTGTGAATAACTCCATGAATGCATCCAAATACAAGGTGATTCAAATCCAAAAGGATGTCTATCCATGCTGACTCCACAGCGTCACATCCGCCCTTTTGGTTCCACTTCACCTCATTATAACGCCTCTGTTGTGTTGAATTAAAACAAAACCATCGTCATGCTATTGTAGAATTATTGTGGACAGGTTGTTGACACAGCATATTTTTTATGCAATGTTCAAGACAGAAAGCACCTCAATATCACATCTTATTCAAGGGGAGATACAATGAGCCTAATGCAAGAACGTTCTCTTTTCATATTCTAAACTTCAGGTTTTTTTTAGCAGTGGCTTGAGGTAGTTTTTCGGTTACTGCTGCAGCTTTTATGTTTGAAAGACAGGCCCGTTCACGCTGCTGATGAGCTCAGCTTGTCAGGCTTCACAGACAGAACATGCATATTACGAAGCAATCCTCACTGGCTGTATAGTTCTATGAAGCAGCCCACTGCTCCCACTCCTTACGAGGGGTTAAATGCAGAGGTCAAATTTCATATATGTTTTAGTACGTCTGCGACGACTGTAATAAAGCTGATGAGCCGCGAGGAGGTGTGTGTTCGTGAGATTTGGTCATTTGCATAATCAGCACCGCTAAATTGTCGTATCAGGCTTCGTGAGCAGCTTCATTCACTCCAAATATTACCCGAGATAAGCAAGCTACACCACAGAGCTCCAAGTCCTGAAGTCAGCGGACCAAAATGCAGCAAGTTGAGCCGCTTCTGTCGCGTAGATGCCGAGGGCCAGAAACAATTAGAGGATACGAGCGACGTGCGGTCGGAGCAGAGCTGCTCTGTGACATCAAGTATCACACTGGCGGAACAGAGGTTGATACTGGAAAGTGTACTCGCTTGATCTGAAACTTTCAATCAACTCCGAGTTTATTTAAACTGCCGGGGTAGGGCTGGTGCCACATGAGCCACAGCAACATTGCCACACACATTTATGAATAATGATGCATCCATCTCCTCAGTATTTAGGATCACTGTGACTTTGTGTCCCTGTTAGCTGATGATGCTGCACGCTGTTGGGCCGCTGCTGCAGTTCATCCATTTTCAGGCCTTGTGGGCTGGGATACCTCCTCGTGCACGTCCCATCTGTCCCTTCACCTCTGACCTTTCGTGAAGCATTTGGGCTGACTGTTTTTTTCCAGACAGTGTTTGTGGTAACATCCGTATTCACAGTGTGAAACACTGAACACTAAGAACCTCTCCATACTACCCTCAAGCGTCGCACATCTACTTCATTTCTAACATGATATCTGGAGGAGTGAGTTGTTACACAGAGTTAGGTGGGCACAGTGGCGAGGTCTACCCCTTAATCTATGAAGTTGTCCAATAAGCAGACACCATTAATTCAAGTACCAATTAGTCTTGTCTCATTATCTGGAGAGACTCATCAGGGAGACTCTTGTGTTCCCCTCATGTGGCTCGACATCTCCTTCCTGAGCTGAGGCCCAGAAAACACAAATGACTGACAAGTGTAACAGCAGCATTTGCATCTTTTCATTTGCCCCTTTAGCCTTCAGGGATCTGTGACTCTCTCATTCTTAAGCAGAGTTCAGAGTCAGGGAGTTTGTATCCGTCGTATAAAGCCCATGAAGCACTTCATTTAGATATTACTGCCAATAGAGTGTTTTCATGCTGGTCTAGCTGATGTTTCCAAGGCTTTCTAAACACGATTCCTTACTCTCTTATTAGAGGTTGGCTCGGTAAAGGTCACATTTTAATAATATCTGTTTTGAAAAAGACATATTGGAAGAAAATTCTCTCTTTTACGCAGTTTTTTTCCTCTTCAAAACACTCTGCCAATGTTGTTGTGGTGGTGTCTGCTGTCTGCTGCTGACCTTACATCCTGATACAGAACAACACTTTGTGTGGGCTTCATTGCATCTTTCTGATGCACAGCAATATTTCCTGATGCGTAACATCAACCCTTTAGAGAGAGCGTAGTTTGTGCAGCGTTGCTATGCACACACAGTTGTCGAAGTAAAAGTTCAGCATATTGGGAGACACACAGATGTGTCTGAGCTGAGCTGAGGAATCAGTATCCCTGTCATGTCTGCAAACCACGGCGGCTCCAGATAGCAGCCGGGGAACAAGAAGCCTGTCTCTGTCTGCTGGTAGGAACCAGCAAAGCTTATTATTGCATACATATTATATACATATATATATTTTTGTATCCATCCAAAAAACAAGGTGTGAACAAAGGTTTAAGTAGCGGACTGTTTTCTGACAGGTCCAGAAAACCTCTTGCAGTCTCTGGTGGTCGCCAGGCAACTGCTGTTGCACAATGAATACTTTAAAATTGGAAAACAGCGAATTGTTGTTTTCGCACTTTGCGAACAATAAAGAACATGTTAATGAGTGAGCATTAGAGGTGTTGTTGGGAGCATTTGACTTAGCCAGGCTACCTGTTTGCCGTTGTTGCCTCAGCTGCTGGCTCGAGCATCATATTCAACATATGTATCCATACATATATCCATCCATCCATCCATTTTCATCCGCTTAGTCCGGGGTGGGGTCGCGGTGGCAGCAGGTCCGGCAGGCTGACCCAGACTCCCCTCTCACCTGCAACATTTACCAAGTCATTCCATTCTGGGGGATCCCGAGGCGTTCTACGGCAAGCCGAGAGATATAATCCCTCCAGTGTGTCCTGAGTCTTCCTCGGGGTCTCCTAGCAGTTGGACGTGCCTGGAAAACCTCTAATGGGAGGCAGCGTGTATATATATATATATATATATATATATATATATATATATATATATATATATATATATATATATATATAAAACTATAAACAACCATACAACCATATACTGACACAATTATACGTACAAGTAATTACAGAACTCAATACACAATTAATATAAAATGTATTATCAGTGCCTGAATGTATCATGAAAAACAATCAAAACAAATATTCCGAACCAGCCGTGTCAGTATTGGTGTCAACTTGAGAGTCAGTGTGTGAGTCATGGTGGCAAAATGTCATCTTCTGAACTAATTAGAGGAGGAAGTTTTAAGTACTTTGTGCTATGGGAAAGAAAATCCAATCAGCATATTTCCCAAAATGTCAAACTTTCGCTGGAAAAGCTAGCACATAGTGCTAAACCTGCTCGTCAACACCGGCTATGCAGCAACAACCGCACAGCTCCAGCTCAGCAGCAGCCTCCCTCCTTCAGCGTCGTCGCCGGGTGTGTTTAGCTGCAGCGCTCCTGGACTCTGAGGTGTTTTGGCAGCAGTGTGTAGTCCCACGTAGTACGTCACAGAAATGTAGACTTAGTTGCAATAATGAGTCTAAAAGTGTAGCTGCTCCGCTGCCGGCGGAGGCAGCTGTTTGTGTCCAAACCCAAACGTGTCCGTGAGATGGACAACCGAAAAATGAAGCTGAAATTGAATTGACTTCAATTTATTTGTATCGCTCTAAATCACAAATCATAACCGCCCGTTACTTCCCTGCCTCCGCCGTCATCGTGCTCAAGGCCGCAGCGCCCACTGAGGACATGAAGTCATGCTGGCTGTGTTTCCAGGAAGGTGTGTGTGTGTGTGTGTGTGTGTGTGTGTGTGTGTGTGTGTGTGTGTGTGTGTGTGTGTGTGTGTGCGTGTGTGCAGTCGTATGAATCAGTGATCTCCTTACTTTTTGAAATGTAGGTTTTCATATTTCAGATCCAGTGGTGGACAACAGAAGGACATGAAACTGGAACAGATTTTTTTTTCTGTTCTCATAAAGTGTTATTCTCCCTGACTCCACGCTAGATGACATATTGTGGACACGTCGCATTCATCTCACACATAGAGGAGCAAAGGATACTCAGTAATAATACAGGAAGGGCAACATACAGAGGATACATATATGAATGTATGTCTTTACAATGTGTGACAGCACACAAACCAAACTTCTGCAGTAGATAAAATGTGCAAACAAAGAGGATCACAGTTTGACTTTAGTGCAACACAAAAAAATTTCAGCTTTGAGGCTTCAAATAGAGATCACGAGTCGAGCAAAATTATCACTCTCACTGCTTAATGCATCAGTAATTTCACTCGCTGACAGGGACTATTCTTCCACCTTTATATTAGATAATGACGTGCGTTTTAAAAGAAAACAGAAAAAAAACGTTTTTCTACTTTCACACGAGTAGCATTTTGACAGCCAAACTTTTTTCTTTGGCATGGTGGAGTATTTTTTCCTATTTTTACTGCACCTTTTCTACCGAGATTGTACCTTACACTGGATGGTGTACAGGTGTGGGCGTGTGAAGAGTCTGGCCTAAAATTGTCTCTTAAAATCTGTGGCGACGCACTGGAACACCATGTGGGATGGGAAGTGAAAGCTACACGGTGCCGGATGGAAATGAGAGCGGAGCGTGAGGGCATCCAGACTAGAGGCTGGCTGGTGAGAGCACATTTTAATCAGAGAGGCTGGTAGCAACAGCAGCGAGGCCCCCGAGGGGCCCGGGCATCACATCGCATTATAACACAACCCAAACAGAGGCGCCAAAATGGCCGAGCCTGAAATAACAGATAACCCTGCCAAATCGCATCATCATCCAACCCGCTGCGGTCTTAATCTGCCTCATCCTCCCGCACTAATGAAGCTAATGGAGGGAATAAGTGACATGCTCTTTCTTCTCTCTCTCTCTCACTGTCACTGTCGTCTCTTTAATGGTGTCGCTGCTGATGACGGAGACAAGTACCCAACTCTGCTCTTCGCTGCCTGTGTTTATTTTTGGGTATGGACATGAAAAAGAAGAAAAAAAGTAAAGATGTAAAATAGATACATGCAGATATTCGGGTCATGTCTGCATATAGTCATTGTGTACCAAAGGAAATGTGTTCATATTTGCTAATATTAACTGTATTCATTAAAACAGCCTCCGTCTTATATTACTCTGAAATAAGTGACTGCTAATAATCCAAAATTAAATTATAACGAAACTTTGACTCTATGTTTTTCATGTCTAAGAAGTTATTAGTCGAAGTCATGACTAAATAATGACTATTTACTACAGATTATAGTTCTGTTTAATATTTAATATTTAGTCAAACATGAATAAAAAACTCTTTGGGAAGACTCTTTTTCAAGAGTGTCCCAAGACAGGCAGCAGCACAAATATCACATCTAAACATTTACATTTAAAGTAAAACATTCCCAAATTATAAGATATTAAAACTTAGTCTTCAACACACAAAACATCCACAGCCAGAGTCACTTCCAAGTTATAAACCCTTGTATGGAGTTCATTTTTTTGTTACTCAGCAGGTGTTGTGGGTCTGTTGGACCCGCTGTATTTTGGGGTTTTCAATTCGACACAATCAAACAATTTTATGTTAAAATACTCAAGAAATGTTTTCTTCATCCCAATTAGAAGCAATATAAACAGCAAATAAGGTTAATTATTTACTTCAGGTACACAATTTCCACACTTTTATTAGCCCGAACAGCCTGTATGTAATATCAATGTGTAGAAAATGAGCCAAGGCCAATAAGTCTGAGTTTGAAAAAATAATGAATCATATTATTTTTGTTTTGATGAAAAATGAAAAGTACTTTAAGTCCGACCAGTGAGACCGGCTTCCAAAGAGTCGCATGATTCTGCAAACACTGGAACAGCATCGTCAGATGCTCTTCTTCACAGTTCAGCCTGCACTGCAGAGTGTTAGAATAAGTTCCTCAGAGCAAAGAGAACAACGTCCAGTTCTTCTTTGTTGGATGTAGTTTGATTGGTAAGAAGGAGGAAACATGAACAGCCTTATAGATACAAATATGGCCGAACATCCAACCACATTACAGCATGATCTCAGTCCCACTGTACGCTGGAGATTTCATTTCAACCAGAAGAGACTTGTTTCAGAGTTTAACAATAATTTCTTACAATTGCGTATTTTTGAATAGTGCAAAGTCTTTTGGCGATTGGACTCCATCCTGACTTAGGATAAGCAACGGGTAGTGATGCTGACATCTGCGCCATCATAATCCCCCTCTGGAGTCCAGACTCTGGTGGTGGTGTTGAAGAAGGAAGTTGTTGTAACCTGATGATGAATGATGGGCAGGACTGAATGCTCATGTGGTGGGGGAGGGTCGCATCGGTTGGAGCTGAAATGACAGCTGACAGCAAGCAGAGCGGGGAAACTATTTCAAAGTTTGACAGCAACACTGTGATTGGCTTACGGAAATTCTGCCGTCGCCAACTGGTTGGTTCATTCAACATACACGCCCCCAATCAGCTGATGACGTAATCGCTGTGAGACTCGGACTGAGCTTCATGAATGAACCAGAGAGTAGGGATTGTCTTCCTTACTGAATTTACGCTTGAGCTTCATTGATATTGAGATCCCATTGTGCTTCATCGGTGAGCTAATGAGGTGGAGCTGATTTTTGACAAATAACCCTCCAAACAAATCAGCAAAATACAGAGTTTGTCCATTTATTTTAGAATCTGGAGGACAACATCTGTGAATATTCCATCCAAAATTGTGACAAATCACCGCAAGAAAATACATTGTGTGCCCAAATCCTTGTCACATCATTTATTTTTCTATGTATCCATTGTTTTTTTTTGTTGCTTGTGCTAATGTGAAAATTAAGACCTCATTTCCCATAAATCTTGTGGGCTCATAAAAGCTACTTAAAAGTGCTCCAACTTCAGAAATGTTCTAACTGGATTTCACTCTGTTATCTCCTCTGTCCTTTTGTTAGCCGGCTCTGCTTTGAGTTAGTTAATCCAATCTGTTCTTTTGTAGAACTTAGTTTGTTCTGCTGTTGCATTGTTGCAATTCAAGTCAAGTGTATTCATGTAGCCCAATATCACAAATCACAGATCCCCCTCGAGGGACGTGCACTCTCGGGCTGATTTGTGTTTGTTACTGCAGTTGAAATGAGGAAAATAATGATTTTATTGCATGCAAGCTCTGTGGATGAAGCTGATTATGCATGTGCACAGAAGCTGCTCCCTGTGTGGTTGAGGGCAGTGAGTGCTCTCTGAAGTGCAGTATTATAAGTTAATTATCACAAGATCATTCACATGGTGATATGGCAGTGCTTTGTATATGGTGTTTTGATTACTTATGAAGTGCAAAGGCATCGATACTGTTGTCATATGCACACTGCCAGTGTAAATCAGTTTGGACTACATAATGCAGTTTGATCTAAGCCATAATGTATTATTACATTTAAATTAAGTATTATTTACTGTGAAATTTACTGTAAAGTATTTCCCAGTAAAATACTGTACTGTACAGTAGTCAAAGTTTTACTGTAAACAATATATATATATATATATATATATATATATATATATATATATATATATATATATATATATAACAGCAACACTATTTCTTATACAGCACATATAATCTGATCTCACCAGTCAGATAGAGTTTTATATATATATATATATATATATATATATATATATATATATATATATATATATATATATATATATATATATATATATATATATATACACACAGTAGTGCTGTGGTAAAATCACAGATACCAATAATCTACTTTATCTACTGTTGTTATATACACTGTGTTTTCACAGTAAGTTACTTGTCAATGGCTGCCAGTTAATAACTGTCAATTTCACAGTGCGTTTTTTACAGTGTACGTTTATTACTTTCCTCATTTCAGCTGCAGGAGCTGTCCAGCAGTCTGGTGCTGGTCATGGTCATAACGGGGTAGAAAGTGTCCCCACAAAAAACTCCCACAAAACGCATCATTATTAGTTTGTAATTCAGGAAAGAAAAGAAAAAAGTGACCTCAGCAAAGAGGAAGATCCATTCAACATGAGATATGTACTTTGTAACCGTAAAGATCTGCCATCATATGCTGGACTGCTGCCGACAAGAAGTTCCAAGTTACACCACTGAGATAAGCAGAATTTAGCCTCCAGTGAACTAAATAGAACCATTATAATTGGCACCACTTCCTGAACCTTTGTAAGACTGCATTGTTCCTGTTACTACTCATTTGTTAATGTGGTTCAGATAGCTCGTTCCATTGAGGATCCAAATCCAGGATGACCTCTGTTATTCGTTAAAAACACAACCTCTCACATGATTAATAGTCAGTCATTTAAAACAGAAAATAGCTTCATCTCTGCTGTATTTGAACATGACAACATTTGGTTTCTTCAACCCTTCTCTGTCATCCCTCGTTGTAAATGTCAATAAAGCCCATCTCATAGCACAGGTGCTGTCATTTACTACGGTTTGTGTCAGTCAGTTGTCCTTATACTTCCTCTTTTGTTAGCTTTCTGTTAGCATCTCTTATGTTAACAGGTCGGTTTTGACCCATGTCATAAATCAGCTGTAAAATACACTGAAAACAATTGTCTATCGTCCCATTTGTTTCCCATCTCTTGGTTACCTTGTTAGGCTTCCTTATCCATGAAAATATTGTTGTATGTTTTATTTGAGCCTCTGGGCATTTTCTTTGTCAATATACCACTCAATTAAAAAATGGTAAAAAGAACCTCAAGTAAATCATATAAATACATAATAAATATTACTAAGAGTATTAGAACACATCTCTTAAATAAACTTGTTTTATTTATTTTTTCAATTTAATATTATTAACTATAGTAACATTAATGGTGTTACGGATCAATTTCAACCTTTTTCTTGATATTTACTACAAAAAAAAGGCTAAAAAGTATTTTAATACAAACTTTAATACAAACACACAATGAAAAGCAGAACAAGTCGTAATATAATATATAGATTTGTGAGGTCAAACAAACAACCAATCAAGCAAATCTTATTTTTATAGAAACCGACTAACAACACAAAGGTCATCATTTCAACCAGAGCATTTTATAATGCGGCGAAACAACATGTTTTTGTTTTATTTTGTTGAAATAGAGTTTCCTGACAAAGTCAAATAGCCTTGATGCAATAAACAAATGAATGTGGTTCTTTCATGCATTTAGAAACCTAAAACGGCTCGGTGCCGACCCGAACACAAGAAGTTAAACCCTCACGCTACTTTGGTTCTATTTCGTTTCTATTTCTATGTTAAATCCATGTACCTCCAGGTATCTAGGAAAAGTTACCAAAATGAAAAAAAAAAATCTTTGATCCTTTTGAGATACTTTTCTAATGTTAAGGACGCTGTTATATAAAGCCTGACTCTCAAACAAGAAGCAGGCTCAGGCTGTTAAAAACACTGGTCAGGGCCTTATACACCTCATATCTACACCTCATATACACCTCATATCTACACCTCATATACATCTCATATCTACACCTCATATACACCTTATATCTACGACTAATGGAGCTTCTTTTAATTCCAGAAACGAGATTTCTGTTGTTGTGAAACGAAGAATCTTTACACCTTAGCTGTGAAATTCCACATGACTTCCACACTCTTCTTCCTTTCAAAAAATACCAAACACTTTGTGTTTCTGTAACGGCTTGGAGTAGTTATGTGCAGAAGCTTACAGAAAGAGCTTTTTATAAAAAAAATCTAACACCTGTGTGGTTTTTTGTAGAGAACCGTTAAAACCGTCTGATTCCCTGTGAATGCAGGCAATGTGTTATTTGGTCTTGTACGTAGTGTGTGTGTGTGTGTGTGTGTGTGTGTGTGTGTGTGTGTGTGTGTGTGTGTGTGTGAGCATGCATGCATGCTTGTGGCTGTAATTGCATGATGCACATGCACATATGAATAGGGAGTGTGAACATGTCTCCTCGGGATGGATGCACAAGGTCACCAGTCATCAGCGCTCTGCAGCATGAGTCCGATCTTGCATCCGTGTGTCTACATGCACATCACACTGGTACTTATCATACACACCAGAATCCACATAAGTAACTCTTGTTTGAAGCTGTAATACAACATTTACAAAAGAACAGATGAGCTGTCTTATTGCCAGTTTTGATTTATAGTATTTATTTAACCAGTATTGTATAGGGACAAGTATATGGCATGAACCACTGCAACATAATATAAACAATTTAGAACCGGTACAAGGCTGTTCCATTAGTGTGTGAGTGCATGTGAATGGGCGTTTGGATTAGATCCTGAGAGGCCAGTTGGCACCTCGTATAGCCGACTCTGAATGGCTGACTGTGGACATGCATTGTAAAGAAAGACGCCATTTACATGCAAGTCCATTTTCCATAGAGGCACACTGGAGCCACATACTGCGAGAGTTGCAATGAGGGTGAGTGTCAGTGGTTGTCAGGGGTAACGGTGGGGGATGGGAAACGTGCTCTGGATCCTTTTTTTGAAGATGTGAGTGAGGCATGTTGAACCTGTAGAGGATGTTATGCTGTTGGTCGTTCACGGTAAGGCCAGAGGTTCACTCATGTCATCTGTTTAGCACCGATGGTTTAGGAGCCAATATAGTTTTGTAGGTGCACTGGAGCCGGTGATGGTGTTTATTGAGAGTAATCTATATATTCTTTTAATAGAATAGATTCGATACTGGTTGGTGGAGCGACTGTGCAGGGTCACTCCCAAGTGTAAATCAACTCAAAACATCTCCATAAGACTGACGTTCAGCAAGAGCATGTAGATTAGTTTGAAATAAAACAACATCAGTAATGGCGGCATGAGGTCGCCACTGAAGATGCATCATTTTACAGTGATGAAGAGTTTTCTACATCCCTACATTTTAATGGGATCTTTAAAGCAACAGCAAACTGTGCTGTACGTATCTATCACTCTGCCAGTGTGCTTCTTCTTTCTTTTATAAAATAACATTACCTTGTCCCAAATAAGTGTGGAATTACGAGGATGTTTGAAAATAAAGAGATAAGGCAGGGTTTGATTCACATGGAGTTGTTTTGGTGATGTGATGGAGTTCCTTTCAGCTCGAGGTGCTGTCCAACAGTCTGGTGCTGAACGAGGCCCAGTATCAGTCTGCATTCCCTAATGCTTTTTTCAATTGGAGTGACACACACTATCTGCAAACGCAGCGTGCTTTTCCTTAAAGCCGGATGCGAGTGGAGATACTAATAGGTAACTGACTCACTTTTCGCTTCACTGTCCCTCCTGACACCAGAGAATATGCTATGCTCTGGATAAAATAATTTGTGACATATCAGAACAGCTTGTGTGCACAGTGCTGAGAATAGCAAGAATAGCTGCTGGCAGTGAGTGACCTAGTCATGACTAAGGCCTCTGAGAGATTCCAAAAGAGTACAAAACATGCTCAATTTTTAATCCCTTCAAGTGGCAGGGAGGAGGAGTCCAAGTAGCCACAGAGGAGGGTAGGAGGGTACAGAGCGGCTTTGGGCAGTCGGCCTTGTGCTAAACCTCCCTCCCACACACACACACACACACACACTTCTCCTATACCTTCTTCCCCCGGCTTGATCCCGAGTGCGCCCTCATCTCTCAAGGTGTTTATGTTTCAATCAAAAGAGCCAGAGCAGCGTGACCACAGCTTTCTGCGTGTCCAGCTGTCGCCACCCATCACCACTTTAGGAATCAACCATGAAAAACGTCACCTCGCCAATCACCTGTTCCCCCCTTTCTTTCTGCTATTACTAACCTGGACTCTGGAAGCCTTCTATTGGCCTTGTGTACTGCTTTCTAAGAGGAAGTTTAAAATGAATCCATCACAGTCCCCCGTGACATTATTTTACAGTAAGAAGGGCAAGGATCAACCTCTAGCTATTTGTATATTGTGTTTGAAAATCCTTGACACGCAATTTAACTGACACAATCTTGACAAAACATGGGCAGCGAGGCCTCTTCTGGTCCCAGACGACTGTGAGCGTCACAATGGGTCAATAGTGTTCATGTGGGAATCAGATGATTGACTGTAGAGTATGAGCCAATAAGATAAAGGATCCACTTTTATGACAGAAAAGAATCTGTGAATAGTATGCAAGCCAAGACGTTGCATTAAGACGAGGTTAAGTTGGATGGTTTGGGTCCTAATTACTACTCTGTTAAGGTTAAATGACCATCGTCATCATAGTTACAATAAATGAATACATGGTTAAGGTTTGGGAAACACCATGGTCATGAAAAGAAAACAATGTTCAAAATCTGAATTGTTCTTAAATGATAAAAGAAGGTCATTAGCCATGGTACTGCTGGGGAACGTGGCGATGCAGGGAGGTCTGAAGGAACCGCTTGAATAGATGTCAGCGTTGCCACCTTGTTGACTTCCTCACTTGATTTAGGGACTTTTAGAACTAAAGCTGAAAGTGAAACTAGGGGTCATCACTGACCTCTGGTTACCATATTGTGACCGCGATAAGGCTTTTTGTTGGATGATGTCTGGGGGGGGGAATAGCATTGAGCTAGATATGTCAGTGTCTAAACCAGGTTTTTTTACGTGGTTGCATCCCGGTGTTCACATGATCAAAGAACAACCACGTTGAGTGGTACACATCCATCCATTATTGTCTTCTGCACCAGGCTCCGGGGTGGGGGCTTTGTCAGGGCCTGGGTATTATAGCACGTCCTAAAACTGTTGAAATCAATCTGAGTTTAGGAGATTTAATAATCTCTGTCACTCTCCGTGAGATGAGCAGCAGAGAGAAAGACAGAGAGGAGAGAGGAGAGAGAGAGAAGAGAGAGAGAGAGAGAGAGAGAGAGAGAAGAGCGAGAGAGAGAGGGAGAGAGAGAGAGAGAGGAGGGAGGCAACAATGAGGTGGAAAAATAGACAGCGTCAGGGGTAATTCTCATATTGGCTGACACAAGGGAAAAGCAGCTTTTAAAGCATTTAGCTTTAATTTCATTCAGGAGTGACATAATTGATTTTAATGAGATGTTTATAGAGTGAAGTGCCGGTGTTGCTAAATCATTTGCGACTGCCTGACGGGTACTTGTGAGGCCTGCACTGGGGAGATGCGGAGAGACACACAAACCTCTGCTGCCAGAACTCCTCCCGCAAGCCTCCACTCATCTTCACTCACTCACTCACGGCCGCACACAACGGAACGCATTTTGACTGCGTATTTGAATCAAGCATATTTAATTCATGAAATACTTTTCAGAACTTCAACACTGTATCGACTGAAATGCTTCAACTGGATTGTCAGTTTATCATGGTCTGTGGCAGCCCCCGCCAACCGGGGCAAGAAGTTAGATTCTATACTACCCAACAAATCCCATTGACTTCTGCGGTACGGAGCATCAGAGCTGTGACTGACAGGGTGTCACATTGCTATTACGAGGTCCCCCGTGGGCCTGTGTGGCTTATAGCGGAGAGAACGGATGTCAGTGTGAACAACACGGAGCTGCTGCTCCTGCCCCTCAGCGCTGAGAGAAAGACTGGGCGCCATGAAGCTAGCAGTCACACAAAGTCTTTCCCACCCAAACACACAAAGCGGCAATGAGCTAAAGTAGGTTTTTTGGAAGCCCCGTGTTAGAGAAGGTCCTCACACGGAAAATCAGGATTGGTCATGATTTCATACACGTGTGTTTGCGCGTCCTTGGAAGAACTTCTTGCAGTTTTGCAAATGATGGACTGGTGTCAAGGCGTCAAGACAAACCTGAAGAGAAGGCGTTTGTTGATGATCAGGACTTTGTGACTGGTAAAAGACAGGATGTGAAGAGAAGTTTCGAGTGTCAGTTTGTTTCTAAATAAATACTTTAAGACATCGAAACCCAACCCAACCTCAACCTAAGGTCGCTGTGTGACCGGAGGAACTTTCCCCAGGGACAAGGAACCTTTCAAAGAACTCGTTGCTAATCAATCAGCTTTAGATAAGGGTCTAAATCAACTTCTGGAGTCATTTCACCATCCCCGGTCAGAGGGCAGTACTTTCTAAAATCACAGCAACTCTCAGGATGAGGTTTGCAAGGATGGCCGTCACTGATTGGTCAAACACAAACAGGGCCATTGCTTCAACTTGTGTACACCTTCATTCATTGAATAAGAAAGAACTCTGATACCGATTTAGGACCATTTTTACGACAATGGGGAAGACATTATAAATAGGTTTAGTAAGGCGGTTATCTTTCCGCTTCATTTAAAAAAAAGAGAGAGCGATGGCATGAGCGATCTGAGAGGGTAAGAGATAGACGAGAGAAAGACAGCAAGGCAGTGCCGTAAATCAGAGAACATAGCTAGCATTCTAAAGCGCAAATAAATAACCATCAAACAATCAACAGATGATGTACTGTGAAGACAGATGCACCTAGATTCATTCTCCTCCTCAGCATTTCATTCATACCTGTGTCAGGAAATGGCATGCGGCAGCACAAGTTGTGGCAGTGAAATAAAAGCTGAGCTTTATCTTTCTTTCAACAGGTTTTTTAGATGAAACAGGCGAGCTCACTGAACTGCAGGCTGCAAAATGCGTTTGCCGCTGCAACCTCCAGCAGCCCTCGTCTTACTTTCTCCTACGTCAGCAGACTAATTTGCCTAAATTTTGCAGGTCTTTAGCCCTCTATGGTAATGCAGACAGCAAGTGGCTTAAGGGAGCTTTTGGTTCCTCTAAAAGTTTTGCCTGGACTAAAATGACCGAGAACTTATTTGTAGAAACGTGGCACATGAAAAACAGTCTTATGAATATGCTGTGCAATGGTCATTTCTCATGTTTTTTGAAGGGCTCTGACAATTGATGTCATCCTCATATCAATCATTTTGACAACCTTTTATGTTTTCTACTTGTCGATAAATCCCATTTGAATACATGTAGATTCATATTTACTATCACTGCAATAATGTGTGTAATAAAAACCTGATGTCATATTGCATTAGTTTTATCCAAAAACTGATTAGTACATCTTTCCTGATCAGTACTGCACATATTGGGCAAAGGTAAATGATGAAGTGAAGTTATCATATGGTAAAATATAATCTTGTAAAAATGCAGTTTCTGGCCATACATTTAAATAAATCCATTTGTTTGAAGGATATGTTTTTACAGCAATATAAAATAGATATTAGAGAGAGGAGTAGGATCTGCTTAGCTTTGAACACAATGAAATTGGATCTGTACAAGTTAAGGTATCGGAATTGGAAAGGAAAAATGGTATCTGAACATCTCCACTTATATCCCCGAAAATCTAAAAACAAAACCAGACAAAACAAAAATGTTTCCAATGAATACAATTCTCTTCATTATGGATCCTTCACAACACAAGCTTTCCTCCAGTACAACACCCAGGAGGAAATACATTCTCCTGGCCACACACCAACATCTTCACTTGCACACAAGACACTTGACAGTACAGCATGTAGCATGACCAATTCCACAACCAGTACAGCATCGATTATTTCTAAAATAAGTGCAAAGTCAGTTAAATTGGGTCATATCCATCATATCACTGCCGGTTGACACCCGTATCTGCGAAACGATGCTGCACGATCCCCAACGCGCACACTTAACAGCCTCCAGGTGACACCCACACTGCAATAAATTCACACTCCCTTTGCTTCAACACTTTCTTCTAACACCGATTATTAATACCTCACACTCCCGCGGGCACCCACTGGAACCGGTCTGAATTTCTGGAAGGCAAGCTTATTGACAGTGATTGATTTTGAAACATCTCCGGACATCTCCCGTGCATGTGGATCCAGCTACACACAGACACACACACACACACACACACACACACACACACACACAGACACATACACACACAGACACATACATCTAAACAAACAGACGTGTTGAACAGCCGCTGGAATGTCTTCACCGTGCTCCTACAGCCAAACTGGCAACTTTAAGCCGCAGCCTTCCTTCCGCTCAATCAGGGCTGAAATGGGGGAAGATGGGAGGTTTGGGAGTGATTTCTTCCTGCAGGACAATGCTTTCCCGAGCACCTCAGGGCACGATTTCCATGCGACTACGGAGCAGAGCTGTTTTGATTGCTTTTCAATCAAGCGAGACAAACACTAATTAGATTTTTCTTTTTTGAGGAACTGCAGAATTATAGGCTTCTTTCATGAAGCGTGGATGACTGGCACTTCTCTGATAGCTTCGGCGTCACTCGTCTGTTTGGAACAACTGTTTACTGTCAGGACTGTATTATAGAATTAGAAGAGGGAAAGGGAGGGAGACGGTACATTTGTGCGGCACACTGTCGGACCGGGAAAAGGGATGTGCAGCCTATCAAGCTTGAGAGCCTTTTTCTTTGTTGTAGATTGAATTTGCTTGAGCGGTCTCTTGTTGCTGTGTAACAAAAGGACAACATTGACACCATATTTTATTGACATGGAGCTTGCTGCTTTCGCTTCAACCCCCTGCTCCAGGTATCACTGGCTGTAAGCCCATTTACTGGAGGCACTTTTTGATGTCCACATCCTCACAATAGAGAACTAAAAACCTTCCAGTCATTTGGCATTGCAGAGATTAATTGAAAAAGCCCTGTGGCTCTCTTGTCCAGTGATCCCTATTGTGGGATTTTGTTTCTGAAATCATTTAACTATTTTAACTATAAATAAAAAATACACATTTGAGTTTTCTCGCATGATACATTTTCTGTTCCTTCACAATATGGTGTGTATTCCCTCTGATTGCGAAGAGAAAGGCTGAGTAAAGCTACCACAGACAGATCCAGATCCAATACATGCATCATGTAAAGTGTCACGTAGTGTTGTGTAACCGGACCGGGCCGACACACTGACTGTTCTTATGGATCAGGGGGATTTAAAATGCATTTGTTACTGTAAATGTAGTTCAGAACTGTTCTTTATGAATCCCCTTTGAGGCGTCCGTACTATTGCACTCACAAAACTGCACATATAATTTATCCTAGACTATATACATGATTTGACATGCATTAAGTGGTTCTGAAAGGCTTTTAAGAGTTGGCTGCCACCCTTTGATCTGTAAATTAGAGCTGCAGCTGGACAAGTATGTTCTACAGCACTATTTTCTCTCCGTCATTAGGTTTGCGGAAGACTCTTCTCTGGGACTATATGCTTTTTCCAAATACTAATAATAGCTTATATGTGGCAGGGAGAATACAGTGTATGGAATGTGCACTATTGTCCATTGTATTCATGCAGACTATTACATTTGCAAATATAGTAGCACAATGTATTATATAGTCCTATCTGTATAGCTTCTACATGAATGTCATATCTTAAACATCTCATTTATTGATATTTCTTTATGTGTTTTGCTCCTCTTTCATCCTGGATCTTATGCTTCTGTCACATGAAAATCTGCACCACGACTACTGATGAATGCACTTTACTGTTTTACATACTAGAGACCATCTTGTGATGAGATCACACCATCTGCGAGCCAGGGGCATAAAGTGTGTGTGTGTGTGTGTGTGTGTGTGTGTGTGTGTGGTGTGTGTGTGTGTGTGTGTGATGATGATGGGGGGTCTCAACTGAACACCGATAAAGTCCCGTGACTTCTTCGATGGTTGCAACGCGGTGGCGGCACAAAGACAGACAGACAGACAGATAAACCAAATACTCATGACCTCTTCTGTGGTAGTTCCTCTGCAGTGGGTATCTCCAGACCACATTGTGCCACGATGACTCACACACAGACTCACAAGGTGAAGAGAATAGCAGCGTCGCTGTGGCGCCTGGTAATATATATATATATATATATATATATATATATATATATATATATATATATATATATAGTCTTTGGCAAATGCGTTCCTATGCACCCCCCAAATGATACATAGTCTGCATATATTTCTCCTTTTCCTTTTTTTCCACAATTTATCTCCTTCCCCATTGACACAATAAATCTATTTCACTCAGTAATCCATACTCTGCAGAGCCACACGCCAGGGGATTTCATGTGAGTCTCTGATTCTGCTATCATGATATTGATATTTCTCTGATTCTGAACAGATCAAAGGTGCCGGGGGCGCGCTGATTTGTCGTGCGCTGTGTTCCATGCTAATGCCCCCCCCCCCTCCCCCCAAACTCCCCTTCTCTCTGTCTCTGCTTCCAGACGGACGCCGCGCTGATGTACGATGCCGTGCACGTGGTGGCCGTGGCTGTGCAGCAGTCTCAGCAGATCACTGTCAGCTCATTACAGTGCAACCGGCACAAGCCCTGGCGCTTCGGGAACCGCTTCATGGCCCTCATCAAAGAGGTAGCTGCTTCCCTTCCTGCTCCCCATGCCGTGTTCCCCCACCGCATACACAGCACCTTCACACTGGAACATGTGCTCTCAGGACAGCGCACAGAGACGGAATGCAAATGAGGCAGAGGCCGTCGGGGAAGAGGATAATAAATAGAAATTATTTATCTGTGTGTTTATTTATATGGAAATGTTTAGTTTCTTTTCAGCGTGTGTACGTACAAACTCCCGCAAAGGAGGGTAGCCATCTTGAGCCTGCTGCCTGAATTTCAGCATTAATCAGCCATGCAGAAACAAAAAGACAACCTTATCTACATTTTCTGTAATTGCCCCACAGTTCATTGCGTTTATGAAGCAGGCACGGTTAATCCACAGCGTTCTGTCTGTGGATTAGGAAACCTATATTTAGGGCTCCGTTCCCCATTAGTTTGCACGGATTACGAGAAGATTGCAAATAATAAAACATTAAGGTGAGGGGGTTTTATGCAAATGGGCCACAAACTGCAAATGTTGATGTATTTATGGTAAACTCACAGTTTTTCACGATCCAGATCTCATTTTTCTTCCCTGATCCATCCCTCATTCCTGCTCTTCTTTCCATCTTTTTTCTTGTCGTCCTCTTGACTTGAAGCTCTTTAAGTCACACATGACTATAAAACGCTGTTAAGCTAAATGGCTCCAGTTAAATAATTGTCTAATCCAGAATGATGCTCTGCACACGTTTACAGGACCTTTTGAAGTACACTCGGCTGTATTATCTTTATTGTACAGAAGGATATGATCATGACCCCAGATTGCTAGAAGACATGTAAAGTATTTAAATGAGCTCAGACTGCGATTGCTCTGTGGATTCAATACAGCATGGAAGAGAAATGTGATATGCCCGCTTTCTAAACATATTGTTGACAACTTAAGATAAGATATGAGATGAGATTTGGATTTGATGTAGACGTATTTTAATATTTGAACATTCTTTGAAACCAAAACAAGTGATATTCAGTCATGGTGTTTTGCAGAGCTTTTCAACTTCATCTCCCGTGTCTTCCTCAGGGAACGTATGTAGAAAAAGTGGTCGAGCGGGTGTTTGTGATACATGAAAGTGCAGCATACCCTTTAGAGTGTTCTCAATTATTAGTCATTATTCAACTGTAATGAAATGTGCTGTGTTATGAATATAACACATTGATTCAGAGTTTAAAAAAACGACATTAAGACAACAGTGAACGATGAAATAAAATGGAAGGACATTTACAATAATATAATAATAATACCTTTATTTTTATAGCACGTTTTTTTTATAAACAGGGTTTACAAAGTGCTTTCACAGATATGCAAAGCATAAACACGACCCAAATGGAGGCAAACAAAAAAGACCATACCATAAAAGCATTGAACACAACTAAACCAAACAAATAGCCAAAAAGGATTTGTTCAGATTTCCATGAAATCTGTTATTTTTATATTAATGGTCCCTAAACGATGGCCCCTGACTTCTGAAGCACCAAACTTTCCAATTGCTCACAAGGAAAACTAAATGGAATGGGAACATTGCCCCGGAGGTCTGTGGCAGTCGTGTCCATGAGGATTAACTCTTCTCATTTGAATGACCCCACGTTTCCATCACGACCACTTTTTGGAGAAAAAAGAAATTCTAATATTTGTATTCCCATTACCACATTCCCATAACACTCCAATAGTGTGGGATGTAATGCACACAGCCGTCTCTAAACATTGGCTTCAGACTTTATCTAACGATGCACGGAAACCTTTTCTTTGCTGAATTACTGCTGTATCTTAGAACTGCCCATGCCCCACAATGCAGTAGGGTCCAACGTTAAAAGATCATCACAGCACGCACTGATGGGAATCATTTGAATTGGATACAAATACAGAATATTCTGGTTTTACTGGGTCTCTTTGGAAATCCTTTGTTGACCCTTGACCCCAGTGCCCCAGAGGCGTCTGTAGCTCAGTGGGTAAAGCTCCTTGTGCAGGTTTCCATGTTCCCATTTTCATTAAGTATCCTTCAGCAAGACACTGAACCTTCAGTTGGACCCCGGGGCCTACAGCTCCTGGAGAGGTCACATTTCATGTATCTACCTGCATACAAGTTAGGATTCTAAATTAGTTTTTAAAATGTCCGTTCCTGAATCCTGTTGCTGGTTGAAATGCAGTCTTTTGTCACTGAGGTTATCTCAAGCTCAGTGATTCTATTTTAGAATCTTTAGCCAGGCTGAAAAAAAACTCCTTTAGAGCCTCTGCCCCTCAGTTCTCAACATTTTAACCACAGGGCCATTGAGCTGGGGTGTATTGAACAGCTGGTGCTTTGCTGTCGGGAACAGGAAACAAAAAGTCAGCACAGGGTTGAACTGCAACTTGTTCTGATCAGGTCAGCCCCTCAAGTCAAGTGTGACCATGACTTCATGAAAGAGTGCCCGTGTTAAAATAGCATTCTTCACTTGATGCCAGAGCTTTGTAATAGGTTTCCATTCACTTTGAAGTGTGTCTGACATACACAAAACATGTTTCTTTCTCCAAAAACAAATGATTTAGCAATTTGCGATCCAAACTGGCTTCACAGCACAAATAAACTCAACTATTAATTAATTATAAGATATAAATCTGAAAACAGGAAAGCAACTAGTCTTGTTTTCTGTACCTCTGTCAAAAGGTTGGAATGATTAATTCAATATCTCGATAACTGATATTACTAAAGATGAAACAAACTGATAGTTTTGTTGTATTGCAGATGTGTGTTGGAGGTGCTGAAGTAAATGGGCTTTCAAGTCTCAAGTTTAACTTCTGAGCACCATGATTGACACTTATAGAGATATTCAGTTTGTTCAAAGGGACATTTGGAGGTAATGGTGGAGGAGGGGGTGAAGTAAAACATGACTTTTTATTTTTTTTTCTTGATTTTATTTTATTTTTTAAATGTTCATTGTTTAGTGGCAATAAATGGTTCTGGTTCTGATTCTGATGACACTCAGGTGTGTATTCATGCACATACGTGCCATGGAAACCCGTTCAATAGTAGTTGAAATACCACTTTCTAAACGTGATTTTAAAAACAGCCGTGGCAATATTTGTCAATCTAAAGGAAGAGGTCAAGAGGCCACCAAAAACCATCAGATTCATCGACTATAAATATTGAATATTCATCAAATTCTGTTGAGTCTGATCATTTGTTCTTGATATTATGTTGACATAATAAAATTGTGCTGTGATGGCAGTATTGGCTGGTTAGACAAACCAGGCACAGGAGGCACCGCTCAGGCAACTCAGAACTAAAAGCTCCTGACAGCTCCACAATGAGCTGCTTCAAATTGATTTATTAAGATAAGATATGTTTAAGAGTACGCAACACTAAAACCTAAGGCCTAAAGGAGGGTCCTGCTTCACGACCTGACCTTGAAGCCCCGTCTTTAAGAGCATCCTTGTGTCAACATCAGCAAATGGGGGGATGTTTGGTGTTTATATAGAAGACTGGCTGACTGGTTATACATTGGTAAAATGATGTATTCTTTTATCTGACCCAACGTCTTAACATATATACATTTCACATTCCTTGGAAATACATACCTTAGAATAATCTCCATTGGAGTGATATGTCATTGAATCTACTGACAACTCTGGTATCAATGGAGGCGTATTCAACCACTGAGTCAAAGTACTACAACAAATGCTTTCCATCACAGTCAACTGAAGTGAGTGAGTAAATTCCAGATCTGTGACCCCCACTCATCTGACTAAAGATAGGCCCTGAAGTCCCCGGCTTCCAGTCAGAGCTACTCTGTGATGATTTGCTGTACCTGAGAAAAAGTCTTTTCCAGCTCCGAACCACTTTCATGCTACACTGTATCCTATCACACCCCTAAATATCTGTAAAGATTGGGTAATTGCTTTCCCACTGTTACAAATGCAGCCTCAGAGTGTGTGTAAGCGTTTTGAAGCAAGGGAAGACCATACAGACAGAGACAGTGTGTGAAAGATGTAGAAATAGAAAGAGTGTGTGTGTTCTCACTCCTCGACTGCTTTGCCTTGAACACTGACATCAAAACCATTTCGGAAGGCTGAGCTGTAGACTGGTTGTTAATGGTTTGAATGTCTCTTGTGATATTCTCCCTGTCTCTCTGCCTCCCTCTCTGTAGGCCCACTGGGATGGCCTGACCGGGAGAATCACTTTCAACCAGACCAACGGCTTAAGGACGGACTTCGACCTTGATGTCATCAGTCTGAAGGAAGAGGGGCTTGAGAAGGTAGTGTGTCTTTAATGTGTCTGTCTGTCTGTCTGTCTGTCTGTCTGTCTGTCTGTCTGTCTGTCTGTCTGTCTGTCTGTCTGTCTGTCTGTCTGTCTGTCTGTCTGTCTGTGTTAGCTCTTCTTGTATAACAATATGATTATGAGATAAAACACATACATTCAAGCTGTAAATGTCGCAGTGATTGGTGAATCAATCTGCTTGAAATTCCATTCCCATGTGAGTGTAAATGCTTATCTTAAGGCTCAAGTCAAGGCTTTCAGATACAACCAAGTCGCCAGAAAAAGAAGTTATGAAAATCAACATTAAACAATTTCACCATCAATTATTTAGTAAAATACTGGCAGCAGAGATGCCAGTATTTTACTGTTATTTTACAGTGTAGCTACTGTCGTTTATTTGAACAGTATCTTCGTCACGGGAAGCTCAGAGAGTTAGGACCCAAATGCCCATGCAACAGTTCAAAGTAATTTATTTAAACATAAAAACACGATAAATAAATGAGACATTCTACTCACGATGACCCGAGGAACACGCAGGTAACACAACGAGGGCAGCACAGGTAGAGGGAATACACAATCAGGAACCAGCGAGACAGACAATCCCAGAAAATCACGCGGGCAGGAAGTGCAGAGACACACAGGACACAAGATTACAAAATAAAACAGGAAACAGAAAACTCAAATCATGACAATCTTCTCATTTGCCAAGAAACTCGTAATAACGGTCACTCCATACACCTCGTAACAACACAAGTTGTACGACTTCACTTTGACCAAATACAAAAACATCCACATTCAACAAATCCGTGGTTTTCAGAGATATACAAAGTGTTCTGTAGTTATCCTCCCACATTGAATTTAGTTTATTCAATTATTCGATTATGTCTGGTTTTATCTGTGACTCATCTGTCTTTAGAAATGATTTGTATGTTTAGTATAGAGCTGGAGTCCAGCTGTGATTTGACGAGCAGAGCACAGATACAAGAAAGAAATACCAACACAATTGCAGGTTGTATCTCTTCTGATAGTTATATATTGTTAGAAATGTAAATGTACATATTTATTACCTCCCATGCTCGGTAGTCACACGGTCTACAGTGTCAGTGTTCATAAGCCTTCTGTAACACTAAAAGGTCTCTTACTGACATTCATAATAACCCCAAAAATATGTTTGCAGCACTCAATAATTACACTAAAGAAAAGGTCTACATGAAACTAGTTCTAATAAATCAAACTCAACGCTCCAAGGGCTCTGATCTCATAATGGACCAGCATGGAAGACGATGGACCCAACTTTAAAAAGAAAGAAACCATAAACAAAAACATGTGTAAACTTGTAGTTAGATCTTCCAATCCATGTGGAAAGAACAAGCACAAAGCATATGACGGCAGATAGAGATTATTTTCTAAATTAAAAAACGTTTAGGGACTGACATTACCATTATTCAGTGGAGTCGTCTCATGAGATCCAACGAGCTTCTGTATACAAGATGCTGTAACACTTCCTTTGGCTCATAGGAAGAAGCTAACGGGAAGAAAAAAAAGCAGTTTGTTTATGAAAATGACTTTTTTATTGCATATTTTCAGTATTATATTTGAGCAGCCTCCCCAAATCCCCAAACTAATGTTTTGAAACTTAGGCGTTCCAAAACCAACCGTGACGTCTGCTGACAGCTTTTGTGGAGATGAGCGCTGCCTATGAGAACGTTTACAATGTCAGAGTGCACCGCAGCGTGACTATCGCTTTCAGATGCGTTTCACTTGTTGTGTATTTAGCTGTTGGTTGTGCGCTGAACATTTTCTCAATATTTTGTCTGGAGGTAAAACCCTATTTGCATTTTGACAAGTAGAATAGAAACAGCAATTTAATGTGTATCCTGATGACACATTTTAACAGTTGATCTGATGAAGCTGAGTGATTTCAATGCAAGATATTCAAGACAGTATAGATATGAGACACATTTCAGCCTTCATATAATGCCTGAATATCTACAGTCATATGTTGATGTCTGTAATCATTCTTCCTGTCAATGCACAAGCAGCTCAGTATCACTATGAAGGAGATGCTGCCTCTCTTTGTCAGTGAATTTGATTGCTGAAGGTTTTTTTGCAGGCAGGGATTATTCAACCCAAATAACAAGTGATAGCCAACAGTAAACACGTGGGTAACAAAGAAAGGAGTCAACTTGACAGTCACGGGGAAAATATCAGAACAAAAACCACCCCCAAAAAATGTGAAGTGACTTGAAAAGTGTTTTTCAGTCAGAAGATGACATACGATCCAGGAAGGTCAGTTGGACTAAAAGACGACTTTGAGGGCTTAGCAAATGCAGAAACACACTGAAGACATTTCAAATGTGGAAAGTAGTTTCATTTGTGGGGCTCAGAACGTCGAGCAGGTTGTCCGCTCACCACATGAGTTGCCGGTTTAATCTCCACTGTACGTGTCCAAGTGGCTTTCACAGAGACGCTGAACCGTTAGTGGCCCCACACAGGAGGGCCAGCACCATGCGTGGCAGCTCGGTTGCCGTATGTGTGGGTAAATTGGTGTAAAGCGCATGTGAGTTAAGCACAATATGAGTGCAATGCCTTTCCCGTTCATTAGTGGGACAATCACAATCATTTTGTCCAGCATCATGAACAGTATAATTAGGTAAACCAAAATAAGAAATATGCTGTAGATTTTGCAGAAATGTGAACTTTGATCGCCAGATGTTGCATTGCTGCCAAAGTTGAGCAGGAACAAATCTTTTTGTAAATAAATATTAAGCGGACAAATATTTAGCAGACAAATATTAAGCGGACAAATATTAAGCGGACAAATATTGAGCGGACACATATTTTGCAGACAAACTGCATTCATTTTGGGGAGTCCTTACATTAATGACCCAACCATGCCAACCATCCGGAAAAGGCTAATGTCAATCTACACTTCTTTGAGAGATCCAGCGAGGATCAAACAGTGTCTTAGTATTCTCAAGAAAATATATGTTTAACAACAGAGGAGTTCAGACTGGTTGTGTGTAGATCTCTCTTATTTTACTTGTATGTCCTTCTAGTTTCCTGCTGCAGAGTGTAACTTTAAAAGATACCCAATTGATTTGGCATCCAAACCCTCCCTTTATTTGTCAGAATGCATCATGGCATGCCGTGGAATATGCGGCAGCCTGCGTTTGTGTCCCCATGAATAGCTGCATCTATAGTTTACATCTTTTCCCTGGAATAGCGTCTCCTGTATTCAGCAGTCAATATAAGATTCATGAGATTATCAGCGGGAAGATAACCTGCTAACACCGCCGATACAAATAATATTCTTCAATGCAACCGCAGACTCTTCACACTTCAGCATCCTCACCGCTGCCTCTCAGCAGCTCCTGACCTCTGGTCTGTGTGCGCCTGCACCTCCATGAATAATTTACTCTATTAATACAAAACCCTTCAGAAGCCCTTTAGCCTCATGAAGCCTGAATTAAAGAGTTGATTTGCAATTACAAAGCCTATCTCTGGCTCTCGTGCGGGGCTTCAGAGGAGCCCTGAGGAGAGTGTGACTGGTACGGGTTGTTGAGTGTTTGTGGTCCCGGTGGCTCGGGTCGGTGGGGTTCCATGGAGAGCTGGGAGGGTCGCTGACAAGGAGGCTTGGGTCTGGAGATAGGACAGAAGAAGCCTTGAGACACGATCCAATAGCTTCTTCGTCTTCAACTTGCTTCCCCAGGACGCTCCCCTTCCTCTTCTCAGCCCTCCTCAGTGTTGTTCACCAACAACCCTCCAAAAGGCCACAGGGCCATTCCAGATCCTAGATCATCTCTTACACTATTCTCTGTGGGAGTATAGACGAAAGTTCCACCCCCCCCTTCCCTAACTGAGGGTTCACAACGGCTGCCAACCGTGTCCTTGGGGTACTGCTCACGATCCTCTGTACGTCCAGAATAGAAAGAAGAGGAAGTCTGAGTACTGGGTACGTCTATACTGTACATGCACGCCATGCGTTTCTGTCACAGTGTGAGGATCTTAATTTATACCAGCAACAAATTGTAATTCCAAGGGAAGACTTTAAATAATGTGTTTTTAGGTAAATAAAATATTACAGAATAAAATTAAGTAGAAAACAATCCAAAGCTTTAACAAATAAAAGAGAGCCCTTTTAAAAAAAAAGAAGATAAAACTCAATAACAAAAATGAAGAAAAAAAACACTAAAATGTACCCAGGTAGATCATGAGAATTAGTGACACACAAATGATTCCTTGTAAGGGCCTTACTGGCCTCCAGACGTCTCTACTGGGCCATACAGGAAGGAGCGTGTCCTACTGGTGTTCCAGAGGGTCACAGCCTTTGGGTCCGGTTTGACTCGTCTCTTTGTCTCGTCCTCACCGCGTTGCTGCTGCTGCTCCTCACTCGATCCGCTGCGGTCGTTGTGGAAAAGAAGGAAGCAGCCTCAGTCGCGGGTCCACACAAGCGGAGGCTCACTCACACACGTTTCGCTCTCTTGGTCACGTTCCTTCACTTATCTTACAGAAGGCGTTGAACCAAGTCTTGCTGCCTCAGCGCCGACTCGTCCACGGCTGTCCATCTGGTACCTCGTCTCTGGCATTATTTCCGCTCTGCCGCCCTGTCGACCATCAGCAAACTTTCCCAGTGAAGCAGCTTTAAATTAGAGGTCCAAACTCTGTGGTGTTTGGGTTTCTCCCATTGCTCCGGGCCACCCCTGTGTCTCTCCTTCCTGTCGGGTTCCATCCCTGTCTCCTCTCTCTCGTACCTGTGCCAAATTTCAACCCTTAAAAAGTAATGCCAACCCTGCCTCGGCTGTGTGGATGTGAATATTACATTGTTATAGAATGTGAATCAGTCTCGCAGAGTTGTCACAATAGCCACATTCTTTTCTTTCAATAGGTTTGTCTCTGTAAATGAAGAGATTAAGGATGATCATAAATCACAGAGAGCTGCACAGCTGAAAGCATTTCATTTAATGGCCGTGTTGTCAAAAAGCTGATTGGTCAATCTAAGAGTTGATACGAGCGTAAAGGAAGTGAGGGGATTAAGTGCAGCGGCCCTTGAGGCGATTACAGCCCACGGCCCGACCAACCTGCCAGACCTGCCCGACCAAACGCCACCGAACTGCCTCAGGGAAGAGAGAGAGGAGAGCCCGGATGAAAGCTAAGCTAACCCAGCTTAGCTCCTTCACTTCCCAGCTGACTGCTGGCTGTCTAGCGCATGATGGATGAAAGCAGCGGGAGTTTGGTGGCTCAGTTCACAGAGACCTGGATCCATCGTGGTCCAGGATCAAGCTGCAGTTGACGGGCGGACATCAGGACAGAGAGCAGGACTCCGGTGGGACGAGAGGAGGTGGACTCTGTGTGTGCACCATGATGCTCGATGCTCAAACGTATTGAAAGCTGATGGCCAATGTTTTCCTCATGTTGAGTTTCAATGTGAAGATGTCGGCCGTATTATCTGAACAGATAATTGGTTTTGATGCTTCATTGTGATGCTTATTCAATAGATGCCCAACAGGAATGTACTACTGTTTTAATTTTGTGTTGAAAAAGGGCACAACTGAGTCTGGTTGTGTCCCTGTGTTGCATGATGACAATAAATCATCCTTGAAAAATCTCTGTCATCTTTCTCTGAATGTTCAGGATGTTCACTCACATCCACACAGAGCAGCATGTTGCAGCCTTGAGCTGCTACTGCGATGGATGTTTTACTTTTTTTCCATTTTCAGAAAACAAGTAGTTGCTACTTTGCTTACTGCTCTTCCTAAACACAAGGCTGAAGCTGAAGTGCATTTTGCATTGAACCCGTTGAAAACTGTATAACCAATTTTGTCTATTTTTCGCTGTGTTTGAGTCGTCGTAGGAACTCCAAAATAATTCCAATAATTGTGTTTATTGTATGAATTTGTTCAGCAAAGACTTAGGAAAAAAATGTATAGCTTTAAAAAATCCCTTTTATTCCCCAAAAATGCCTCCTTGAGCGGTCAATAACACACCTTTTTGGAAAAATTAGGACCTAAAGAATCTGAATCTGCAACAAAAATCTCAATCAAATAAAGCCTTGGTCTATTAGGACGGAGTTTCAGTCAAAAAAAACAACTTTCAGTTCAGAAATGGAAAAATATTATGTATTTTATGCCAAAAGATTGTCTGAATGGGGCATGCTGGGACCTAAAATTGACGCGAGAGGATTTTCGCGCAAGGTTTCCAAAAGGTTCAACTTGTGCTTGCTCGTCCTCTCTTCTTACACTGAGCAAGTTCCAAAGACAAATCACTACTGATCTCATGCCTCATGGTAGAATTTTGTCAGAAGCAAAGCAGCCTCGTTTTCAAATGAAAGAAGCGGAGAGTTGCCCTGATCGTGCTATGACTGTACTGCGGCTTGTATAACTGGATATGTAATGTATCTATCTGTCCTGTTCCACAGATTGGCACCTGGGATCCCCCAAGTGGCCTGAACATGACGGACAACCAGAAGGGGAAGACGACAAACGTCTCGGATTCTTTATCTAACCGATCCCTGGTCGTCTCCACCATACTGGTACGGCAACGAATCCGTTTCCTCTTTCTCTTTCCTTCCCTATCAGGATCCCCAGTAGCACTAGCATAAACGTTAGCTACTCTTCCTGGGGTCGACACTCATACACATTATAGCCGCATAAAGGCAACAAACAAAACACCTCATATTATATTAACAATTAAGAACTGAGAAAACAAAAATTGCCATTCTTTAACACAATTATAAATCGATCACAAATCCTAATTAATTCATAGCAAACTTCATTTCTCCTTTATCCAAATACATATTCATTTTTATCGTAGATTGTTGTCCAAATGAGCCATCCTGCAATTTCACACATTTAAATCCCTGAAAAAACAAATTACATTTCTCATTCTCTCTGATGAGGCAGATTTCTACTTTCCCCAAATTGTACATTTTATTTTGCACGCCATAAATCATAATTTACACACAAACAAATCCAATCATGGTTCCTGAAAGACTTTGGAGATGTTTTTACAAAGTTAAACCAATCTTTAATATTGACTTTGTGCTCAACTGTTTTTTTGGTTTTCATACTTTTTGCTTTATGTTTCATACTTTTTGCTTTTTGTAGCATGAACCTATTTTCTGTTGCATATCGTGTTTCAACAAACTGAGAGAATAACCTTTCAAGTAATATCTTTGGGGATTGTGTGACCAGTGCATTTCTAACTAGATTTAACAAGCACAGGTGGTGAGCCGCCCCAGTCCGCTGTATGTCTGTCGCATAATTTCATCATATTTTTTACATATCATACTTGGCAGCACTGGACTAAATCACAAAACAGTATTCAAGCTGTGACAGAACTAAATCACTTGGAACCTGTTTAATGACATCTGGTGTCGTAACTTTTACAGGTCATCTTACAACTGACACGCCCCCTTAGCCTTTTTCTAACAATATTATCAATTTGTTTTTAGGCCATGATAATTTATGACCCAAGGTTATATCCAGCACTTTGTCTTGTGTGCCCGTTCGATGGTGAAGAAGCAGCACGCTGACCCATTTGCCGAACATAAAGCTGCTGTGGGCCGTCCAGTGGCGTTATCTAACAGGACGTCTGAGTAATGAAGTCTGCACAATTCAAACGGTTACCTCTCACTGACAGTTTTTTTCTAACAATGTGCAAATTAAATATTGCAGCTTTAAATGTCTGTTTATAGCCAAATCAAATTGTAATGGTGCTTTATGTGGGACCAATTATAGAAGGCTAGAACAGCTCTCAGCCATAACACACTCCCTTCAAAGATGTCATTATTTTTAAGCTTTTCCTCTTGAAAAATCCTTCAGCGCTTTGCCTGGGCTGCCCTTCTGTTTAGAGCACTTTCTGGGGATGCTGCTCTCCGACTCAATTGAAGTAGAGTACCCCAAAGCACTGCATTCCCAAATTGCCAGTTGACTTCACCACTGTAGAGGACTCCAATTTGGTGGAGCAGGCTGAGGCAGGGCAAATTGACTGATTGATTGTCCAATAAGATGTCATGGTTTACGGCCCTGCCTTCTACCCACTCATTTATCAAGCGTGGTGTGTTATTGTCTCCGGTGCCAGTGGTGCCAAAAAAAATCCAAGAAATTCAGATTCAACCTTAAGAAGAACAGCAAAATATGTCTGTTGCGTCTCTTTATTACAATAATCTTCCCTCGTGATATGAAGCATCGTAAGTATGTTGAATAAATAAATAATTCGTGAATAATACATTTGGTTCGGAGGTCATGTTCTTGTAATATATCTGGCTTTAATTATACAAATCAAAGTGTCCATTGTATGATTACACACATATCACACATACTGTGTTTACAAGGTTGAGTGTTAATTGTTTATTAACAGAAAAAAAAGAAAATTAAAAAAAAATAACATTAGTATTCTTGACCTGATGACCGAGCTGGCAGTTAAAAAGTTCTGAAACATTAAGACACAACTCAGGGTCAATTTCATTTTTTATTTTTTTTTACAGAGCTTCCAACCAGACGAATTCGAGGCACGCCACTTGTATTCATGTTGCCGGAAAATCACTAAATTCACAAGTCTCAGAGGGCGGCACTTTTGATATGAACATTTTATTCATCGATCCAGTACTTGCTGCTTCAAAGGGACAGCAAGTCTACAGGAAGCTACTGCACGCAGCTGATGTTCACCAAGAAATATTACCAGCAGTTAACTTTCCCCAACAACAGTCTCCTTTTAACAATGAAACATTGTGACAAGATGGATTCTTGATGTAGGGCCAGCCTCCAGGCTCTGTGTTCAACTCAGCTACTCATCTTCCACTTCCAGCTCCATACAGTTAATGTTAATGTTATTCCTTTAAAATACAGATCACTTCAACTCAGGTAGCACAGCGTTTACGCCACGCCATCGTTGCACACAGTGACAAAAACATGCAATTCATTAAATTGGAAAATGGATCTGTTGATCTTCTGTCACTGAATAATGAATTCACCATACGTCCTTTGTGTGTGTGTGTGTGTGTGTGTGTGTGTGTGTGTGTGTGTGTGTGTGTGTGTGTGTGTGTGTGTGTGTGTGTTTTGACTTGAGACCTATTAACTGATTATGCCTGATTTTTTACAGAGTTGTAGAACCACTGGAAAGGGTGGGCCCCACAAAGAAGGAAAATTAGTGTGTGTGTGTGTGTGTGTGTGTGTGTGTGTGTGTGTGTGTGCGTGTGCGTGTGTGTGAGTGTGTGTGTGTGCAGGTGTGTGTGTGCGTGTGTGTGTGTGCGTGTGAACATATGCACGGCTGTACTCCGACAAACAGCGTGCCATGTGGGACCGTGACAGTGTGGGGAAGAAGGCCGGATTAAAGACATTTATGATCCCGTTATTGAGGAGGCGAGCGTAAAAATAACAATATCAAGTAAATTGCGGGTTGTCATTATTTATCGCGGGGCCTTCTTTCCTTCCGCGCGTGCTGTGAAGTGATTGGATTGCAGTTATTAGCAGAGACTCTTCACGGCTGTAATTGCCATATCAGGACTGAGTCATGGGGAGATGTGTGATGGCTGTGAGCAGCGAGGAAAAGCAGAGAGGGCTGACAATAATTGGGTTTGTTACATTTGATTGATGCACACTTTCATCCAGCTTCTCATCATTTTCTCAGGGATTATGTACTATAAAACATGATGTAATTACTGTTGAGATCTTGGCCTATCAACAGTTTATCTACTTTGGAAATCACTCCCGTAATGTTGCGGTGGAAATGAAGTACCTTTAGGCTAATGGCTGAAGCTGCAGATAATATACTGTGTAATGTCTTGGAGAGAGCAAGGAGCAGGCCCGCTTCCACTCTCAGAGACAAGCCATCCTTGCAGGGGAACAGTACAGCTACCTGCTAGACTGCTCGAAGGTACCAAATAATAGACAAACTCAGGGTTAGTGGTGCACAATATTATACCGTACATCTGATTGAACATTTCCTCTGTTGCAAAGCAAGAAGGCCAAATGAGAAAAAGCCAGCAGCTGAGGCAGCTGCCTCATCGTAGGATTCACATTTAACAATGAAATATCTGTTTTTGTGCTTGATTTTTGAAGTACATCATATCATGTTCTCTTTACTCTATTAGACCCTCAAATATAGCGTCTGTTATTGCTGTCATGAGTCCTCCAAAATAGACATCTTAACTTGTTTTCAGATGTGAGTTAAAGGTAAAATGACTGAGATATTGGTGGTGGAGTGGGACTGGAGGATGGGTTTGTCTTCATCAGAAGGAAAAAAAAATGTATTTGCAATCTAGAAGTACAAACATTGATTGATAGATTAATAAAGTAGCACCAATCTGTATCTTTTCTCTTCAGCACCTCCAGACTAAACACATTGGAGGATGGGTTTGTCTTCATCAGCAGGGGTTTAGTATGCTATACATTGCAAACACTTACTTGAAGAAAAAACGTGTATTTGCAATCTATTAATCTATCAATCAATGTTTGTAATTCTAAAGTAGCACCAATCTGTATCGTTTCTCTTCAGCATGTCCAGACTAAAACCATCTGAAAGTTCAAAAAAGAGAAGAAAAAAAAGAGAAAGAGTGAGCGACAGTAAAACCGGTGATTAAAATGTTTGGCTGAAAAATGAAACAACCTCTGGTCTCAGATCAAGTCTCATTTCCATTTGGCTGTCAGTATTGAGGGCAACTGTTCTTGGACGAGACGAGAGGAAACGCAAACACGCCGGTGCCAGAGCCCATAGACCTTCCAGGATGTATCACGTTCAGGAAGAAGACAGATGTGGACCGGTTGCATTAATCACTACATCAAACTGACATGTATAAGTGGTTTTAAAAGGATCATTAATCCATCAAACATATGTTGTTACTGTTACATATCCCGGTGATTATCTCCTGCGTGATGCATCGCACTTTTCTAATAGATCTCCAGGAGCCACTGTTGCCATCAGCTGACGATGTCGGACGTAATCAGACCGTAATCCAACTATGTTAACGGGAATACCTCAGAACAGACCAAAGAAATATTGTCCCCATGTCATGAAAGTTAAGAAAATGTCTCTGTTGTCATGGTTGTTTAGCTACACAATTATATTTTTAAATAGCTTTTAAAGTTGAATGAAACCTGTTCAGGTTTACTTTAAAATAGTTTAGAGATAAATAATACATAAGCCACCACTTTATATGGATCTGAAGCTGTATAATGTTGTGTAGGAATGTGCAACTTATTGTCCAATAAACTGTTGCACTAAATTCATTATTACTTCTGCCAAGTAAATGATGCTCTCAGTTTGGTTTGTTTTAATAAGGAAGGTCTGCATTGACGGGAGGGGTGTCGTGTTGGCGAGCATCCACTCGACTCTGGAGTGGATCACGGGTTAGACACATTATATTTCACTTATTGGCCTTGGAGGTCTGCGCTCGCCAGGTGACCTTCTAGTCATATTATGAAAATGATCTTGGTCATAATCATTCATCATTTCCTTGTTATAACAAGAACATTATTGTATGCAATATATAATAGAATAATGAATTGTAATAGTAGCAGCATTAGGCTGCCGTACAAACACCATTAATATAAAAGATACTGCATATTATTTTAATATTATTTCATGAACAGTACATTAGTAGTAAAAAAAAAGTGAATATGTAATGCAAATGGTAATAAACATCTATTCCCATTATAATATATTTCACAATATGTTCCTTTGCCAGGTGTCAGCCAATGGGCAGCAGGGTTCTGACGTCACACCACTTGCTGAGAGCGCCTGGCTGATTGGCTTTGTTCTCCACAGCCACTTCATGAAAGGGAATCAATATTACTAAAATAAATGTTTAAAACTGACTCAAATAAGGCAGCACCATTTGTTTTGCTGAGGCACATAAATCCATTGTTTTTCAGTCGTTGGAGAGGAACGGACTTGATTCTCAGTGTGTGAGAGGAGGCTGCAGAGCGAGGATGTGCTGGAGCTTTAATTAGGTTTGCTTCACAGAGATACTCAGCTTCTCCTTCACTCTATCTTTTTAATTAAAGATGCACCGGCCTCAATCTGCAGGAGACAGGAGGGTGTGTGTGTGTGTGTGTGTGTGTGTGTGTGTGTGTGTGTGTGTGTGTGTGTGTGTGTGTGCGTGTGTTTGTAAGTGTGTGTGTTTGTAAGTGTATTCAGGGTGGTGTGTTAGACCGTATTTGTAATTAAGTAAATACAGCAAAATGTATATTGGGGTGTTCACTATTTTAAAACGCTTTTAAATGTACTTTAGTTTAGTTTGTTTGATTTTTGCACAATTAAAATGAATACACACACACATAAATAATAGATGAATAATATCAGAGTACAAGAAAAGGCAGAAAGCCCACTGGGCCTATTTAAAGCCTCCAGCTATATTCAATGAAAATGTAACAATATCAGAGAGAACACAAAAAGAAAAGACATAAGATGTCGACAAAGTATTTTTAAGATATGATATATAATAACAACAATAACAATACATTATCAACGACAAATGTGATTTTGTGTGTGTGTGTGTGTGTACGCGCGCGCGCATGTGCGTGTGTGTGTGTGTGTGTGTGTGCGTTTGCGCGCACATGTGAGCGTAAGCGTGAGTCTGTGTTTGTTAGGATAGTATTGGTTAATACACCTGTATTTACTAAACAATAGTAATACAACCAAACAATAGTAATACAACTAAACAATAGTAACACTACATGTCCCAAAACATCAATCAAATTGTCTTTCAGCATGGTTTGAAACATTTTATTGAGAAACATTTTGTTTGTCAAGTGGGAAAAGCCCCTCCATCATTCGATACCCATCAATCTTATCAAGAATTGACTTCTGCATGTGAGTAATTTAGGAAGATGAAGATCTGAAGATTCAACCTGTGAATTTTCATTCAAGCAGGTCTTGACATGTTCAGGGATATTGTCTTGACCTGAAAGTATCTCATGAATAGAATAGTTAGAAGATGTGTGCTATACATGTATTACAAGTCAATAAATAATCTTCTCATTTAAGATTCATCTTTTTTTATAATAACCTCATATACGGATGATAAAGTATATAAAATGCCCCTTAGCGAATTAAAAAGATGGTTGCAAGTTATAAATTTGAGCTTGTCTAGTTTAGAACACATTTAAAACGTTAGAAACAAAAGGATCAATAGGAATATCAAACACGAACATCAGGTCTTCATCAAAGCACTTCTCATTTCATATTTTGAAGGTGACTTACAGAATATTTAACACAATTAATGTGATGAAGGAAAACATATACACTGCCTATCATTGTATGACTATCTAACTACAAGTTGTTAGCGTCTTTATGAATAGCAACATAGACAAAAAGAGAAGTTGGTGTGACTTTTTGGGACCGGGTGTATCTTTGTAGAACCAGAAAATTGGGCCACTTAAAAAAGGGGAACATGTGATGCAATTTCCAGGACCTGATCACAGTAGTGGTATTTAAAGTTAAAGTTCTGAAAGGGAAAGTTTGAAAGTAAGGCAAAGTAAAATGTTATCATCGTTGGAGGCACTGGAACAGACAGTGTTCACCTTTAAGCGTATCAGGCCATGTATCGGGCTACGTATCGGGCTAGGGCTACGTATCGGGCTATGTATCAGGCTATGTATCGGGCTATGTATCGGGCTATGTATCGGGCCATGTATCGGGCTATGTATCGGGCTATGTATCGGGCCATGTATCGGGCTACGTATCGGGCTATGTATCGGGCTATGTATCGGGCTATGTATCGGGCTACGTATCGGGCTATGTATCAGGCTATGTATCGGGCTACGTATCGGGCTATGTATCCGGCTATGTATCGGGCCATGTATCGGGCTATGTATCGGGCTACGTATCGGGCTATGTATCGGGCTACGTATCGGGCTATGTATCGGGCTACGTATCGGGCTATGTATCAGGCTATGTATCGGGCTACGTATCGGGCTATGTATCCGGCTATGTATCGGGCCATGTATCGGGTTATGTATCGGGCTACGTATCGGGCTATGTATCGGGCTACGTATCGGGCTATGTATCGGGCTATGTATCGGGCTATGTATCGGGCTATGTATCGGGCTATGTATCGGGTTATGTATCAGGCTATGTATCGGGCTATGTATCGGGCTACGTATCGGGCTATGTATCGGGCTACGTATCGGGCTATGTATCGGGCTATGTATCGGGCTATGTATCGGGCTACGTATCGGGCTATGTATCGGGCTATGTATCGGGCTACGTATCGGGCTATGTATCGGGCTATGTATCGGGCTATGTATCGGGCTATGTATCGGGTTATGTATCAGGCTACGTATCGGGTTATGTATCAGGCTACGTATCGGGTTATGTATCAGGCTACGTATCGGGCTATGTATCGGGCTATGTGCTCATGTGTCAGATGATGTACGTCACTGGTCCCGGGGTTGATACGATCCATTGCGATTAAAGCATGTCTATAGCAGATGAAGAACCACGCCGCCTGAATCAAACATTTTATTAATATACATTTTGAATTGCATCTCTTTTGAGGCCGTAAGACATAAAGGGCACACATTGCTGATTCTCTGTTGGTCCGGTGTTGGCCTTAATCAAACCCAAATAAACAAACTGCATAAGTTATTGCAGAATCCCAGGGATTGGAGCAGAAGAGGCTTTGGAGCTCACTGATAATCAGATTTGGGTCAGTATGGCAGACACTACATTTTGTGTTATCTACTCTTCTATCATTTTCTTCATCTCACAGACTAAACGCACAAGGGACTAATTACCTCATGAAACACAGGTGAGATAGACTCAGGTGGAACAAATCCAGGCTGGGCAAACAATTACAAAAGGGGGAGGTAACACATGAAGGATAGTTACCTTTGAAAAAAAGAAAATAAATATATTTAATTGTTGCTTTGCATATGCAATAGACTTTCCAGAATCCCCAGACCATAACATGGCTTCTTCTCCAAGAATAAAAACCTCTCCATGTGCCATTTTCAGTTTCCAGATGGATGTGGAGGAGCTGTTTTAGTGTCCACAAAGACTCGCAGGTATTGCTGACTGTGCCAGTGAGAGGTGCTTTTTGTTAATGTGCCTGGCGACGGTTTATGATAATTACAGTCTTTCACTGCTGACAGAAGGTCAGAGGTCATAAGCTGCTAATGGGCTCACAATAGCTTCTTTGTGCTCCACATGCGCGATAACGGTTGTTCCGCCAGTTAACATGACAGCGAATAGAGGCTCGGAGAGAATGGTCAAATTGTAAGGAGGGGAATAAATAATAACGTAAAGGTCCTGAGGCAGAATGTACCATGTTCAAAGAGGCCTCTGAGGGAGAGAGCAGAAGAAGGCAGAGATATTCATCTACGTCTAAGCCTCTCCACATATGAGGTATGCACATGTATATGTATATGTACTCTGCAAGGTCGTAGAGCACATTACAGAGGCAAAGTGTAATGGGTGTTTACATCACCCACAGGCGGCAGGTACAATGTTTCAGGGTCATTTTGATGACGAGCTCAACAAAAATACCATTTGGGAATCATGCAGATGTGTGCGCTCTATTTTATAATAACCCAACAGTCAGGAATGGTGCCGGTGAATTAAACTATTTTTCACCTTTTCATCCATCAGTGGTATCTTTATGGATAAAGGTTAGAGAGATTTATTTGCACTTCCTACCACTAAAAGTAGTGTTACCATGACTTTTGGCTTCCTCGCTGTCTTAACAGGAGAAAAATTGCAGTTGTGCCAATGATTGTGTACAGAGCAACTAAACTTCAGCAGATTCAAGAACAGAAGTTGTCTGTAAACCTGGTCCAACAGTATTGTGTTTGATATAGCTATGCATGGTGACATATGGTGAAGGTGTGCCACACTTATAGGAAAGACGTTACTTCCAGGCATCCTCTCGCTCAGTGGTCCTCAACCTTTTTTGCGCCACGGACCAGTTTCGTGTCAGATGATATTTCCACGGACCGGCCTTCACGGTGTGGGCGATAAATATGACGTAATATAATGATACGTCTGGCATGAAGGAATTATAAAGTGGATAAAGGTACAACTCACCATTACGCCGAATTAGTGGGAGCCCTGAGCCAGTCCCATCTGTGTGATGGGAGACAACGTCACCCAACGTGTGTTTATGTCCTGTTAACTCCGTAAATTAGACCTTCATATCCAGTCTACTGCTTAATTTAAACCTGCTTCACAAAGACAGGATGTTGACAATGGAGGCAAGGTTTTCAAAGCTTTTTTGGTGATCTCAAGGATGCTCTGCTTTGATTTTAATCCAGAACACCAAGTTAAAACAGACCTTTAAGTTTCATTTTTGGGGTAACTATCACATAACATGTATCAAGAGGTTACGTTCGAGGTTACGTGCAGACGGATGTATCCGGTCTTTTTTCAAAATACAAATTTCTTCTGACCTGATTTTTTTTTTCTCCATTCATTCTTTCTTTGCGGCCCGGTAGCAAGGGACCCGCGGACTGGTACCGGTCCGCGGCCCGGTGGTTGTGGACCACTGCTCTATCTATCTATTTGTTTCATTACTGAATTGGAGACTACCGCCGTGCACTGACTGTTCACGTCCTTTCATTCGCCGTGGCAGAGAGCGGGGGGTCGCTGATCAGAGGATTTGCAGTGTTGATGTCTTCGCGAGGTGTGTGTTACTGAACTGGAGATTACAGAGCCGTTCTTCAAGGTGCCGTATTCCCCGTCAGCAGGAGGAAACACAATGAGCACAAGCTGACCAATCACACACATTAAACCATTAATGTAATCTCCTTTAGAAAACAGTAACATTGATGTCCTCCCTGAAAGCTAATTGATTTACAATTTGTACTTTGGCTCCAACGTAACAAAAACCAAACATAACTCATGTCTGGTGTGTTGCAGTGGAGGCAGTTTGAGCTCGGAGACTTCTCTTTTCACCCACTCATTTCAAAACAGGACTCAAAAAGCCAGTGATAAATAGCCCTGAAGTAAGCATATCTGAAAATGAAAAGACAAAAACACATTTGAAAAGATGATATTCCTCATCCTCCTCCTTGACTCTCATATTGGCAGAAGTCCTTCTGCACACACTACGGAAAGCTACCTGCGTGGATTTAGAAACAGAGCATGCTCATCACCACAGTGGCAGTTACCATGGCGATGGGAAGAAAGGAAAACACACCTACCTTGGATTGTTAGATGTTGCAACGAATGTGCAGGGGAAAAGCCCGGTAATATACACGTACTATACACATCATGGTCTGCACAACACACACACTGGACCCAGTCTGATACCATTGAAAACAGGCAGCAGACAGTATGTGTGCCTATTCAAATGCCAGCAGAGAGGTTATGTACTTAAGTTCATCTTCGCCGACTGGACAAACATACCTGTGTGTTTTGGTGTTTGTACTGTATGTCTTGACAGTGCAGCCACACTGGTATTGATCTGTATGTGGACAGGGCTTTCTGCTCTTTCATCAACATTACATCAGTAGCCTCGCGGTCCTGCAGCTGGTATCATGTTGCAGCACATGAGCCACACCAGATAGAACATGTATGACGTCGATGGTCGCAGCGTGGTTGAGATTGTAGCTTCTGTTATGAACGGATTTCCTGTTTATTTTAGAGAGGAAGGCAGCAACGGGAACGTTTGATTGCCAGTGGTCTTAATGATTCTAGTATTGATTGATTGATGGTTATTCATGGAGCAAACTACCGTGGTCTTGGTCTTGTTGGGGGTTAAATTAATTACCGGTGGAATACCCACTGGTTTTGGGGCTTATCGTGGGAAATGTGGCATGATGTGATTCAGATAATTTATCTGATTGTCCGTCTTTGTTTTAAAAAATACTTTTATTAAAACAGTACTAAATTAGTGTAATTTACCAGATATTCCCTCGAAAAGACAAATCCATCTCCAAGTTTAAGTTTTTAATATACTTTGTGGGTAAAATGTTCAGTATCAATTCATAACAAAAATAAATACTTATTTTACACAAACTATATACAGAACTGATGAGGTAATGTGTATGTAGATGCTGTCCAATGTGAAGTCCTATTTGATCATGTGATGCGTTAATACAATAGTGTGTGTGTGTGTGTGTGTGTGTGTGTGTGTGTGTGTGTGTGTGTGTGTGTGTGTGTGTGTGTGTGTGTATGCGTGTGCGTGTGCATGTGCGTGTGTTTCATAACTAGAGTTCACTAGGTCCTATAGTGATAGTGTGCACTTGGGTCTTAAAACCTTCCTGTTAACTTCAAATTTACCCTTGACCCCAGCAATTTAAACTTCCAGAAAATTTATATAATTAATATTGTTTCCCCAGTTAAAGTGTCATATACTTTATGTTTGTTTGTTGACCACCTCAATATCCCTTTATATATAAAAAAAATAATTTAAAAACCCTCCTGATACATCCAAAATACTTGTTTGCGGCGAAATAAGCAGATCACCATAAAATCTGACTGATTGACCTAAAATTGGAAAGAGATATCTTTTTGTACCTTCTGTTGTCCTGAAGGAAAGATAATATGCTGTTCATATTCCGTCAAACTCATTTTAGTGACGTTTTACTATCTCACACAAACACATTCGCATACATAGCACTTAGTGTTTCAAGGACCAATCCTTTGGCAGATATCTTTTTTTGGAAATAAAGATGTTAAGTGTTCCTTACTGACGTTCTCATGAAGTCCATGTTCTGTTTTACAATTAAATCCTTCTCAATTTCTGAAATAGTGTTTGTTTTTCCTGGGGTCAAATTGACCCCGAACATAATCCAGATTATTATTCTTGAAAACAGGAATTGTTTTTTATTTCCAATGTTATGGATGAAAAAAAGTACTGTTTAAATAATATAAAGCCATTAACTACTTTATGAACTAATGTGATAAATGTTTACAATTTCGTATGTGAAACTGTTATTCATGTGTGATAAATTCACACAGGGCTTTATTCATTCATCGTTTAATTCATTGTTTAAAGTCTCAGGTACTACAATTTCACAGCATTATACATATGGTACATTTATATTATATGATGCATGGTATATTTATATTATATGATGCATGACACACTGTGGACATACTCTATGTGGCTTTTTAAATATTTAACATGAGGAAACATCAATTTTGCTTTGGCTTTTTTGCTGGAGATACATTTTTTACATGTATTATTATATATGAAACAGCATTTGACAGCAGTTAAAAAAACCAGCCCGGAGCAAAATGTATATGATTTTCCTCACCACAGCGGCCATTGCCATCTTCCTGTAAGGTTGTGACATAATTTAAGGGTTGCGATGGAACGGTGAAACAAAAATGACGGACGTGATGTCCTGACTTTTTCCTCACCATTGCCTTTTCCCTGTAATATTGTGACACAATTTTTGTTTGCATGTTCTCCAACTGTTTTAAAGGTCCCACCGATCCCGCAAACTCAAAGACATGCCGGTCCACATTAAAACCAAATTATAATTTGAACTCTAACTCCATAATTAAATGCTTAAAAAGTATTTCACTGACGCCCATACTAAAAGGTACAGATTCATTAAGGCTGTAAACTACTCTTATCATTATAACATAATATAAATATGGGCGATACGGTGCCCAACATAAATATGTTTTTTTGGTATTTATATGTGATGTATGTATTATTTCAAATGTTTCGCATTAGCGCTTTAATATTCCACATGGGCTTTTCAATCATTCTTACTCAAATATGTTACTTACTCATATTTACTTACGTCACATATTCACACCTTTACATCACACATAAACATTTGTAGCTCTTGGATATGTCACATGTAATGCATATTCACATGATATGACAACACATATGTCATTTAAAATAGGATTTCATCTTCAAATACCATATTCAATGTGCTTTTCACACATTTCATATCATCATTATGTCAAACTGCAAATGCAAGTTTTTTATTTTATATTAAAAGTAAATACATACAAATATATAGAACAATTGACACAGACTTGCATACAGATATGATTGTATATGTTATACTTACATATGGACTGAGATGTATCAAGAAAGCTCTCATGTTGTTCTCCCTGTGTTTTGCCCTGTGATCTGTCCTCCCAATGCTGTGCTGTGAAATCATCATCCTCCACACCTGTCTGCTATCACTACACGCAAACACATGATGCAGTGTAAATACAGCAGTTTGTTTGACCCACCACTACGAGTGACTGGACCAAACTGTTGTTCCCCATCTGCAAACATCTCACAGTCTAAATCCTGTTAAAACACCAGCCAGTGAAATGCATCAGAGCTGTTAGCAATCTTAATGGTTTTTCTTCTTCTTTTTGTTTCAGTCAGGGCACAGTTATATTGCAAACAACACCTGCCTAACAATATATTCTGGGGATTTATTTGTCTGAGAGAGTCGAGGGAGTCGTAGAAATGAGGGGCATGCGGCGAGAACGAGCGTCTAAGGCTAACAAAGACAGATGGTGCATGAAGCGGAGGTACAGAGGGGAGGAAGCTGGAGGAGGAGGAGGAGGAAACGGGGAGTGAAGCGTGGAGGAGGAGAAGAAGGACACGGTGGAGGAGATAGATGCTCAGTAGGCGGGAGGGGAGGAAAAAAAGCAGTATGAAAGAAGACATTAGTAATCTCCCCAGCTGCGAACAGAGGGGATGTGCCGCCTCTTGCTCTCTCTTTTTGTGTCCGTCTATCAGCATCGCTTATCTTATTGACAAAGCGTGTGGTGTCCTGAAAGCTGGGCCTGGGCCCGAAGCCAGACTGCTGAGCCCGAGAGGAGCACAGAGTCATTGATACGGGGGATTATCTCTTATTATGGTCATGCCTCACTTTGCACCCACCCTACCTCACATCACAGGACCGGGGCTCCTGGCACACACACACATAAACACACACTTTAACACACACATAAACACAGCGGCTTTACACGTGCTTTACTCATCGAGGCACTGTGTGTTTGGGCTCGCGCGGCTGAAAAGCCTATCTCACACATCAGACACCCTCTCAGATAGGCTTTATCGGTGGGTAAAAGATGCCAAGTGTTGTAGAGACTCATCCCTCCTCTCCTATTTCACCTGACAGGAGGAGCCGTACGTGATGTTCAAGAAGTCTGACAAGCCGCTGTATGGGAACGACCGCTTCGAGGGCTACTGCATAGACCTGCTGAGAGAGCTGGCCAACATCCTGGGCTTCACTTACGAGGTCCGCCTGGTGGAAGACGGGCGATACGGTGCCCAGGATGAAAACACGGGCCAGTGGAATGGAATGGTCAAGGAGCTCATGGACCATGTGAGTCTCTAAACGTCATATCATATGTATTGAAGACAACATTAATGTGATTCCAGCAAACTCTAGTTAACTTCTAGTTTGGAGGACAATGGCACTGTACAAATAAAGTTAAATGCTGGAATTTGGCAATTAGATGGGTATTGTAATTACTGGAATACATGTTGTATAGACCTTAAAATATAATTGTTGTAATAAACTATATAAATAATACAATTAATTAGAATTCTTACACATGCTGGCTGCTGTTTATTGGTTTGTTCAGCTCACAAATCTGAATAATGTTTATTATAAACGGTATTGTGATGGTAAAATGATATGTCTAGTATCTATTACAGCAGTTTTCTTTTCAAGAACCACATTCAACTTACAGCCTTTGCATTTGGTCTGACAAAAAATGTAAATGTATGATAACTGTATTGATCCAATACAGGGAAGTGCAAACATAGTATAGATAACAGGAGGAGCTTATACAAAAACTAGCAGATGTTAGATTGAGATATGGAATCAATTATTGGAAAAAATCCTGCAGTAATGTATTCATTCCAGGTCATTTGTATGCAGTTCACCTGCAGTGCACTCTCTTGTTGTGTGTCTGTTTTTCACATGTGCTTCAGTAGGAAATCTGCTTTTTTGCCACGAGTTTCATAAATTTTTTCATTGACATTTGTGTAAACTACCGGAAAATGTGGGGTTATAAGCCAGTAATTTTTTTCTCAACTTTGACCCCTGCAGCTTAAATATTCACGTGGCTAAATTTAACAGCAGTTAGCAGCGCATTAGCAGCGCGTTAGCTAGCAGCGCGTTAGCTAGCAGCGAGCTAGCGTCAGATGCTGCCACAAGAAATTGTGGCTGCACTGTTTGAGCTCAATTAAACAACACTGAAAATTCAGCACAAAAATAAAAAGTGTTGTCAACGCTAGCTGCAGCAACTAGTGTGGCATTTGTTCTGAAGGTATGTTGGTACATTGATGTTCGCATGTGTGAAGCAAGGAGCAGTAGCAGCAGCGGTAGTAGCTGCACCTTATAACACATTTTACTGCATCATATGAACATATATTACCATCTAAATGTTTGGTTGAAAATGACACACATTCAGATATAATGAGCAGGATGCAGACGTAAGAACTGAGAGTACAGTGATGCATAGATTCTGTTTCCCCTACAGAGCTTATTAAAATTCACACAAAGCGCACACAATGTGCTTACAGTGGAGATCATTACTTCCAACAAAGTCCCAGTTAGGATAAACTGCACGGCAGAAAAATAGCAGACGCCGCACAGCCAATAGTCAATATCTGACCCGAGAGGGGTCAAGTCTCCCGTAACCGCTCCTGCTCTTGATCAGTGCAGTGATTGGCTACCGTGACATATAGTCTGACGCCGTCATGGCTGAAGGGCCCAATCCTTTGCGAGATGATGTTCAGCGTGGGTTTGCCCCACTTCTCACACAGGACACAGAGGGCTTGACTGAGACAGATGGTGATTGCAGGAGACAGGCCCTCAGAAGACTGGGGAGTGTGGACTCACAGGGAAGAAGTTCAGTTGAGGAAGACAGCCTGAATTGAGCTGAACAAGTTGGAAACATCCTGTCAAAGGAATTAAGCGAAATTATCTTTGGTCTCGGCTTGGTAACGCTAAGACTCGTACGGTAGTTTGGATGAATTCAGAGATGCTTGGTATCTGCTGGACTTTTTATGTACCACAGCTGTGAGAAGGAAGCGCAGTCAATTCCTCCTCAAGTGATGTATGGCAACCTTCATGAGACAAAAAGGATATATCTTTGAGAAATGAACCACTTGACCTTGCTGTTGATGTTTAGCATTTATAGTCGCAAGGCAGCCCAAGATTTATGAACTGCCAGCAGTACAGCAGGCTTTTCAGCCCAGATATGGAAACATGGTTTTCCCGGGCAGGCTCTATACATCTCCTCTGTGTATCTCTAGAGCACACGTCCCACATACGAGCACGACTCCTGTGCTTGCCAGAGAAAGGATTATGCCATATTATAAATAACTTTATAGAAAGGTAATGTTGACGCGCAGTGTGTGCTGCAAACAGCTGCATGAGTCAAATGATGGAAGCAAACCTTTTTCTACGGTGGGACCTTTGCAAAGCATTAACTCTAGAGACCTTTCCACAGAGTGGCATTTTTCTCTTCTTCTCCTTGTGAATAATATGCACTTCAGTGTATATGGAATGGTGCGAAAAAGGCATTTTATTTTTTGAGAACAAGGTTGATTTTTCTGAGCTTTCACACCGTGAATAATGGCATCAACCAATTGTGTGGAATGGGTTGAGTTCACCTCTACTTACAAGGACAATAAAACAACAAGGAGGCTTTGTTGTTTGACTGCAAACTTTATTACTCCTCTCAAACTTGACAAAGGCAGTGCAAACCTAAAATGTGAAGACAATGCGGAAGAGTCTTAAACTTGCATTCTTTCTACTTACCATCAGAGGGCGACTCCTCTGGTTGTATCGGTGGACCTCATGTAAATGTTAAACGAAAAACCATAACTATAATGCCATCAGTTATTACATTTATTACACTTTCAACCAAACGGTGCATAAAAATGATGTATTCGGTTTGGCTTTTGCCTTTTCATGGCATGTATCCAAAATACAGAGAAAATGAAAGGAATAACTAAGTACCAAAGTCTCTCATGCTTCTTAAAAGTTCATGTTTTTGAAAAACCTGTGTTATGGATTGTTCATTTCTTGCAGTAGAAAACTGTAAATACACAGTGACACAAAAAGACAAACAAAAACCTTAGCAAGGTAATTGTCCTAGATTCTCCACCCTCATTAACGTGCCCTCAGTGTTAATGACACAAGTATTTTCTGGCAAATGAAAAGGCATTAGTTACTTACAGACTGCTACAAGTGTGCAGACCAAAACCACTCCTTTAAGCTGGAAGATCATGAGTGTTCTGACCAACATAAATGATATCCATGAGAAGTGGTTTGAAACAGGTAGCAGTAGCACTAAAATATATTAAAGAGATATTTTGCCCGATCAATCCCCTCCTGATTGTGAAGCACCAAAGCACCCTTCAGCATATGTTTGAGAAGCATCAGGCTTTCAACCGATTCAAATATAAACCCATCCCTGTCAATATCAGAAGGTCTAAGCAATTAAATTAGTATAAAGTGATAGAAAGTCTCACGGGGGAAGATGGGTCAATCAAACAGACTTTCAGCAGGAGCTGTGTGTGTCCTGTGTGAACACACGACAATGTTGACTTAATAATGTTCAACTTTGGCTTTAGTGACGTAACTTAATAACTTAAACGTTAACAAGCATATCCTTTTTTTATTCATTCATCAAACACTTTACTTAACTTTTAACTGGTTATGAAACTAATTGTAATACTGACGCCTCTGAATGACTAAGACAAGTAAACAAGACCATCAAGGAGAAAATGGGATATTTCTATATAGTTTTTTGTAATGGCTCCTAAAAGCTCTTACTGAAATATCTGTCATTTGGTAAAGGTTTTCAGGAAAGTTGTCACAATATTATTATCTTGCTGAGCGATGGTACCATTGAGCAGTAAAGAGAAGAAAAAAAACACACCTTCTATTTTGGGTAGTGTTGCATGATTGGATGCTATTGCACACACCAGACGTGCCATTCAGAAGTAGTCACGGTACAGTAGACAGGATGCAATTTCTTTTCTTTGGAAAAGTGGGCTCTCTTGACATGACATCACGACGCAACATTTTGGCATGACATGTTGATGCTGCTTGTGTTTGTGCTTAGACAGAAAACAATAAAGAGTCATAAGCCGCTGGAGTGTGTTGCGCTAAATCCTGTCGTTTCATTTTGTTCTGTTTTTGGGAGTAACACAGTTTAAGTGAACGCTGCATAACTAAATGCCAAAGCATCATGTGCTGCCTCCAAAGTACTTGGCTTTATACATAATAAAGAACAATGTGATGATAGTCGAGAGTGTGTTTTTACAAGTCTAAACTGATAGTCCACATTTCTACAGTCCAACAACTGCTTTCAGATTAGTGTGTGGTGAATTATCAGTAGGTTCTTGTTGTGTTAGTCCTCTAAAGCCCTGGTGACCAGTCCTATATGCCTACAATGCCTTGTATAAAGTATAGTACCTTGATAGGCTCGCAGACAACCCAACAAAAGAAGAAAGTAGGTAAAGAAAATAAATGAATGCCTTGATTTAGGCTCCAGGGGGAGAAGGGAGAGTTTAGTAGTGGGAGTATACTTGATGGGTGGAGAGAGAAAGAGGGCATTAAATTTCTTGCTAAGTGCCTTGGGACAGACTCTGTAGTGTGTAAAGACCCTGTTTTCTTAATTTGATTGCCTCTAAAGACTTCCTGTGTCTGTGACTTATGGTCTATCTCTCTTCTCTTTTATGTTTGCTGTTGACAGAGAGCTGATCTGGCAGTGGCTCCCCTCGCCATCACATACGCACGCGAGAAGATCATTGACTTCTCCAAGCCCTTCATGACGCTGGGTATAAGTATACTGTACCGCAAGCCCAACGGGACCAACCCAGGGGTCTTCTCCTTCCTCAACCCCCTCTCGCCTGATATCTGGATGTATATTCTGCTGGCTTACTTGGGTGTCAGTTGTGTGCTGTTTGTCATAGCCAGGTAACATGTCACTCCCTGTGATCACAGCCTCACACACAAGTCAGAAACATGCTTAGCTGCCATCGCTCGGCCTCGCCCCGACTCAAAACAGGCCAACATATAATCACAGGAACATCACACCGACTCGCTCACAGTAAAAGCTCAACGCTCAATGACAGTGCTGACACTAATTATCATTTATCACAAGTCAACGCCATTGCTGTGCAACGTGTTTAATGCAGTTCAACCACGAAGGATCACATGAATATTGTCTTTTTCCACCATTAGACATTCACAAACTTGGCACGGCTGCGAAGTTACTCCTGGCCTGCTTCTACTCACATTGGGATCAGTAGAAGAAACAGATGCACACACGAACACAGACCTCAGACAGAGAAGTTGTCGGCCTAAGAGCCGTTTGAGGGTTTGTGTGTTTATGTCTGAGAGTGGCAGAAAGGTTGTGCACTCCTATGGATATGTGTGCGTACGTGTGTGTGTTTGTGGGATGTGTCGAGCTCGGTGTGAACACTGCTGCCCCTCTCCCACCTTTCCCTCACTGTCCCCAGTGTCTCCGAGTTCATGCTGTCTTTTCTTTTTCTCTTGTTTCCTTCACCTTGCTTCAACTGTGAGTCAGAGACAGCCTCTCATTTGTTTCTGCTTGTTTAGCTTCACAGTCTACAATTACTACAGCGTAGTCACCCTTACGAGGAGCCAGTTTAGCTTTGTATTGGTTTTGAGCTGTAGCCGCAGCAGATTGGACACTTTGTGGTAAAAAGAGGAGTCAAATCTGAGTCTTTGTAACCTTTGCTGAGGATCCACACTATGACTGAACTTATTTGGTGCTCATATATATATATATATATATATATATATATATATATATATATATATATATATATATATATATATATATATATATATATGTATTTTTATATATATATATATCCAGACTACTTTTCTACAGGTTGTCAAAGCACAAAGAGAATCTGTCTTTTTCCTAAAGATCCAGGTAAAGCTCAACGACACGCCAGCTCCCGAAAAGCTAAAATAGCAGTATATGTCATAAACTCTATATTAGCGAATGGGACCTGTCAGTCAGGCGGGTGTATAGGCGGGACATCCATCCCGCGATCACTACTGCACAGACTCACCAAAGGATGTCACCAGCGCAAAATAGCAGCATCAGTTTCCAATATGTGTTGGTTTCAGTGCGACAGTGGGAGGTAGTGGAGCTGCGTCGTCCATCTTTACATAGGCTCTTACATGCTTTACCCCCATGACATCTCCCATTCAAGGTTATTTTGTTTAGTTGCCTTGGAATATTTTTTTTTTCACTTTCACTACAAACTTCTCTCCTAAGTGGGGCCGTGACCTGCAATTTCAGGTCTCTCGCTGCAGTTTATCAGAGCCTCACAAGTTCAAATAGCATTTGAGTTGTTCAAAGAAACTTAACCTGAGCAGGGAGTGCTGCAAAGTTGAAATACATTGTTCCAAATATGCTTGTTGTGTGCCTTTGTGAAGAAGTACAAGGTTCTGGAGTTGCACTTGGGTCTTGGCAATGGAAAGTGATAGCACATAAGGGCTACGTGCAGCTGATGGATGCTGTAGAGGGTAGGTGTAGTATGGGTCAAACTCTGTACTGATTCTAGCCCTGATATGAATGTACATTATCATAAAACAGTGCTTTTGATAGAAACATTTCATAAATAATCAGGAATAGTTTTACTTCTTTGTGCTGCTTGTGTCAATGAGACCTAACGTGACCTAACCACATTACACATCTAAGTATATCTTTAATGGACACAGAGCGCTCTGTGTTTTTTTATTTACTTTGTTTAGCACCAATAGTACACATTAGTTTGGTGACGCAGTTTGACACAGAGAGCGCTTAGGCTGGTGAAATGACACAACACAATATTTGTACTGGTTTTCTTGTCTTCGCTCAGACAAATTCATTGAGTTAGGCCACGAAACTAGGCCAATGGTTTTTGAAGGCTCGCTTATTCGATCTAGTGGCTCTTACTGGTGGCTGCCATATTTGAAGCATTGTGGAGAAAAAGAGAGAGAGAGAAAAGTTCATGTTAATTATAAAACTTTTGGGCGACGTCGGCTCTCTTGCAGCCGCGACCCGAGAGTTTTACCGTTAACGCACATGTGTTTTCCGATGTTACTGGCGATATGATCACACGAGAAAATAAAAAGCGGCAACTGTCATCTAAGTTGGCTCAGAATATGCACCTATCTGTATTTATTATCATAATAAGTAAGTGTTTGGGTAAGTGTATAAATTCCCCCCTCACTTTATTCCTTTTTTTCTCTCCTGTACACACAAATGCATGCTGGGCTACAGCTGCATGCTTTTTGCTGTAGATTGAAGCACATAACAGTCTCACAAAATTTCATGAAATGAGAAGTCGAAGAGGCAGATTACGTGTTGTGAACAGAAGATGTGGAGATTACGTCTCTCCGCCTTAAGGAGAAGAGTTATCCATGTTTAGAATGTACTGTCAGACATCAGGTTAGTCTGGAGGAAAGAGCAGGCAGTTGAGCTAAAGTGTGGAATATCTTTCCACTTTCTTCCCCCTGTGCTATGTGGCCATACAGATAGTTTTGTATTTAGTTATTTCGCTCCAATTCATTGGAGATGAATGGGATTTAGTTTGTGGTGCTCAGCCCAGAAATTCAACAAGCACATGTCTTACCTTCCTTGTTGTTCTCGGTAATAGAGGTAGTTGTTCAAACCTTTCACTGAAGCTAACTTCCTTATTTTAACTAGAACAAATCCTTGAAAATACAGAGACAGATTTCTCAGGACCTAAACTATCTGCATGGCTAAATAACAGAAGGGACATTTTTTTCATTAAAATCACCATGGGATCAGCTAAATGTGAAAACTTTAGACGCTACCATATGATATTGATCATAGTTACCGAAGTGAAAAACACTGACAAGCTTTGTTTTCTCTGGTGTGTTTGTCGATGGTGGTTCGGTATTGTGTCGGCGCAATATGAAAAGAAAACCAGAGACGCCCACACACAAAACAAATTACAATTAGCAAAAGATAAGAAAAACAAACTCTTGTTACTACTTATTTGCCTTTTAAGATACCACAGTGATACTGTAACAGAACAGCGACTGAAACAAGTAATTGCAAGTACAGACATTTATCACGACTTTATTCACCTTTTGTCTCCAAAACTAGACAACATTTGTGAATTTGCATTGCCATATTAGTGTTTTCTGATCTGATGCCTCCATGGCAGGAACAGTGCTTCTAAAACCTTTTAAATCATGGTTAAATATGTATTTATTCATTTGTCCCTGCTAGAGGTAGGGTTCAACTTGGTTTACATAGCCACTTGGTTACTGGTTGTGTTACTCAGTTCAGGTTAGGGAACCATCAATGAGCTGGTTAAGAGAATAACTACTTTTCTACGTTTTCTTTTAACCAAATCGTTGGCTGTTGATAGATGACCAGTGCTTTGTTGAGCCATTCAGACATTCGTTTGCATGAACCCAACAGATGCTATCATTATTCTTGGGACGCTCTCTGCTTATTCTATAAACATAAAAAGCCTTATTCGTCCCATGTCCTCTAATTAATCCTTGCATGGGGGTGAAATGCATTTCTTTCACCTTCTGTTCACACACATCATTTGTATGTAAAGTACTCATTTCACCAAAGTTTGTGAGACCAAACTGTCAAGCACATAACATTGACAGGCTATACTTTACACGACAAGGTTTAGTTCCACTGTGCAGTTATATACTGTTTAGATATATGTGTGTGTACACATTACACATTTTATCTTTGTATGCTTGTGTTTGTGTTGCACTGTGTGACTGACTGTTTGTATGTGTGGGAGACTGAACACGGGGACTGACGTACACAGAGCTAGAGCTAGAGCAGCCTCTCTCTGCCATGGATAGGCCTATTCCACATGGGTGCACAGCTAAAACCACATGATTACTCTGTTGTACCGCCACCTGCCCCGATATCTCCAGTTACTGATGTCAGTGTCACCTGTTGTTATTGCTTTTATGTTCCCTCTAATGACATCAATAGCACCATTGTTGTTTCTGGCACAGGTGATGAAATGGCTTTAAAAAAATAAAAATAAAGTAGATAGCACACCACCTCTGCTAAAGCCAGTGCATTATCACCTTGTTACACTTGGGGGAATATGATTCACTACATCCTACATCCTACACATTAAGAGCATTTCTTTAAGATGAGGGAAGCAGAAGCAGAGATGATGATAATCAATCGGGAGGTTTATCCAAAGAATTGTGACTCATGATATAGACATCTATTTCTCGTCTGTCCTGCTCCAAATTTGAATATTTCTCTGTGTGCAATGTCTTTCTTTTCTCACATCAAAGTGTAATCTGTCCATTCTCAGTCTTTGAATAAGGAGAAGCCTTTGGTTTGGTACGTGCTCATATTAAAGGCACAGCCTCGTTATGTGGTTAAAATGTTCCTCTGAATCCCTCGCAGACCTCTAAGTAGGATGTTCGTAGTGTGTAAATCCTGTTTGTATTGTGTGGAGCCTTAATAAGCAATAGAGGGTTAACAGTTATAATTGGATTGGACCCTTAACAGAAATATGTCCTTCTAAAATACATGCTGCTCAACTAAATATGTAATAATTTTGTGTCAAGTAGGAAGCTACATTATGTTCCATGTGTACATAGTTGTACACCATAAACAGTGTATCACAGTTCATACAAAATCTCTACATTTTGGTTGGCTGAACACAAACAGCGGACTCCTGAGTGACAGTCTTCTGGTTGGTTGCATCTTTGTTTGGACCGTAGCAGCAGCTTCTGAATGAGCTCTTTTGGCGTTACCTGTTCAAAAACCATTTTAATAGTCAAACTTGCTGGAAAAAAAACAGAAAGTGAAGAAAAATCTCAAACACTTCAACAGTCAGCAGAAAGATAAAGCTTACTGAGCTGGTCCTTAATTGAACACGACCAGATTTATAACATCAGTCAAACGCTTAAGTTTGGACATATAAAGTGCATCATCCTGTGACAGAGCAACCAGACCATTTCTGACTGTTGATTCATCTCTCCTGACATTGGTGTTATCATGCGTAGCATCACTAGAGGTTTCTGCTGGGTGACCCTGCCCCCATAGGAAGATAAAAGCCTCACATTGTTTCTGCGCTGCTGGTGAATTCCTGGCTTTTATCTCTGCACTGACCTTGCTCAAAGTTTCTCCCGCTGCAGCACAGATGATCTGAGATAATGTAAGGGCAGTGTAATTGGATTATAGTGACAGCAAACAGGCCAAACAGTGCTACGGTGAGAGATGGGCTAAGCTGTGTTGTGTCCTGTGAGCGGCATTGGTTTAGCAGTCCCTGACCCAACCAGCGGCGGCGGCGGCGACAGTCCAGCCAGCCACTCCCATGATCCAGCACAACGCTGACACCTACGCTCATCCATGTTCATGGCGAGCGGTAATTGGCTTTTCGCAACATGATTGGAGGAAACACACCCGGAGACCTCTGTGCAAGGGATTGGGTCACATTGTCACATTTGCCACGGCAAGGTCGCAGTTCAGCTGAACTCAATTTGGCATTGCAAATTGACAAGCAAGCAAATCTGGGGCAAATTGAGTGAGCGGACAGATTGATTTAAGGCCAAGGATTCTCTTAAAGGAGAAATAAGGAGGGACATTCAGAGGTCCTTGAGCTACACTACACAATATCCTCCTGAGTGTTGTGGGGGTGAGAAGGAACACCACTGTTAACCACATCATAATGGCAAAGCCCATTAGTCAATGACAGGATACAGTTATGATGCTGTCATGTTATCAATACAGCCATACGTCTTCATATAGAGACCTGCATGTAGGGTATTCAACCCAGTAGTGTATTATAACCAGAGGACAATCCAAACCTTGACACGCGGCGGGTAGCAGTTTCATCTGCATTATTCTTTATGCAGATGTAACATCCACTGGAGGTTATCGTTTTTGACTTCCAGCGCAGTAAGTCTACATTATGCATTGCAATTTGATTAGTCAAACCCTTGTGTCTGTTAAACAGCTTGAGTCAAGATAGGGCCCCAGTTCTCCCCTCAACTCCAGCACAAACCAAATCAGGTCAGAATGCTTAATTGTAGACCAATCAACCTTTACTAATGTAATGTCACTTTTATTTGATATGAATAAATGAGAAATCGCTCTGCTTGAGGAGTGTGTCGAGTGAGGGGGAGCGTCGGGGCTGGCGTGGGCATGATGGGAATGAACCGCTTGATCTGCTGAATATTAATGCTCCTCTAAGATTATAAGGATTATTAGTTCTTTTCTCGGCTGACAATGGAGTTATTTTCAGACCCCATCGATTAAATTACTGAGGGAACTGCCTTTGATATGAGCACTCCCACATGAGGAGCCACCTTTGGAATATGAGTGGGGTTAAATCGAGCCCAATTCCCGAGTATTGTATCTTATTGCTATTTAAAAACACACACAAGATATTCAGGAGAGTCATATTTTAGGCTTTATTTTGACTAATAGATTATTCAGGAACTAAATCCTAATCATCATGTCATAATAATCCATGTAATTAACTCTTAATTTACTAATACAGTTAATAATATACTAACCTGATGTATGTACATGAATACTTCTTGATGGGGAAAGTATCCTCAGGCATGATTTGCAGTGTTTCATCTCTGGACATGACTAAGTAACCTTTGTTTTCTCTCCCCGTCTCCCCAGGTAGGATGACAACTCTTGGTCTCTTGTATTGTTTGCTCTTGTGTCTTTAAGCAACTGCAGTAAACAGATCTATATATATGTGTGTGTTCTCTGTTAATTGTCACAGGTTTAGTCCCTACGAGTGGTATAACCCCCACCCATGCAACCCTGACTCGGATGTAGTGGAAAACAATTTCACCCTGCTAAATAGTTTCTGGTTTGGAGTTGGAGCTCTCATGCAGCAAGGTAGACGCCTCTGCCTGCCCCCCTTTTTCTAGCACAAGTCCCACTTTTTGCTGGGGGTCAACCTTGCTCTTTGACCAGGCCCGTGACCATGCATGGGGGCCTCTGTGCATGATGCTAGATGCTCCACTGGTAGAGTCCAGCAGGACTGGATTGGATGGGATTTGAGTGATGTGATCAATGAATGAGGGTGGTGTACCTGCATGCTCCCTTTCCCCCTTGCTCCCTGACTCCTTCCCTCCCTTTCCCCCACCTGTCAACGGCCATCTGAACAGGTAAGTGAACCCACCCAGAATACCTGAAATGGATCAAATGGGTGAGACTGAATGAGAATGTGAAGTCAGCAGCTTCCCCTGCCTGTTTAGTTTAGTTTTCTTCTGCCACATCAATGCCATGTCTTCTCAACTCGTTGGCATATTTAGACTGAGAAAAAAAACTAAGTGTGGAATGTTATTACTTTAATAATAATACCTAGTGTATGTCCTCTGCAATGCATGCCACATTGGGAGATATATTGCATTTTTTAAATTAGAATTCCCTCCAACGTAATTGACAATGCAACATATTACAGCAAGTAGTGATGGTTGTAGGGCCTGGAGAGCATGAACAGTGCAAACCAGTTGCCAGAGTCAAAGCTGCTTTAAAGGGCCATTTCATCTGCAGTACAAGAAATAATAATAAAAATGTCTCCCATATCGGGGTCGAGCCATGCAGATTTGTTTTTTGAAAATCTGTCTCTGACATCTCAGCCTAAAGAAGGTTGAAGTTATATTTATTATGGTGCTCACAGTATTGTGAGGTGAATATATTAAACCAAATAATGGCCATAATCACTTAAATATTTTAATGAACTTAATAGTTATTGTGAAATTAAACCTCTGATGAAAATGTTAAAATAATAGTTAAACAAAAATATTGGTTTACCCACTTATTGGTGTTTCTAAGGGAAAACATCTCATTAAGGAATAATTATAGACTTTATGTTAAGATATCTATGTGATGTATTACACTTTTCAATCTACAGTATTACAGATGGAGGGTGAAATCTCAGAGACAGATCTCAAAACTTAAAACAAATAAAAGCAGAACTATCTGCATGAATAGAAAGTAGTTTGGATGAAGTGACCCTTTAAGTCTGCAGAGTCTTTCCCAGGATTTAGCAGCTGATAACGTATCTCTTGTTGGCTGGTTGCATGCTTACTTATACTGCATGCTTACTAATATCCCCAAATTAGCTACTAACATTTCTCACAGATTTGTATTCATTGGATTTCTTAGGATGCTAATAGTATTTGAATTATTTATTATTTGAGATCAAAATATGATGGTTGGTGAGGATTTCATGAACACAGAGAAAACAAAAATGTTTAGGACTGCTAACTAAGGCCTATATATATATATATTTAGAATTGATATATATATATATATATATATATATATATATATATATATATATATATATATATATATATATATATATATATATATATATATATATGTATGTATATGTGTAAATGTAATGCAGTTTAGCTCCTAACAGAGTCGTGTTGGATATAGTTTGTTTGACGAGTCAGCAGAACGGATGCGTAGGGTTGACCAGTTGAGAAGATGTGGCTGAGGGCCAGAAGGCAGCGGGATTAGACTGAAGGAACATGCGGTGTCTGCACGGCACCGTGCTGCTCTGCACTGTAGAGAGGCTCCCCTGCCCGGCGGCTTGCCCCGCCCCCCAGAAAACTGTGGGATGTGCTTCTTTGGTCACGACGTTACCTTGGGTACATGACAGTCAGCCCCAACCAGGCTCTGTTCGGGTCGACTCGCCGCTCTGAGCGGGTCGCCCCCTCTTTTCTGTTCTGGTGTCTGAGGTGAAAACAGGAAAGGAAGATCGGAGCCGGTAACATGTTACACTGTAAAAAAACAACCTGCACCTGATAGCCGGCCATGGGTCAACACAGAACAAGCAGAATCCACCGCTAACCCTACTGATGAATATGTGTTTGTGATCATGCCTGCTTCCTTGACTTGTGTTCTTGATTGTGGTTTTATGAATGGGCAAAGTGGGTGGCTGGTGCTCCGTGCTGGGTGAATAAGATGCTGTGGGTGAGCAGAGTCTGACGGTGTGGATGGCTGGTGGCTCATGAGAGGTGAAACAGACAATGTTATCTGGAGGCTTAACTTATGTTTGAAATGATGCTAGACACTAAAGTCATTGTTTTGTTGTTCAAATCAGGGCCAGCTGTAGTCTTTTGAGGGCCCTCTGTGAGATTAGCATATTAACTTCATTAAATGTATTCCTAATTCTTTTAGATAATAATTATAGCGCTATGACCTCAAAATGCATAAGCTAAATAAAATAGTTGTGAATGTAAGATCTATCCCAACATCATTTTAGTTGTGTGCTAGATGCGTGTGATTCACACACATATATATATATAAAATCTTGGAAGAGATTAATCCGACACATCATATTTCTTCAATTTCTATTTTCTACTTCATACAGTTATTCATTTAAATGCATTTTGAATTTTGAACAAACATCAACGTCGACATCAGTTTATTTGGCCGAATAAGTTTTGTTTTGAAGATTTATTTTGCACTGAGCCAAAAAGACTTTTCAGAACAGAAAGACACAAGAAAACACACACAGAGTGGTAAAGACGGAACGAGACAAGCTCCAGAGCATACAATAGCTAGTGTGTGTGTGTGTGTGTGTGTGTGTGTGTGTGTGTGTGTGTGTGTGTGTGTGTGTGTGTGTGTGTGTGTGTGCGCGTGTGCGCGTGTGTGTGTGTGTGTGTGTGTGTGTGTGTGTGTGTGTGTGTGTGTGTGACAAATGAACTGCAGACCCAGTTTACTGAACCCACTGCTGATGTGAACATTAAGACTTCACATATGCAGAGAGCGATAATGCAGAGGTCCCTGCGAGTATTCTACACTAAAACTACATGATGATATGAATTCAACACCCCATATTTAAAGTGCTAGAGAAGAGTAGGTGTCGTGTCTTTGAGCATATTAACATGCTCACTGTTCAGCTACTTGTGGAAAGACACAATCGTATTAATTAACTACAGAACAATTATTGTTATTTTCATGATTTTGGAGTCAATAGAGTGAATACAGTTATTGTTATCGCTTGAGGTAAGTTTACCAATGAGATCATTTCCAGAAACCTGATGAGGGAAGAACCGCCCCCTCAGTCTGCCCCTCCCTCTTTATAGCGGTATCAATAACGGTGGGCTGGAGCTGCAGTTGGCTGACATGTCTTTCTCTGCACGCTCTCTTTATTAGACAGCTCACTCGGGGGACAGCGAGAAAGAAGTTTGATGAAAAGTGAGTCTCTCACAAAGGGAGTTCTTAACCTCCTATCTCTTCGGCTCCTTATCAGCTTTCCCTCTGAGTGAATGTGCAAAATCCCAGCTTTCAATTGCTTAAGCCGCTTGAGGAGAATAGTCCTGATATAACCCAGGCCCACCTTCTCTCACCCCGGACAACAAAACCCCCTCTCTCGCTCCCTCTCTACCCACGCACATATGCTCCTTCGTGCTCTGCTCACATTCTGCATAGAACATGAGTGTAAAAACAATTTAGTGAAAGTAACTGATGCTAAACTTCCTCATAGGAATTGTAGCAATCAGTGGAGTCACTCGCAGGGAGGAAGTATTTACATACAGATCTGTATGTAGAGTTTAGCTTTAGATAACTTTGCCATACAAATTTGCACTGTTGAGCTAATGCAAGCTAGCTTGCCTGTGTCAATCTAATGATTAAGAGACCAGACAGCTGTACAGGCTGAAATAGGGCGAGATATCATTTTAGGTGTGTACTACACAATTTCGTAAAACCCTTTAATAGCAGAGTATACTGTCACAGCACAGGTAGTGCAGACAGGATGAGTTTTTGTTTGGTAAGGCTTAATAACCACAAAGCCTTGTGGCTGTAGTAGCTAAATGCTATATGCTAAATGCCTATAAATTAACAAGGAAAGTATGCAGGTCTAACTTAAAGTCCTGCTCTCAGCTATTTGTCTGCAGTCGCTCTGGTTATTCCCCACAGTGTCGCTCAGTGGACTGCGTGGTTGGGCAGCGCCGCTCTGGCACTCTTCTTGTTTTAACAACCGTGAGCTCGCAGTCTTTTTCAGTTCAAAAATTAAACCAAAATACTTTAGGGTAGGGTGTTAACCTTCATCATCCATCATGCTCTCTACAAAAAAAGTTCCTCTTTGCATTAATATTATGCACTCTCATGCGTCCATATCTCGAGTCCCTCGGTGTCTGACCTCAGGCCAGCTCACATTGCATTAGACCGAAGCTTAGCAATCAATCAAAAATGATGAATGACGAGCAGTGACCATGACAATACATTGCTTTACAGAAGATGTTTTGTAGACAGTGGCAAGACAGATGTTACTTATTATACAAATAGTCTCTAAAACACTGTGTTGAATGTTTGTCTGGTACGCAACTGGAGAAGGCAGTTTGGTTAGCAACCTTCCACATAAATAAGTTGTTTCCAACTAGCTAGCATGTCGGTGGTTAGCTTGCTAGCTAAAATAGCAGAGGGACAGGCTCACATTTAGAAATAACAGAAACTTTGATGAGTTGTAAAAGAGGCAGTGCAGGATAGAAATTGCAGACCGGAGGTGAGCATAAGACTAAATATCAATACCAGAATCAACCATGAAGCTGCCCACTCTGCCCACTCTGTGTGTATGCTAGTGTGTGATCCAGGCAGCAGATGCAGAGGCCTAGCCCGGCCCGGCCCGGTCTGGTCTGGTCTGGTCTGGCTTAGTCCTGCCTGACCTGGCCAGATCTGGTCCGGTCTGGTTGGGTCTGGTCTGGCTTGGCCTGGGTGCTGCCCTCTCCCCAGCATGATGCTGTACCAGGCCTCACCACCTCCTCTGCTCCTCTCGTTCAGGATCTGAGCTCATGCCGAAAGCCCTCTCCACCAGAATTGTAGGAGGAATCTGGTGGTTTTTCACGCTCATCATCATCTCCTCCTACACGGCAAACCTGGCGGCCTTCCTCACCGTGGAGAGGATGGAGTCGCCCATTGACTCGGCTGATGACCTCGCCAAGCAGACGAAGATAGAATACGGGGTGATAGAGGATGGCTCCACAATGACCTTTTTCAAGGTTAGTTACAGCTGGATACATTTAAACCAACTACAGTCCGTTCGAGTGCTTCTCTGCTCTGTATCACCCAGCAAATTACAGACAGACAACATAGGTGTGTTAAGGTTCAGTCTAACATTTTAGATAATTGATGCAGCAATATTTAGTCTGACAAGTTTACAAGGTAAATATTGGTAGTGTAATTGACATAGAATAAATTATGAATATCAAACTCTCACCTGCCATGTGTGAGTCATCATGGCAGAATGTGGTCGTGGGGACTGCTGTCGCAGTTTGTCAGAGTGACAGGATTGCATTTGTGCAAGATGCAGCCACAAAACTTTATAGGTGTGAAGTTGAGATGAAAATGAATCCCCAGTTAGAAAACGCTTGTGGTCCATGCAAGGCTTCGATGAGAAGTGTGGAAGGGGCCATTGACCCTCACCCCCACCTTACAACTGTGCCATGATTTGGCATTGCTGCTGATGTAACAAGATGGTGTTGAGTTCATCCATCCTAAATTATTCTTTTGTTAAAAGATAACTTGTCGTTCAGCATTTTACTCTACTATATTTTTTTACTTTACTATTATGAGGCCTTAGACAGTTTGTCTCAGTTTGACAAGTTCCACACATTATCGCACCAAATAACAATAGTGTCGGAGTGTCTTTTCTAAATAAATGTCTGTCTTTACAGGTTTGGGAATGGAGTGTGGTTTACCTTAACCTTTGATTTATAACTAATGTGCTTATTAACTCATGTGATTAACGACTTGTGACAAACAATATTCATAACTAACTACGGATGTGATGTAAAAATGTCAAATTGACTTAGTTTTCCATTGGGACACACACAAGAGTGTAATGGCTGATAATCCGATGTTTGATCCATCAGGCCTGTGTGGATGGTCTCGCTCTTTATAGCACACCAGTTGCTCTGTCTGTAACACTACTGGTGTGAGCATCGCATATACGCACTAAATGGGTGTTGGAGCACTGACCAAGCTGCGTTATTTGATCCATGAGAGTGACAAAAGTTTGCAAAGCTTAACAAGTCATTATCTTCCATGTTTTCTGATCTGCCACTTCTATGGGTAAGGCTTGGTCAGGTTTAAAATGTTATGCTACTACGTCTGCTGGTATTAATATCATTCAAATTAGGATTGTCTCCTTCTTAAACTTGGCAAAGCTGTGTTGGAGCCTCAGAATATATTTAGAATATATTACAGAAGATTGACCCCGGTCATAGAATTCTACCTCTTCTAAGTGAAATGATAGAGGATGGATTACCATAACGTTTTCTACAGATATTTAGTCTGGACAAAAGTTCACTTTTAATCTCCTGCCATGCTATCCGTAAGTAAAATTGTACCATTATTCTGTGAAATATAATAAAGTTTCAACATCACTTCAACATGTATGATCCAGAACCAACCATGCAGTTGTCCATTGCTGGAATAATGCTGATGAACTTGACTCTACTACTCTACTGTGAAAGAATAACTTCTCTTTGCAACGTGACCCCTTTGAGCACAAAAAAATGCTCCTATAACAAATGTGTTCAATCTAGAATTTCACACAGGGCCTCAGGATTAAGTAATAGTGCCGAACCTGCCTGAGTTGATGTTGTACTTAATTGGTGCAAATTTGTAATCAATGTGAGTACAAAAAACATATTGAGACACAGTGACCCGGAGGTCTTTGAGACCTCTGGTTTCCCACCTAACCCAGATGTCGTTCCAGCCTGATATTAGCTAGTTATTACCAGGTGTGACAGCGACGTAGGTTGTGAAAACACACACACACTTTACTACCAGATTTGAGCACATGGCTGGCATCATCCCATCACAAGATGCTCTCTCGTGTTGAACTTTGACTAGTTCTGGTTTTTGCTGTCCCCACTTATCCTATTCAGGGTCACGTGGAGCCTCATTGTCACCAATCCATCACTGGATTGACACCGATAGATAGACAGCCGTTCCCACTTCACATAACCTGTATGGTTTTGAACTGCAAACTCCGTACAAAGAGTTCCTGTGCCATGTTCAAACCCGGGTCCTGAAAGCTGTGAGGCGACAGTCCTAGCCATTGAACCACCGTGTCGCCATGATCAAATACTAAAGTACCTTTTTTCCAGTGAAATAGCCTGGAACCATGAAGCAGTGATAGTTGTGCCCATGCCGGGGCTCTGCTTGGTAATCCCCTCAGAGTAAGGTTATATAGAATACCTCCTGCATATCAAGACTGCCGTGTTAATCCAGCCATGTTTTACAACTTCCCTGCATGAGATCTCTTTACTCCAAGTTTGATTTCTCGCCGCATATATATATATATATTTTTTCATCTCTTGCAATCCGTCTATGGCACCCGGACAGCTTTTAGATTTAGCTTTATTTCACACCTTCTTTTCATCCATCTGTGGAATAGGCGCACATGCATTTACAGGTGCTGTTCACACACACACACACACACACACACACACACACACACACACACATACACACGCGGCTGTGATTAATATGTTTGTGTGTGTCTCGTCTTCACACTAAAACATACTCACAATTCATTAGCAAACTGCTGTGGTGATGGTTCTCTTTATCATATCGCCGCACAAATTGATGAAAACAACAGTTGGTGTAAGAAGCAGCATATGTGGCTGTTAATCATCTTACCTATGCTGAGGTCCCTCGTCAGCCATCATTTACTGCCTCAGGTCAGACACTGAGTCCCAATCGTTTGAGCATTATGGGCTAAGTTGATATAAATACAACAGGTTTTTTTTGTATCACTTGCTTATAAGCACAAGTGAGACTTTTGAGAACATGCATTATTTAGCAAATAGACAAATATGTGCTCAAAACCGGTTATACATTCAATGAAATGAAAAGAAGTGTCTGTAAAAGAAAACACTGTCACTAAATAACTCTTTACTGAACACAGCTAAAGAGGAAAACAACCTTCCTTTACGACGCACAATATCACAAGTTCACAAGTTAAATTGTGGTAAAAAAAAAAAAGAAAAAAAGAAAAGGCTAGATGTTTTTGGCAGGCTGGGTAACACTCTATATCTCTCCTTTCATTTATCTCAGGTGGCTGGCCATAAAGTAAAATGCCTCTGGGCCAAACACACTTTAGAGCTTACCACTTGTGAGCAGAAGACTCGCAGGTTCAAACCTGCACGCCACGTCTGCACTTAATGGTTTTTTTGCAAACAGTAATGGTTGTGAAGAGTGAAGATAGTTATGTAAAGAAAACGTCATTAAAGTTTCAGTTCACAGAAATTGAAAAGTACCTTTAGTTAGCTACCAATCGCTTTCTTTCTTCCCCTCTCACACTCTAAACTAGTTATCGAGACGTCGTCTTCTGCCTGGTTTTGGTCACGTTTTCCTCTCTTTACGCAACCAAGAGTTGATGTGGACCTTCAGATTCACACAAATATCAAACGCATTTGAAATTATATTTACGGGGTTCTCATCTAGAAGCTCTTTTATAATGTCTTTGTTGGTTGGTGGAGGTGGTGCTCATTAAAACAACCCGGCTCCATGATCATTAGCGAAGCCGTGGCTTTGTCAAGCTACAGTTTCATACTGCTGCATTCATGGAGCAAAGAGCAAACAATTATGCTGTGCAGCCGCTAAAGATTTATCCATATCTCCCAGTTAATCAGAATGCAGAATTTGCAATGGTCAAGTTACAAAATCGTAAAGTTGTTTTTTTACATACAAGACATAGACACCAAGCAGACAACTCACACCACAGTCTGACTGACACATCATGTGCAGATTTTAGGCTAATGTGGTCCTGAAAAATAGAAATGGTGACCTTATACTGGACAACGCTGTTTTCATACACATGAAAATCCGTATTAACGTCTCTGTTTGGTCATGAATAATTAAAATACAATGTATTATGAAGCTATATACATAAACAACTTCAATAAACGTGCATCAACCCCACAGAACAGCATCTGGTGGCCTCTGCTGGAACATGTAGTCCTTTACTGTCATTCTTTGTTGTAAATGTAAATCAACTTTTTATTATCACACCATCGCACATGGACCATTCTAGCACTATGGACATTGAGCCCAGCCCAGCATTATAGACAGCTACTCTACAGATGTCTGGGTAGCAGCACTTTGACGATGAACTGGTCACCTCTACAACTACCAGTCCACACTCTGTACTTGAACCCCTTAGTTTCCCCACAGACTGAGCTGCTGCCCCTTATTTAATCAGTCCAGGTTGATGCAGAAGGCATTCGTCCTCCACCGAGTAAACATATTCTGTCCACACACCCCGTCTGAGGTGTTTAAAACGCACCAATGTGATGATGGATGGAGTGTTTTTGATTATCTCCCGTCTCCGTTGATTAAGTGCGACACACTCCCAGATGATGTGTGCACGCATCACAATCACTATTTAAATGTAGTAAGAAATGACAAAATACCTACTGTTTGGGTTATTATTGACTTCTGCTTCAAAATATAAGTCTAATGGTGGTTCATTATGTAAATGTCCACACGGGACAGTCTCTGAAGCTTTGAGGCGTGTCACTCGTCCTCCTGGTGGGGACTTTCCCTATGGACCGCCGTTACAATAACACTGAATAATTTAATAAGTAAACACACACCACTGCTGTGTCTCCCTTGTTAGCTAATAAAATCACATTGTATTAGAGGCATTGCTGGTTTTTCAGCTTGTGTATCTAATGTGGTGATGGCTGTGGGGTCTGCAGCAGAGACAGTAGCCCTCTGGCATGAAGCTCCATGTCCCCAGGCTAACAAGCCTGAATTGTTTTGCATTAGCAATAAGACAAATGGGAGGTACACCTCCAGCATGGTGATTAAATCACACAGATGAAGCTTATTGGAATGTTGTACTATGCCTGAGAGAGGCAGATGAACTGCTATATTTTCTGATTAAGATCCAAAGTGTTTATGAAGGAATTAGCAGCATACTGCATATAATTATAATGATAAACTGACATTTATTACAACAATTTTTAGATTTCTATGCTTCGTCCAAGTCAGTCTCTTTTCATAACATTGAGCTGATGTGGGGCTCTATAGGGAGAAGTATTTTTCCACAGGAAAAACTACAAGCTGATGGTGTGGCCATCATTTTATTTATTTTAACTTTGTGTCTGAAAAAGTTCAGCAATTTGACTAAGGCAATGCCCGTCAGTGGCGTGACTGTTGAGTATGTTTTATAGTTTGCTGGCACATACATATCATCAGGATCATGAGTGTCTAGCCATCACCTGAAATGGTCTTCTTACAACTGAGGTAGCACATGATTGTCTCAGCAGAACATCTAGTTAGTGACGAGCTGGCTAGCTGGCTAGCTAGCAAACAAGTCGCAGCTAGCTAGCTGGATACTTATAATCAATATGTAAGTGCCAGCAAATTATAAAACATACTCAAAACTCATGCCACTGACGGGCATCGCCCCCATCACCATCGTATGGATGTTCTTTACCACTTTGTCTCGTCTATTTCCATTTGCTGTTGAGAAGATAACTGAGACTGTTGTTAGCTTTGAGGCGCTGCTAGCCCTTCAATGTCATTTTTCAAAGAATTGTAAAGCATAGATAGTCCTTACTTTAGATGGGGGGGGTCACACAAAACACTTAACTAATACTTAACTAACAACTAGTAACTACCTTAATTAATCTGGAATTGCAGTATTAAAACATGTGTATAAAGCACATGTTGACCATTAGTGCATCATCTATCATCTAAGTCCTTAATAATTGGTTTGCAATGTATACTACTTATTTAAAAAATAAGGGATCCCTAATTTATATGTGTGAAAACTCAATCGTGGTACGCATAATAGTCAAGCTTATTAATCAAGAATAAAACATTTCTAACTGTGTTGAATGCTAATTAGTTACTAATGAGTGTTCATGTTGGAACAATGCTTTTATAAATGATTAATTAAGTGTTAACTGATGCTTTGCTAATGCCAAACAGTGTTTAGTTAATATAAAGTGATTTTACCCAAAATTACCCCGAAATAGAAAAGTGAATAAATTGCATCCATTTTGCAATACTACTGATATCCTTGGAGATTAAACGTTCATACACCATGGAAAATAGGCATTATTAAAATCTGGTGAAAAAGGACTGTTTTTAGTTCTTCCATACAAACCAAATGAAGTAACAAAAACACAGAGCTCAGGTGTGCAGCTGAGCCAACTGACTGACTGACTCACCACCGTTAACATAAATCCTGATCAGCCTAATTGGAATTTTAAAAAAAATTGAATTGACACCATCCATGAAGATTGCCTTTAAGTTTTTTGTAATACTGAGGCATTCCAATGAGTTTAAAATGAGTATGTACAGGCAAAAACTATCAAATTGTTTACCAGACTAATGTAACATCCATGTGTTTTGTTAGACATTAACATTCTACCGAAGGGAAACAGGATCAGAAAACACTTTTTCGAAAGGTGGAGACAATTCCCTATTTCATTGTTTGGATTGGAGGAGCATCGTTGTCTGATCTTTGTGATGTTTTTTCAATTAGGATTATTTGCATAGATTTGCATTAAATGCCTGCACATAACTGAATTTAAAATGTGCAAATAGCACAGGAGCACCGAGACGCTATTTGCATGGCAGCTCAGTTAGAGGTGCACGTCACTATTTGCTGGTGCTTTGAGAATTACATCTTTTCTTTCTTGTCCTATTTGCACAGATTTGGCAACCTTAAAAGCCTCACAATCCATTAGTGAATTCACCCCTCGGTGTGATATTCCCAGGATCTAAAAGACAGAATGCAAGATATGGAAAAGAAAATAATCTGTTTTATGCTGGTTTGAAAAAAAAAAAGTGAGTGATGTCATATTTATTAAAGCAATCATAATCGTGAGTAATTCCTTTCTGTGTTGGGGTAAACAGCTGCAGATATCATATTTTCATTGACGTTCTCTTTTTCCTTGTTGGTTCCAATTATATTTTTGTTTGTCAAAAAAATATCAATCATATGTGTTATCTTTTGTATACAACATGTGTCTTACAATTGTGCTACAAATAATTATGTGTGAATAATACAAAAACTAAATCACAGTGTGTCTTTTTTAGATGAACGTACATAAACTAAGGCATGTTAACAGCCACAGTGTTCACACACAGTTGCATAGCTTTGATTACACTGCTTACCATTCCACAGGATATCTACAATAAATCAGCTCTTTAGAACCATTTTATCACCTAAACCTAGTGAATTGGAAGATGTTACTTGTATCATTAAACAAGCAAGACTTTAATATTTCTCTTAAATTTTTCAATAAATCTGTAAGCATTACAAGTGGGCCAAACATTAATCAACATGACATAACCCCCCTTTACTAGGTACAACCATAGACCGAACTAAAGAAGTGAACATAGTCATCCTGGCGTCACCCATTGGTTTGCGCACTGATGTTTTGAAACCTTGAGTTTGGCCTTGTGGCCGTCATCATCTTGTGTTTTTTGGAGCCACAAGTGACCATATTTGATTAAGAGGGTGGAGCTGTGCTGAAACAAGGCCCAATGATGGTCAGGTACCCTTAGCATAGCACAGTAAGTTACCAATTAACACTCGCGCTAGCTAGCAAGGTTCATCTGTAATTATTACATTTGGCTTGCAAAAAACATGGATGATCAAAATGTACAAAAACTGAATTCCATGGTTATCCATTTAGCTTTAAATGTTATATGAACAAAATGTATTACAACTGGTAAATGTTATCATATGAACAAAATGTATTACAACTGATGAACCACATGGAAAAAACAGGACTCAAACATGCGACCCAGACAACAGGATAATGTTGAGGTAAAACAGTCTACATGTATGAGAGGAGGGTCAAGACAAAACACAGCCAGATATCAAAGAGACCAGGAAAATGAAGACTAGGAAATCGCTGGCTCGACACAGAGAACAAAGACAAACTGGCCCAGAGACAGATGACCACAGGGTTTAAATACACTGGGGAGCTGTAGGTGATAACACAGATGGGTTCAATCACAGTTGCAGGGAAACACACACAAATGCAGGAAGTGAAGTGATTTGAAATGAGAGTAGAGTTAAGTACCAAACAATAAACAGGAAATAATGATAACCGCTTAAACAAGGAAAACATCAGAGACAGGACAAGACATGGCCAAATTGTTGTAATTGAAGAGGACTTGAAACTAGTGCTTGATGGGGCCGTGAAGCAGGTGAAGTAGCATTTCACCACCTCCCAGCCGCTCGATCTCGGGTTCATTCACAGGAACCGAAGAAAGTTATTTTGGATATGGCTATTAGTGCTTTAGTGCAAGACACTTAACCCCAAAATTGCTCCCGCAGGCTGTTCCTGCGGTGTATCAATGGGTATGAATGATTAGTTCATGTCCGGATGGGCAGGTGGCACCTTGCATGGTAGCCCCGGGCATCAGCGTATAAATGGGTGTGAATGGGGTGAATGATGGCAAGTAGTGTTAAAGCGCTTTGAGTGGTCTGAAGACTAGAAGAGTGCGATACAAGTACACTCTATTTAGCATCACTATCCCAGTGAATACAGAGTGACTCACAACTCGCGGGACAAAGTGTCAACTTTACTTGTAATTTTGCACTGGACATGATGGTCATGAACAGTTCTGTTTGTGTGACTGTTCAAACATTTACCCGACACCTGGTGGTAAAATCCTTAATCAGGACATTTATTCGTTGCAAGGAAGGAGCAGAGTCAGAAGTAGAATGTGATAGACAAATTGCTTATCCTGTTCCACGATGTCTCTAAGGAATACACATCATGACCCACTAACAAAAACCCTCATGACGTCTTCGGCAAAATTGTGGACCCTTACCACCATTATCCTATAGAGTGTTTTGCAAGGAATGGTCATATGATAAAAAAAAAAGGAACTGTACGTTCTTTCAGACAAAGATATACAGATTCCCCAGTGTATTGACGATCAGGAGACATGCCAATTTTGTGTGTGAGTTTAATCAAGGGAGAGTTCAATAAGAAGTCACAGGCCTTACAATAGTTCATACGATTCTTAATATAACAGCGAAACAGTAACTGATTAAGAGAAAATAAGTTTTTCTTCCAACGGTGACTCATCCACCCTTTCTCAAAGCATCAAGTAATGCAGCTTGGTCAGTGCTCCTTGGCGTCCGACACACATTTACCGTGTGTATGTGACGCAACCGCCGCTGGCATTACGGGCGGAGTGACTGATGTAGATTAAAGAGGAAGGGCTGGAAGGAAGGTGCAAAGAAACAAAGCAGAACTTTCATCCAGGAGACCGGTACTCGCATACATAGTCGAGTAAATATCAACTATGCTCTTCTCCTAACCCAACACGGTTTTGTAGCCTAGATTTCTGTTTTTAAAAGACGCTTTGCATCTGAGTGGCATATATATGTATAGCGTAGTTTGAAACTTAATGACTTTGACCAAGTTGCATTATTTGTTCCATCCCGCCTTCCTTGTGTGGACCGCGTTACACTTTGTGTTATATTATACGTTGTTCTACCCACGGGTGGGTGGGTTCAATGCATACACATGCGACCAAGCTGTATGGAAGGCCAAATAAGTCTGCAACCAGCTTCAGAGGTTCTTCAATACAGGATGTAATACATACTAATTTAAGTTGCAAACTCTTGTTTCTCTCTTGAGAGACTTAAACATCCTGTTTTAGCTGAACTAAACTAGCCACCTTCAACCATCACAGGAAATGTACTAAGTCTAAAAGCTTTTTAAATAACTTTGAAAATGTTAACTTTGAATCTCACAGGATCACCGGGTCGTCTCCTCTTGATGAATATCACAAAGTAAATATAGTCTTGCATCTCGAGCAGCATTAACATGTTAAATGAGTATGCCCTCTTTAAGTCGGCTATTTGATTTTACAGAACTGGGATGATTACTGTGCACATTCGTGTCCTGTTCCCCAAGCTCCCGCAACACAGCTTTAGTTTGATTTGTTGACTCTGCACTGTGGAAGAGAAAATGGGCTCCTTCACTACTGTAAGCTGTTACGTGAAGTTTCAGGACTCGCTGACTCCCCTCCTTTACTCGCATAGATCAGAGAAGTCAAGCAAATAGATCGATTAGTGTCTTGTTTCTGTGGAAGGGTGGTGTAGTGGTCTGACAAGGCCTGTAAGGGGCTTCTCTCTCTCTGGGGTTTGTCAGGAATTTAAATGTATGTTCTGCAGCAGCGTACCAGGGTCAAGTGACTTCTGCCTTTTGGTTTGGAAGAGGAAAGTCATTATTCACAAAAAAAACCTGTCTTTTAAGGAAAAGTAACCTTTTTTGTGGGGACTGTCTCAGAAGATTCCCAAGAGGAATGGAAGGACAATCAAGAGAACACACACACATCACAACCCTTTGGGTTTAAATTAGTGAATTGGCCTCCATATCCGCTGCATTTTGCAAGCCATGTCTCTAAAGTGTTGCTGTTGGCTTGAAAACTGCATTTGAACTAGTGTGTTTCTGTTCTGGTTGAGGATGATGGTGCTGTACGTTTAAATATAATAAAGGACTAGTCTGACCTAAGTATGTAAGTGCAGCTGCGCAATTTAGAAAGAAAGACATGATTAAATATTTTGGTATTAGCAGATACTCAGTGCATAAGAACTCAAGGATTAAGAGTGAGCCGTTCATAAACTACACTGACTTACACTGGGCTTGGGTGGTGGAATATTAAAGCTGACGGATGTCCAAAAAAGAACAAGTTATTCCTCTTGGTAACATAAATATTCAATGTACAATTCACAGGTGGCTTGATTTTTTTAATGTAAGTTGTCGTTCACTTATGAGTCAGGGGAGATGGCGAGTAGATGTCAGGATACCTTCCTCTGGACTGAAATTAAACGGTTAGACTCATCAATATTTGACTTCAACTTCAAAAATGCAATTCTTAAGAGCATACACTACAGTACAATTGTTTTAATATTTGAGTAGCACAATGTAGAGTGTCCTTTCAGTTGTAATGTTCTCAAAGGGGTTTCTCCACCCTGACGGACTGTCCAAGAGAAATCTCTTATGTTCAGTTAACCTTGTCTGTCTGTTTTTACTAGAGACATTTGCCAAAGATCACTGACCAAGGAGTGTTATTTGAGGCATTGCTAGAACACATTCTAATCTTGTAATCTGTAAAGTTTCCATTCAGGATGATTTGTATTGCTCCTCTGTAAGAACTTTGCATGTAAATGAGGATGGAGATGTGCGATGACCATGTCTGGTTGTTTGTGTTGATGATTCTTAACCTACAACTTGCTCCAACTCAGCTTCATTGATCAGCTCCTTGGTTTTACTGAGGTTGATCAGTAGATTCTTCTCTGCAAGGTTGTTGATTTACTCTCTATATGAGTCCCATCCTCCACGGTAAGGTCTTCCATTACAACTTTATGTCGGGGGTTGCATTTGTGGGAGAACTGTGTGACCAGGAGGGGCTGAGCACACAGCCCTGGGGAGCTCCGCTGTTCAACACTAGAGTGAGGAGGTGTGACCACCAATCCATCGATCTGGGGTTTGTTCATGAGTTATGCAATTATGCTTACACCCCTTTTTTCGCGGCGCGATTAATCACGCTCCTGAACACCCTTTTTTTGTCGCGCAAGTAAACTGACGCGGTAGATTTGTGTGAACGTGCCATTAGTCCAATATCCAATTAAAGAGTGTGAAAGTCAAGAGTGATATGTTTGCCAACAGTTTCATTAGACAGGTTCTGTTGAATGCTGAACTTACAAACAGTATTATGATATAGGTGTCGCGCAAAGGACCTCAGGAAGAAAGGGTGAGTGAGTAAATATAACATGTAACTTTGAAACCCAGGTTCACTTCCTGTTTTCCTTATGATATTAGGACTAGACTACACCAACACTTGGTTAAGGTGAGGGGAAATACTATGTGAATGTGGAAGATAGAATAGCTCTGATTATAATTCCATGTGTTTGTTCTGCGAAATGAATGTGATGCAGATTGATTTTTAATGTTGGGTCAGCTGTATGGGTATATATTCTATCAGCTTTTACACTATGGGTTTCATAGTGTAAAAGACTTGGGAGAATTCCTTTTTTTAAAAAGCTATAGAATGAAAGTATATTCTTATATGATATGATTTATTTATATCATATATGCACATACAGTATGTGTGTCAGCTTCTTGAGCCGTGTCTCAGCATGTCGGAGTCGTGTCTTACAGCCACAGACTGGATGCAGTGTTGCTTAGCTCCAGTTACTTTGAGGTAGGCGGTGGGTGATTTATAAGTTATGGAAGAGGACCTTCTAAGCACTTACAATTATGATTTTAGATTTTTATTAAGTCTGTTTCACACTGCTGGAGTTGCAGCTGAAAGAATACGAATAAATTTAGCAACACAATAATTAAAGTGCATACGGCAAATCATAGTCAGATCTATCATGCTCAATATGAATCAATGACAATGTAAATCAGTTAACACTGTTATTTTTAGCCTAAATTATATGTTTAACTCCTTCATATTTCGCTGATCTTATCGTATTATCTTTATCTTTTTAGTGAGTCACAGGTCTTTGCATGGGCAAGATAACTGTGCTTTTATTTTGAAGGGATTTTTTAATGCAGCAGAGCGCACTCTTGCTTGCGTTTACACGGCAGACTATTTGTGATAGTTTGCTACTATTTGTGATAGTGCCCCGGCATATACGAGCAGTTGCCACTAATTAGGAAGCGGTACTCCCGGTTCTCACCTCAGATGCCCGGCATCTACAAGAGGTGGGAACCGGACATGCCGCGACGTGCAACCGGATATGCCTCCATGAGGCGCCGGTGCCACCATTTGAACTTGCTCCTACTAAAAGTGTCACTCTGCTGACAGCAGACGCTTTGTGATTGGTCGGATGCTGCGCTCATAACCAGAATGTTAAACTCTGATTGATTTCCCGAGTTGATAACTAGCTTTGTCAGACTGTTTAACGGGATTGTGGTTGTTAGGGTTAGTTATACCAGATAACCAAAAGGTGACCTGTGTATGTTGCTCTTTTCCGTAGTACAGACCCTTGGGTTCTTCTTTATTCATGACAAATGTATTGTGTCCAAAAACACGGATGTTGCCATGAAATGTGATTACCTTTAACCTTTAATTAAATGTTTATATCGTAGTTGTCTGTGAGTAACCTCTGTATGTAATGAGTATTTCATACAGTTGTTAAGGAAAACAGATGAAAGATTTTGACAGCAAATGTTTTGTGGCATACACAAAGCATTTGTTAATGCAAATTGTCATCTTGATGCTAATTAGTTGTATATGAAAGGAACATTTCTGAGACATTGATCATAGTCTGATGTTAAAATTGTGATATTATACACTTTAAACAATAAATAACTTGCCTTTTCAAGCCCACACTAAAATGACAAACATTGTGTAGAAAGCTCATTCTTCCAGACTATGTCCTGTCAATCTTGAATGTGTCTTAGTGTAAGCAATTACACAACACAAAGCAGTTAATACACAATGTAAATATGCGCCCAGGCGGTAATAGGGAGGATTACTCACTCGCCATGTTGATCTAACTCAGGCTGATAGTGGTTTTGGCTGGCTCTTTTCACCCCGTCATCCCACATGACTCAATGCTGCCTAACATACTGCTGGGGGCCTTTCTGCTCTTGTTAACAGTGATTGTGATTTGCAGAACAAAAAGCATGACTGCAATCTACACAGATTGTAAAGCATCCCTAATCTACAGCCACTCCAATTTGATCATGGGATTAGCCAGCAGTTTTTGCAGATACAACAAACTGTGAGTGTTCTTTGACAGAGGCAGGCCCATGAAAACTTTATTAGACAGGTGATGACTTGAGAGGATCAGACAGCGGAAAGCTTGTACCTGGTATTCGTTTTTTTTTTAGCTATTGCTAGAATATTCTGATTTAGTTTGACGAAACAAAAAAGATGTCACACATTCTGAAATGTTACGGATGGATTGTTGTGGACTTGTTTACTATTTTTGTTTGACAGCCATTCATGGCGTGTACCCACTGCGTTTTCCAAGATCTCTCATGTAGTTGAAGCACAATCAGCTCCGAATCCCTGTGTGGAGGCTCTGGGACGCCCTCTCCGCCTGACTCGGAGCGTAGGTGGTTATCTGACTCTCCGTGTATTCACAGCCGATGCTCTCGCCTTATCAGCAGTCTGAAGCTTGCATGCTCAATCGCCTGATTTGTCAAGGGTGACTCCGAAAGATTCTGATAGGCACTCCGCAAATCACCCAGTTGATCTAAAATATCGACCAGCCACAAAAAGTCATTACACACAATAATGGCGGGCAGGACCTTGAAGATGTGACTTAATTAGGTTTCAAATGGCTTCAAAAATGCCTTCAAATCGGCTACCCTGGAGAGTAATGTGCTCTTGGATTTTTCTCCATGATTACAGGTGTAGAAAGTGAAGCACACCGCTACTGACAACACCGCTGCTGATCCTAACTACGGGTGATAGCGGCAGCACAGACTGCGGAGATGTACGGTCATACGAGATCACACTGCTGCTGCTATTTAACATGCTTGTCTGCCTCAGCTTACATTCTCCTCACAAGCGATAATGACTGAGGCAGACAGAAACGCATATAGCTCCGCTGCAGCTGCAAAAAAAAGTTAAAGCAAATGACATTTTCCTAATTAAATTTGGAAAATAATTGAATGCAAATAGTCCTGCAGGCTGTGATAGAGCTGTTTATAATGGCGGGATTTAAATGAGGGCTCTGCCTGTCATTGTTTCTTTAAGTCATTTAGAACATTGCTGAGACAAAAATAATTCTTCATTAACCTCCGACCTAGAATTTCACTTCACAGCAAACCCCAGTGTGGCTTTTAAGATAAACATATGCGAAGATGTGCTGGCTCTCTGTTTCTTTTCTTGCTCACGATTGCCCTTCTGTGTCTCCTCGCAGAAAACCAAGATCTCCACATATGATAAGATGTGGGAGTTCATGAGCAGTCGGAGGCACTCGGTGATGGTCAAGAACATCGAGGAAGGCATCCACCGGGTGCTCACCTCAGACTATGCGTTCCTCATGGAGTCCACCACCATTGAGTTTGCCACCCAGCGCAACTGCAACCTCACCCAGATTGGAGGCCTCATTGACTCCAAAGCCTACGGGGTTGGCACACCAATGGGTATGTATGCTACATTTACACATCCTGTTTTGCTGAGACTAAACGGAAACCCTCAAGGCTGTAACAAGCCGTACATGTGCATTCAAAAACTACGGGCAACACAACGTTATTGAGTTGCAATTATTTGTGCTGCAGCAGGAACCGACGGGACCAGACTGTTTGCTTTGAGTAGTGCGAGTCCTTCACAGTCTTGCTGGATTAACTCTGTATTATGCGCTGATCATGTACCATCTGATCTCATGGAGCAGTGTTGTGTTTTTTTGCATAATGTACTTGCATTTGTTTCCGAGATTAAAAACATCAATGCACTGAATGCAGCATTCAACATATTTGATGTGACTGTGCAAAGAACCGTGGACGTTGGTACTGATTAAAAAGGGAGGGGCGGACCCGAAGTCCCTACGAGTCTTCCATCAAGTTTCTTGAAAGTTTGGCGTGTAGTTTTTCCCGTAATGCTTCTGACAAACAAACAACCTCCAATTACTTCCTTGCTGGAGGTAAAAACATCAAATTATGAACACATTCTCAATTTTCCCTCCAATGATCTGCCTTTCAGGAAATTTCTTGAAAATGCTTAGGCTACTTTTACAAAATTACAGACCGGTAAAAAAAAGTGTGAGCCTGTTCTCCGACGAAACAGGTAGTTCTCTGACATCACAGTGAAAGGTGAAGTTGTGGAGGTCACAGCTTGACGCTCTCAATGTCATTCGTTGGATTTAGTTTCTAGATCATCTCAAGAAGTTTGGGAGTTGTATTTTCCTCCTGTAAGATCATTAATATTTCTAGAGCCTGTTGAAAACTCTATTGCACATTTAAAGCTGTGTAAACTGCATTCTGCTGCAATACCTTCCTGAGGGTAACCCATGTGGAGGAATACTTAGCAGGGAAAATCCTGAGGCTATCTCCAGCAGGCAGAGAAACAGTGTTACATAAATAGAGGGAGGAATAGTGAGGGTGGAACATTACACTGTGTGTGTCTGGAGGTGCAACATTTGATTATGGGGCTTAGCAGCAGATTGTCATAATCCTGTTATGAATGCAGTGAAAAGAAACACTCTGGTTAAGTACCTGCAGAATTATAACTGGCAGACAACTTCACATGATGACCTCATGCAAAAGGCTGCTCTTAAATCATGTTCATTCAGTAAAGTAGTTCCTGCAGTGTTTGTGCCTCGTGCAAACAGGGCTTTTGAGAAACATGCCGTCTCAATGAATGCACACTAATGAATCTAAAGCTTGAAAGCACTGGCTACATGGAAGACGTGTTATGACGGATGTTTGCGCTTGATTTAATAACCACCTGGAACACATTAGGAACATACTATAGGAAACAGAAGGTGATGCTAAAGTTATCTTGTTGTCTATATGTAGCATTTTTTTTATACAGAATTGCCGTTACAGTCTGTAACACCTGTAGTGAAAGTGTCTTTGCACATATCTGATTGGGGTTTATTTAGATCAAGACAGTGAAAGCAGGCTGTACAGCAGACATGAACTCTTCCTACACTGGCCTGGATACATGCACATTATATTTGAGATCAGTGGTGAATTCAAATGTGAAAAAAAACAACGTAAAAAAGGGCACCAGCTGCATGTGGTGGGGCGTCAGCGCACAGGAAGGTTTCTAGGATGTAGGGCACTGTATCTTGTTTCCTCCACTAGAAAGCTCCCCTAGAGGGCACTTTTGCTACGTTTCTTTGGAACATGGGGGAAGCAAGGTAGGCACACATGCACCTGATGGAAGCAGCACAAGCAGGGACGACCCAAACGCAGAGTCAATGCCAGACACATTAAATAAAAATACTTCTAATTCAACAGAGTCTCAAAAGGCAGGCAGGTACAGCTGGCAGACTACAGCAAACAAAACTCTGTGTGGCAACGAAGACAAAGTGACAAAAGACAAGAGGAGCACAGACGACACCCGATACACAAGGAACGGAGGGCGATAACGAGCGACAGGTGACAGCAGCTGATGAGGAACAGGTGAAACTCATGAGGGCGGACAGACAATCAAAAAGGCGGGAAAACACACAAAGGCCGGAGGTCAAACCAGAAACGACACATTAGGAGAGTGAAACAATCCCAGAACTGGCAAGGGAGCAATAGTGCTTTATTTGGGACTCGTTTGTTTGGCACATTTGGAGCTCCACAATGTATATTAGTGGCAGTAGGACAATGAATGTGATGAAGAGACATGTATTTAATGAAGCTCTACAGAAGAAGAGACATCTAGCTTTGATACACACTCAACACTTGTTGGTTGAATTGGTATACTGTTGGATTGGGTATTTTATTACATAACATCACTATACTTTGTGGTGAATCACCTTCAAGTTTCACTGATCCTTGATTGTCTGGCACATGTTCAACTTTACCGTTATTATCCAGTCACAGCCTTTTTTATTTCACTCGAAGTAGTGAAGGTTATTAAATCATCGTGTTCCTCTGTGTCTGACATTATCCTGATCCCAGCTATTCATTGTAGCAATAATCGCACCCGGGTCTCCATGTTTCTTATGGCTGCATCATTCCATCAAGTGTAAATACTCAGCAGGTCTCCAAAACTCAGCCTGACATATTTGGTATCTGAGCGCACCACTAGATTAAGAAACAGACGAAAGAACGACACATTTATAGAATTTTTCGACAATCGGCAACAAACAAATATTATCAGCATGCGCTTTCAGAAATCTCTATGTGGAGAATAGATGATATCCTGTGGCTGTTTCGTCCCGACAAATCAGGGAAATGTCCTCTGGGACTGTGAACGTCGGCAAGGTCATTTGCTGCTGTTTGTGTATGCTCTGCTGGTCAGCCACACAAGGTAATTTGAGTGACTGTTTTGCTGTGTGTGAAAACAGTGGAGGGAGGCTATATTTGCTTTGGGTGATTGCATTTCTTGACTGATGTGCTCCTTTTGAAGGTTTGCTATTGTGTGTGTGTGTGTGTGTGTGTGTGTGTGTGTGTGTGTGTGTGTGTGTGTGTGTGTGTGTGTGTGTGTGTGTGTGTGTGTAATTGACAGTTTTTGGTTTAGTGTGTCTGTATTCATGCCAAGATGACTGTATACATCTATTCATATTCTACATGTGCACGTGCGTATGCCACTGGAAGAAAGCAAGGAGGCTTAAGAGGGTGAGTGGGATGAAGGGGAAGGGAGTGCTCGCCTGTGGCAGCTTGTGCACCACACAGATTGTCCGTACCAAAGAAAGGCGGGGTGTTCGCATCATTACTCCCTGGTGGCCCATTCACATGCAGTCAGAACAAGGTATTTAAATTGCTAATCCTACCCTTTTAGTACCCTTTACCATATGCAGCCTGTATTCCCATGTAGCCGGACCATTTAGCATATATCTCATTGACTTGAACAGAGAGTAGGTGTCGGCCTGCATTAGAACTTGGGCCGTGATAGAGCCACAGCACTCAGCGATCGGCCTCTTGGCAGCTCCCTCAGCTCCGTAATGGACAGACTTAGTTCACCTCCCAGCTGTTAGTCATAGCTCATTCTAATGGTGCGTTTACTGCATGAAACCTCGACTGGCACCTTATGTTGACAATATTGAAACTAATGGAGGGATGTTGTAGCGCAACAATGGATCCTCTTTGTGTCAGAATTGCACTAGTTATTTGTAAGTAGATATATTCTTTGGGTTTTGTTTGAAGAAAACTAGATGTATTTTATATGCACAAAACCTCCGTAAATTGCGGTTTTAGCATGTTGACAAATCGCAAAACGTTGTCAAGAACCTCTGAATCCATTTTTTGGAAATAAACTTTAGGTGCCTGCAGTTGTGTCTTTGAGCAAGACAAGGAACCTCCAACCTGACATGGTTTGTTATACAGAACTATCTTAGAGGCCGTCAATAGAAATCTGTTTGGAAAAGGGCAGACAGTTTTTTTTTTTAAAAATGCTAAGAGATTGAAGGAACCATCTGTCAATCAAACTCTTCTTAACCACTCAGGAGAAGAACCAAAACATCTTCTCGATGGAGAAAAGTATTTCCTATTGCTCTTTGCGACTCTATCAATGAAGCAATACTTTTCCAGTGCTGATATAAATAATGCTATTTCAGCACTAACGCTCTCTACAAGCGCCATTGTTGTTCACCTGGCACACCAGTGACCGAGGAGGCTGGTACGTCGCGAGGGGGGAGCAGCAGGAAGCGAAAGCAGAGTAAAGGGTAATAGTGCCAGCAGGCATTTTATTCTGGCGGTCGTCTATGGGCTGTTGGTCTCCTTTGTTCAACACTTTCACACAAATCAAACTTGAGCGCCCAGACTGAAATGCATCTGCAGACATCCGATTGAAATCGCTTTTTAAAAAAACCTCCATAAGTTCTTTGGATCCGATTTGCAAAAATCACAGTTCAGGTTGGGTTTTTTTGTACCCAGATTTTAAATACAAGTCTGGGTACAACGTTTGCTTTGACTGCAACGTTCCATCAATTGTGAATATGCCAGATATCTTGTTTATCATTATATACCGATTTTTAACCCAATAATGCCTCCTATATTGAATATCTTTGGACGCTTTGATCATTCACTAAATTTCAGAAGGAAGTTTTGTAAATCTGAACACGCTTTGGATGCACAGCATTAGTTAAATAGTCTGTACACTGAACATCTACATAATGCAACTATGTAAGAACGGTGATGATTGTTAATCAATCTGTCACTTTGATATCTCACAAATATTACCGAGCTCCTTTTTAGCTCTATACTAGATATAGCTTTTGATATTTCAAAAGGCATGTATGTGTATGTAGTGTGTGTGTGAATGTATGTATGTGTGTGTGTGTGTGTGTGTGTGTGTGTGTGTGTGTGTGTGTGTGTGTGTGTGTGTGTGTGTATGTATGTATGTATGTATGTATGTATGTATGTATGTATATCCTTGAGCAAGACACATAACCCTAAATTGCTCCCATAGCTGCAACTTCGGTGTATGAAAGTTGGTCCTGATGTGGCACCTTGCATGGTAGCACCTCTCATCACTGTGAGAGTGACTCCTACGTAAAGCGTCTTTGAGTATTCAGAAAAGCGCAATATGAAATCAAAAGTATTATATATATTATCCATACTGTCATGTTGTGGTGAGGAAATGACAACGTTGTATCGAGCCATCCTGAATTAATACCGAAAAAAATAATAATAATTAAGAACAAACATATTCCCCTCATGGTCATTTTAATGTCTTGCATCCGTCCAGCGACGGCAGCACGGCCGTCTGCTGGGATCCGTCGTCTCAGAGCGCGAGGCCAAGATAAGTTTTCTTCTTCTCATCTCTTGAAGATTGTGTTTTTGTCAGTTTTTACTGTAGCGGACGCTCCGTAGTGGAGAGAGCTCGGACCTGAAGCTGACTCCACTGTTTTTAAAATGTCCTCTCACAACTATTAACTCTTTTCTGCTGATGATCACTTACGTTTTTTATATGTGTTTTTTAAACAAGTCATTAAATGCAGTCTCTGCCTGCACTACCATCACATCTTGTATTTGCCAATTTTGTTCCGGCAGCTTGTGCAGCCACCGTCTCCTCCTCTGCCCTGACTGAAGTCTCAGGAGGCTCTGCATTATTCATCATCCTTCTTTTCTCTTTGTCTCTCTCCCTGATGAGTATCAATCTTCATTTAGCTTCATTAGGCCGCATTAATCAAACAGGGTTTGGGGGAAGTGTCTGCGCTGCTTGTCAGCAGGCTGCTGCCCTTCCAGTCTCGTCTCTTACTGCCGCTCGCCGCCGGGCTGTTCAGCTCCGCCTCATAAACAGGAAGGGTCGTGAATACATTTCTGTGAGATGGAAGATCTCCAACGCCGTGACCTGCGGCGACTTCCTCCACCTCAACCCGGTCACACTCCGGGATGCGTGTGTGTGATAGAGAGCGAAAGGATATTAAACAGAGAGCGCACACGGGCTGAAGAATCAGCATTGACATCCATTTACTGGAGGCCCTTTCATTTTTAAAACATTTACCACCATTTCCAAGCTAACACAGTGGAGACGACACGTCTTGTGACCGATGAGAGAGATTTTGATGTGGGATGCAAAAAAGGGAAAATTGAAAGACATAATAGTCTCTAGACCACATACTTTTTCACACCATGAGTCCTGAGAATATACCCTCCCCCCCCCCCCAATGAAGATGAAACATGCTGGTGACAATCTGAAGAGTACTGAGGCTTTATCTTAAATCTTAATGGATGTGATGATGAGCCCATTAGATGGATCCAAAGCGTGACTCACTCAGCTGGTTCTGATGAAACAGTCCCAGGGCAGTTTGTGGAATAGTCACAAAATTAAATCAGACAAATTTCCCCTTTTTATGTCGTGTTGTTCGGCAGAACTTTTTCTCTTGAACAACATTACAGAACGTAAGTTAGGTTGAGGCAACAAAACCACTGAGTTAGGCTTCGGAAGGCCATCTTTTTTGGACAGTCAGACACATGTTCCTCACCCATCTGGGTTCTAAAAAGATTCCAATGAAGAGCAGTAGTCAATTAATCATATTAAGTGATGGAAGATGACATAAAAAAAGGAGCCAGTGGTCTGCAATGATCAAAACATAGAATGTAAATTGATTCACATTTGATCTTATTCATGTTATTTGGTGCAATGGTCCCTGCAATAATGGATAACATAGATATATAATGAATGTTAAGAATAAATTATTTAAATGTAATCAGGAAATTAGAGACTCAGGCTTCGGGGCGTAAAGGACACACATCGGGCCTCAGCTAGAACCACTCATAAGAACACATTTGTTGTAAAGTGATTTAAAGGACTTCTCTGATTCACCAATTATCTGCTATTTAGAATTTTCTGTTCTTCAAACACAATTTAGGAGCAGTGCAGACCTGTTGTAGGCGTCAATTAGTCTGCTGTTGGCAGTTTTTCACTAATGGAATGTGTATTTACAGTTTGAAAACCTGATATAAATTACACTTCATTATGTTGACAATCTTCCGTTTGACTCTGCGAATCAAAATATTGGCTGATATAATTGTTAATGTAATCTAATAGCCTCACAATATTACCATTCATTTGAATAGGCTATTGATGCTATATAACACTGCATTATCAATATGAACATCCTAAATGATTTGACTGTCATCATGGCGAGATTTTCTTGATATGGAACCATTTCAATCAGGAGAGACTTGTTTAGATTTGAACAGTAATTTATTTCATGTACGTAACATTCGAATCGTGCAAAGTCTTTGGCCCTTAGGCTGGGTTGCACCAACAAGGATTAAACTAGATCTAAACAAGGTTTGTCTTTTAATCCAGTTGCACCAAACTTTAGTTTACAATTAATCCTAGGTAAATCTAACCCTTTGGCAATATCTGTTTAATTTCCATTTAAATCTAGATTAAAATCCAATCTGTTGCACCAGTCATTTTAAACCTAGCCTAAACCTGGATTTGCAGATCTATTTAAACCACCACTTAGGGAGGTTCATCTCTGTTTCATTGACAACATGGCAGCATTTCTTCACTGGATGGGTTTAGAAGAAAGAGTTCCTCGCAGGAAAATTAGAGACAGGTTGAACCCAATTGAATTGTATAACAGCGAGTTTTTAGTTTCCGGTCTAGTTCCTCTCCTTCTCTAGTGTACTGCTGTCAGTCTTGTTATCCTCAATTGTTACCCCAAACCCCTCCATTTACTCGGTCAGCAACATCTTTGACGTGCAATAATACCTCACGAGCTGGCGAAAGTGACTGAGTTTATAGGCGCTGTAGTGGTAGCCTACAATTTCACCGGAATCCATCATGGCGGACATCGAACATACACTAATCCTGTTTTAACTATTGTTTAAACTAGTTTAACTAATCATGGGTAAAAAAATAGGATGTGCAACACATCTCTGATTAAAAATAAACGAGTTTATACCTAGATTTACTAACCATAGATTAACTCTAAACCAGGATTAATTTAATCCATGTTGGTGCAGCCCAGCCTTCGACTCCATCCTGACAGAATAATCAAAGGGCCACGATGCCAAGTTCTGATAACGCAGAAACCCTGTTGGTGATGAAGGGAGTTGCTGCAATCCGATGATCAATGAGGAGCAGGACTGATGCTGATTGGAGGAGCCTTGGGTAGAGGCGGGTCGCATCTGGTTTGAGCTGAAATGACACCTGACAGCAGCAGAGCGGAGAACCTATTTAAAAGTTGCACATCAACGATATGATTGGCTTAAGGAAACTCTGCAGCATGTGGTTGGTTATTGAAAGTCGACGCCCCCCAGTCAGAGCAATCTTAGGAAGAAACAGAGACATGTATGAAGAAACAAATGTGTAGAGGGAGTCTTTGCTTTAGCTCCATTTCTTCTTTATTTCAGGCGACACAGCATTAACAGCAGAGTCTTTTTCTTCCATTTGTTGGTTTTAGCAGGTCCCTGAGTTCTGCTGTTAAAATGATAGACTTGCCTTTATGGATCTCTGAAGGCAGGACTGTTATTATGCTAATTTACAATCCTCATGAAGGCACTTGTGCAGGTGGCATTCATCTTCTTTACGCTTGTCATTTACACAGTTGTCTGAAGTTAGGAGTGTTTGAGCCCATCGCATGATTAAAAGAGCAGAGTTCTTGCATGAGATCCATTGATTGTCTCCTAAAATAAAGCTACCACAATACGAGCGGTACCTTTTTATTTTAGCCTCTGTTCAGACATGCTATGAACATTGTCATAGTCATTTTACTCCGTTGAACAGAAATCAGGCAGGTCAAGAGAATTGCCCCAATTCAAGCACAGCTTATGTACCATACTTACTCTTAGGTTTAGACTGACGGAGACCAGAACCTCAAATCAGGAGGCAAAGACTACACACATGCTCACCGTAGAGTCTCCAGCGGGATGTGTGAGTCAAAAATGACGTAATTATGATTATTTTGTGTAAAGCAGAAGGATCTGCACGTGAATACACTCCCACTGCACACAGACAGGACCGCTACAAGTAAACGACTGAAGAGTAAATCACTTAAATTAAGAGATGAAATAATTGTTTGTATTAATATGTCTCAAACATTAAAAGTGTAAACCAGGAGTTCTTAGATTTGGAGAAATAATTTGTCAGCTGAGTCAAATTATTTACAGAATATCTAACATTTTGTTTCATTAGAATAGATTACCTGTTTCGATACATTTTATTGAAAATCAATACTATAAATAAAGAATTACAAATGTTGCACAAACTTTGTTCAACATACGACTTCATCCAATAATAGTAACAGCAGCAAAGGTGTAATATAATGAAAATAAATGTGTGTTTTATTCTAAATATTTGACTCTCTTTACAAGAATTGTACAAAGGCGATAAAGTCCATTCGTGAATATTTGTTATTAGATATGAGTTAACGGTTTCTCACAGTTCCTCCTCAGGACTGAGGGGTTGCAAGTTTGATTCTTTCATCACTTGTTGACTTCTTGCTTCTCTGCTGAACATGTTGTCTTTACGCCCTCCTGGCGTTTTGGAGCACTTATCCAACAATACGTTGAGCATGAATGTCAAACATGTTCAACAAGGTTTCAAAAATGTATAACACAGAATTTGTAATACTTTCCATTTCATCCAAATCCCCCGAATGGAATCATTTCAAAGACTTACACATATTTATATGCTGTTCTTTGTCTAAACATGCAAAACACATCTTTCTATGCTTTACAAAGAGAGACGCTCTTGGTGGGATAAAAATACACATCTTCAGGGTGGAAGACATTGCAGCACATTTGAATCTTTCTTTTTCTTCTTCATTGAGAGACAATGCATCCGGGATCGGTGCGCTATTACTCTGCTTTGATCTGGCAGATTACATCTCCGCGTCTTGTTCAGGATCCAGCGTGGCCCGTCACTCCGCTCCACACTCCTCCTTGAATTGGAGAATTAGGCGCCTCTTTTATGGGCACACATGCAACTCACAAATTAACATATTCTGTTTAGCACTGTCAAGGGAAACGGCACATTTCTCCATCTTTCAGCCAACCAGACTCTCTACATTTGATTGATTGTACAATACATGTTGTCTGTTGTCTCCTGCAATGCTTGCAGTGTTGTATTCAAACATTAACCGTGTGTCCTGATTCAATTTATATGATCTCCTCTGATGATGACTAATAAAGGAATTTCCATCAGATCTTCAAGGACATAGTTAGTGAATTCAGAGTCTGAGCAAAATAAACATACATGAATATTTAATTTGAACGCCTACATTTGTATTTGAGTTTGTCGAAACTGTGTTTTGTATCTCCCAAAGCCTCGCAACACTGACATCAGCTTAAAATCTATTGCTTAAGGAAAGGTATAACATTTTAAGGCTAAACTCTCTCTTGGTCAGTCACAGAGGAATCAGTCATTCCATAATTAGTCTTTTCCACATTCGTGAAATAACTTCTTACTGTTTTTTTTCAGGCAATGATATAGTTTAGGCTCGGTAAAACATACAAAGTGTGAAGTGGTTACGTACTAAAGCAGTTAGGTTAGTTAAGTAACAATGTACTCTAGTTACAATGGTGGAGGAAGTACTGAAGTTTTAGTACTTAAGTAAAAGTATAAGTACCCAAGAAAATAAATGTAAAAGTAAAAGTACTACATCAACAATCCTAATTAAGTAAAAGTAAAAATCACTTACTTTTAAATTTAGTTTAAGTATCAAAAGTAGAAGTACTCACGCAATGGGTTGTCTCTCAATGTCTAGGGCTGTATAGAAGTCTAGGGCGCAACAGAAGTCACTACTAGTGGCCGGTTGAAAGCAGAGTGGAGGATGACACCCAGCCACCGATGAAAATAAGTGCTCTCGCTGCTTCTGTCAGTCTTTTCTCCGTTATTTCCCCTCCATGATGTTTAGAGAACTTGCCTCACGTCGTGAAATTGCAGACAGTGATTATCTTTCACTGGAAATCATCACTATTTTGTGATATAACCGTTTTTGTTCCTCGTCTTCGTTTCCTGTTTCACACGCTCGCTCCCCAATAACTTGTCTGCTCTCAGATCATAAACTAGTCTCTTAGAGTGTTAACTAGTCTCTCAGAGCGTTAACTAGTATCTCAGAACGTTAACTAGTCTCTCCTGATATGGATGCTGGTTAATGTAAACAGGCTGTACAGTACTTTATTGAATAAACTGAATAAATAACTGAATAATAACAAACTGAATAAACTACCCCCCCTGACTCACTCGCAACCAATCAGAATGCTTGAATTTATCCACCCGTATTATAACTTCATTTAAATTGCGACAATACCTTAACCGGGCGGGAATTTCTTTGGAAATCTGGCTCATATCATGCTGGACTTTCATATTTATGATTTAAAATGTTATAAAAGTGATCTTTTTAAAAAATATATACATTTTATTCCCAAGGAAATTTGGCTTTGATGCAAAAAAATGTTTGTTTCAGAAACATAGACGTTGAACATAACCTGCGTTTGGCCGAAACACAACGCCAACACATTTTTTCTGCCGACTTGGTTGTTTTATGAACTATGCCCCCTATTCTGGACATGTCTTGAAACTACTCAAGAAGGAAAGAGCTGTAAAGAAATTGTTCAGTGTTTTGGGAAATACAAGGATTGAAGAGCAGAAGAGAAGATACCTGTCTTGTCAGCGTGGTTAATATGAAGCTACTATTCATGAAGTCCACTCATTAACCTGTTCTAACTAGTTTGTTTGATCGGTGCAAATACCAAAGTGTGAAAACGAGAAGCAGCCCAGGTGTTTTGGACTATTTCTTGGCTGTCTATGTGTCACTGTGACATTGCCACAGACTCCAGGAAGTCTCTGCAGCAGGCAAACCAAGAGCAACAAAAAAAATGGATAAGGCAAAACACAAAGAAGAAAACACAAGCAGAATGCAGCCACAGCTCTTATGTGAAGTCATTCATCACATTATCAATATCCTATTAATTCTAGTACTCCTTGCGCTCTCTTTTCTTATCTTTGCTCAGCTTTATTGTCCTTGTTTAGGTGATCATTGTTCTTGGAACTGTGTGCTTTGGGAGCATTAGACAGTGGAGTTGGCGTAAGCACACACAGCTCATTCTCATTCTGATTCTTACAATCAAGCCGACACATTTTTCCTTTCATTTGTTATTGTTAAGTGCCGCAAACTCAGACTCTGATAGATAAAAATAAATCCTTCTGAAACACATTCAAGAAAACAGTACCACTTAAACATCAAGGGACAAAACCCATACATATAAAATATTAGATTATTAAAATCCCTGATTGCAAACAAGTCGTCTGGAAACATTTCAAATTGAAATAATGGGTGTAAAATCTTCTGGTGTGTGTTGAATAAAGTTAAATAAAAGTTTCACATGTTGTTAAAGCAAACATTAAAAGCTGGACAAAAAGTTGGGCAAACCTTTTAGTCACAGGTGTGTTGGGGATGGCGAGAGGGGGGGGGGCAGCAATGGGGGACTCGTCATCCCAGGTCTGGTTTTTGGTCCTTGATGGTCGACCAGTAAGGTAGAAGGAGGTCTGATAATGGAGGACTTTGTCAGTGAAGCACTCTGAATCAAACCCATTGATAGTCAGGACAGGAGGCCCTTCAGGACACGAGTGATGTGGTTACGGGACTCGATCGCGGTAGCCAAGCAGCCGGGTTTTGAATGTTGTGGAATTCATTAGTGATGTTGGAGGATGCACCATAAAGAATGCTATTGCAGTTTTGCATTCTGGATGTGATGAAGGCATGTATCAGAGTTTCACAGAGGGGGGGAGAAGGAGAAGGGACGTGCATTGATTTATTGAATAAGCATGAATAGCTGATACTGCCATCAGAATGAGAAGGATTCTGCCATCCTTAAGGACTGGAGACGAGACAAACATCGTTATTTGTAAGTGAATATAAAGGCCTGTCGTGTTTATGGAGCTTTGATGTATCACAGCCAAAGCCAGCCTCGTTGTGCCATCTGCTTCTCGATATGAAAATGGTGGAGGATCGGATGGTGTGCTGTGTATTTCACAACATCAAGCACAAAGGAAACAGCATTGCTCTATTTTCAACCCAGTGGGTCAGTACACTGACTATAGGCATCGGACCTATTTCACGCTCATGTCAGTGTGCGTTATGACACTTCTGTGACACCATGCTCTCTTTATTCCAGTCAACAATATCACAACTGAGGTCGATTTGTTTTGATAAGGCAAAGCTGGCCCAGTTTCAAGGTTGCTTTGTCGTATCGAGTGATTTATTTGACACGCATTGGCTTGTCGTTCCAGTGAAACGAAAGGTATCCCACTGCAGATGGCAATGAATGTGGGATTTACATTCGCCATCATCACCATGGTGATGGATGCTTTTGAAGCATGCTGGCCAGCAGGCTCTGAACTAAATAGTCAGATAGCAGAAACCCTTGGGCAGAGATGAAGGCGAGGAGAGATGGTACAGAGTGCGAACACAGCCTTGTGACTGCAGCCTCGCCGCTGAGGGCCTCAGCTCAGAGCTGCACTTCAGTGGCTGATCATTGTCACTGTTTACGGTCTTCTGGGTCCACTCCATAAAAAAACTGGCTCTGCATACTAACTAGTAATCACGAAGATCGCTACCACCGGAGCTAGCCAATTGATAGTGTTTTTTTTCTGTTCTGGACTTGTTTCCCCCCACACAGCCCCAGAGAGAGTTCATCCTAAGTGTTTCCCATAATAGGTGTTATTAGTATTTTAAATAATTCAAGCTGCACGAACACCCTGTTTGCAGTGTGTGCTGGCTGTGCCGCAGGGAGGTTTTGGAAGTAGAAGTCTTTTTTTTGTTGTTGTTGTTGTTGTTTATAACAAGGCTGCACCCTTCAGGTTTAATCAGGGATCTGAACATTTGACTGGTTTTGATCAGCAGAGCAAGGGGAAGGCGCTGGAGTGCTTCACCTGAGGAAGGAGTTGAGGGGGGAGGGGGCTTAATTTATTAAGTCAAGGTAACAGCTCACCGTGAAAACATTAGCACAGATTAACCATGGCAACTGGTTTTAATTAGACAGCGATAGAGGTAGAGTGAGTGCAGATGCGGGCCCCATAGATGTGTTTGAGGTGTATTAGTTTAGTGTTTTAGGCTCGTGGGGGGAAATAAAATGGTAATGCCATACATTAGCATTAATATTTCACAATGTTAAACGGGTACAGTGAAAATTGCTGGTATGTCGTGGATGCTCACTGATCTGTGTTGGGGTTTTGATAAAAACACAGCGAACACAGCAGAGGAGACTATTTGTAGAAATGAAGGTGCTTTCCGGAGGTAAGACGGAGGAGGCTTTAAAACAACAGCATGAAGCAGCTGCACCTCACACACTGATTCATACGAGTAGAAGAATAAGAATGAAAACATGACTCACAGATGTTTTTTTAAAGCAGTAAGACAACAGTAACAGTGATCAAATAGCATAGCGATGAAAATCAACATTACAAACAAACACATTTGTGATGTTGGATACGAACATATAATTTATTAAGAACTAAGCTTTGATTTGTGCATCTGGATAACAATTAAAACACTGTCAGTAAAACAGAAAAAACAAATTCTTCAAATTTGTTTTGCGTTACTCTGGATGAAATATATTCAGTACACAAAAAGTCATGAATATGCTTTCACAACAACCCGACTTTGTGTAAATCACTGATTGATTTTTTTTCGCTCTCTCACCAGTGTGGTCGGTGTTCCAGTTGATTTCGAGCAGTCGCTCAGTATTTTATCTATTCCACTAGGCAGCGTTTTCTCTCCAACACACTGAATTGTTGCCTTAATTACCTGTTTGGTTGAGCGGGCAGTGTCGCTTCCTGAGGTTCAAGTAAATGAGATGAACAAACTTTGGCTGACCATCAAAGTCAATATTCAATAAAGGTGTAAATCTGCTCAGATAACACAAAGGCACTAATGTAGTCGTGTCCGTTGCTCCCGCTGACCTCACGTCTCTTGGTCCTTCAGGCTCTCCGTACCGAGATAAGATCACTATTGCCATCCTGCAGCTTCAGGAGGAAGGGAAGCTGCACATGATGAAGGAGAAGTGGTGGAGAGGAAATGGCTGTCCAGAGGAGGAGAGTAAGGAAGCCAGCGCCCTCGGGGTGCAGAACATCGGAGGGATCTTCATTGTCCTGGCCGCCGGACTCGTCCTCTCCGTGTTCGTGGCCGTGGGAGAGTTCCTCTACAAGTCCAGACAGAATGCACAACTTGAAAAGGTAAGAAATCCCTCTGACTACCACCACTGCTTTGTTATTTACATCAATGATAGCAGAATTTCTACTTTCTATAGCCACATGTGCTGTGAAAGCGTCATGGCAACTCAATCAATCTATAAAAGCTAACAAAATGAAACAAAATATATGCTAAATATATGTTCTGATATAGGATTTAAAGAAATCATTTGTTTGCCAATTTGCGGAAACACACTATAATGACAGTGCTATATCATATGCAGTAAGATAAGGGTTGGTTTCTTTGCATTTATTCACTTAGGCCCAATGGCGACAACGAGATAAGAAACGTGAGGAATTCTGCTGTCACCATGGATCCAAGCTAGACTTTAACCACCATCTCAAATGACCTCAAGAAAAACTCCAGAACCTTTTTTTCTGTTGTAATCTAACATGATCTAAAACTTACCAAAACTTTTAAACTGTTTTTTAATGTTTTTTTCTTTTTCTTTTTTTCCTGACACTCCTGAGGGAATGGGAACACTAAGAGCAGTTTAATAAAACAAGGTTTGGAGGGCTGGCTGTAATATACAGTGGGATCAGGCACACGCTCTGCTGCATCAACCATGTCGTCAACAGTCACGTTCATCAACACACACCCCTCCACTCCTGCTGTCCATTTCCATTCTTATGATCTAACGATTCTCACTTTTCATATCTGTGGCGTTGAATTCACACATTGTCATTCTGGACTAGTGCAGCAACACAACGCACGATTGTGTTGTTCGACCACAGTCTCCTAGCAAACAATGTGACACTGGCTATTTGCTGGAAATGACCTGCACTATTGAAGAAATACTAGGAGGGTTACTCTAAATACATAAATTAAGTTTCACTTTGTCCCGTTCAAAAACTTGAGCCGGTTAATAACTCCTTATACAAAATATGTATCTTAATGCAGACTTGTTTTTCGCTGCCAAACATATCTAAACTGCTTTTACTCATTCGAAATCAGATCTACTTTAATTGAATAAAAAGTATGTCCTGGGAAATTAATAATTACGCATATAGCTTGATATGATATTATATATGTGTCAGTATTAATTACATTCACAAGTGGAGCATTGTTGGATGAAGGATATGTTTACTCAGACCTTTTGTACGACTTAATGTGTTTCCATTAGCAGACAAAATAGCAGTAATGAATCATTTGATACCCAGCAGTCAGTTAGTAGCTCCATGCTAATGCTAAAGCAGTAGAAGCAATGTTGAAGCTGACTAGCTTCTGCTGTGGTCGGCCACAATAATTACATGAGCTCTCTATTCAGATTGCTGCTATGACTAGCTAAAAAATACAATAAAAACATGTTATAGTATTTTTTATTGTCACTGTTGTTCACAGAAAAGCTAAGAGTGAACAGGGAGGAGCTCCACCTCTGTGGATGAATAGAGCGGCATAATGCCGAGAGATGTATATTATTTATAATGAGGTAGAGAAATATATGGCAATCAATAGACAAAAATAAGCACAACAGAAGAAATTGTAGACTAATTAATTCTGCACTTTTATTCCTCACAAAAATATGAGAATCCCCTAGAATGTGTTATCCAATATTTGAAATATATTTGAATCTTTAGATTCCAGATTTTATTCTAATTCTGTAATAATCAAACTATACATGCCCATTATACACAAATTGTACATATCCTGTATTATGTTGTGATCCAGTGTGGGTCACAGTCGTATATTGATAATACCTCGGTCATTTTGTAAGACTAAATGACATTTTACTCAAATATTTTAGAAAGCTGATTGAAAATAATGTACGGTCACACTGTCAGAATGTGACCTGATGAGGTTTACATATCTAGTTGCTCTAAATATATTCTGAAATCTTTGAACAATCATCTGATACTTAAAGTGACTACAGCAGAGCTGCTTTGACCGAGTCCTCTGCTGGTTTGTGTTATTTTGCCTGTTAAGGAACAGGCTCCCATTGGAGGAAAGAACAATGATTCCCATTGTTTGGATCACTCCAAACTATGACAGGACTAAACCTGGAAGAGCTCAGTCACAGCTTCCTTTCACATTTAATTGTATTGATTGTACAGTGTTTTAGCCTCTCCCAGCGAGCCTGTATCGACAAGTCAGACGCTTCTGTGGTGTCGTTCTATTAACTGAATACACTCAGACCACTCACATATGTTAACATACACATGCATGAACGAACACATATGGTGTTGACACACATGAACACAGTGAATAAATGCATTGAAAGCACAGCAGTGAAGTAGAAATACATTGATTAAACCGTGAAGGCCAAGACAAGGTTACGAATGTTACTTTATCGCTATAATGTTTACCTGCTAAAATGTGTCGATGACTTGCAGCCATACTGCACTCCTAGAGAGAATTCTGTAACAACCGCATAATATACAGCAAGGGACCACGAACACCCAAACATCTCGTGGAAGAAAACTGAATTTCAAGCAGCTTGTATTCGGCTGCCTCTGCTGGTGCTAGTATTTCTCTGTGCACATAAAAGCTAATGAAAAATCTGATATGTTATGAAGATGATCATGTATAGCTGACCACATGCAAAGAATGTGTCAGTAACGATTTACCAATGAGCAAGTGTGAAACATGGATTTAAATGTTGTGTACTGGATTTATGAACCAAATTCTCGGCCAGAATTTTTAGATATGAACATTACAGATTTGACATACCGTTACAACATATATTTCTTTTATATACATACAAATAAAAACAGGTTCAGTAAAGGAGCTAAAACAGCTGTGCTTGGTTTGAATGGATAGTATTTTTTTTATTTCATTTTGTATTACATTTTTTATATACATTTTGGAATGTCTGAGTTATTTTCTGTGCGGCTACAATGCGACTAGATAATGGTAAATCTTAATAACTATAGTAATATTTTGTGAACAGCTATCATGCAAGAAATGCAGCACAAACTGCTTTTCAATTTAAGAATTAACAACGTTGTTATTGGTAATTTGAGACTTATTAAATGTCATCTTGAACGTTTGACATCCAGTGCACAGTTAATATTGGTAGCTATAGATGTCTGCCTTATGGTGAGAGGTATGCTACCCATAGAAATCTCCCAGTGCATTATTATATATTATCTCCCAGTGCATTATTATATGTGCTGCAGGGATACATTGTGTACATTACGGCGTACCCAGCAGCCATTTTTCCTGAGGCACATTACACAGGTAGCAAATATATGTGCCTCAACTTTCATCTGGTGCTTCTTTGGACATTTCCTCCGGTAGGTGCAGGCGATCGTTTAGCAATCAGTGTTCCAAATCAATATACTTATTGAGATTATGTATTAATGTTCTCCTAAATATTGCACTTTTCCCCTCCAAGTGTAATTTTAATCATCCAACAGGTAAATCACCTTATTCATCTGTGATTGTTTATTTATTTCAGAATGATCAATCTGTTGGGCTTTAAATTCATGTCAAACATTTCTCCAGTTTGAATATCTAACAAAGTAATGAGTGAGTACGGATGCATATGCTGTGTGAGCGTTATCAGCATTAATTCCTGAACTCACCTAATCCGAACAAGGTAAATAAAGACAGACAGAATGAATGGACCCAACAGACACCTTGCAGGCAGAACCAACAGTCTGACATTTTATTTTATTTCACATACTCAAGGTTTGTCCATTCAAATAACAACATACCTCCTTTTTTAAACCTTGTATAGACAACTAATCTCTTGCACTCTTGTTTCATGCACACATGTCACCACTGTCACATGTTGTGCACACTGCTATGTAGACGTGCTCTTGTTGGAGCCCAAGACAGTGTGCCGTAATGGACACGCTGTCACTCGTTTGCATGAGACAACACACACTGATTCAATTAGTTGGTAAGCAAAATATGATCACTTGACCAGATTTAAATAGCTTTTGACTAATGTTGCTTTTTGAAGGCCTTAAGAAGCTGACCTAGTCCACGTACCAAAAGATATTTTTGTTTTGGCAAATAAACCCTGCTTAATATATAGTAACGGCTAGGCAATTGAAATGCTTGTTGAGGTCGGAGAGAGCTCATGACAGCAGTTTTCGAATAGCAGGCATTCAATTGTTGGATTGTGCACATGAATGCTGATGTACACATGTCCACATTGTTACTTTGTGTGCCGCAACACAACCCCGCTTTCATGTGTTGACTTCCAAGAGTCTCTGACACAAGACTTAATTAGTGCATGATGGGATTGTCCAATATGAACATCATTCCAATTCCCAAACTTTAGCTGGTTACAATTGGTGCTCAGTATGAGCTTACTTAATCAAAAACAATGCTGGCCATGTTTTTCAACAGCTAAAGAAATATTGTTGCCATATGAAAATAAAGATCCTTCAGTAGTAACCAGCCTGCATGTTTGTGTTGGCAGTAGTTGTATTAATGGTGTAGTGATTAGTAATTTTGTAGGAAACCTACCACAGCTGGGTACAGTAATAAGCACATTAGTGAGTATTGTGGACTTAAAAAACATAGAACCCTGGTAATTAAGTCATAGAATAAAGATTGAAAATTGTTCCTTAAAATTAGTAAACTAATTAACTCAGGAGGAAACTCTGCTAATGCATTTATAAATGTAACAGAAAACAATTATATCATGAAGTAACTTTTGTGCAGTTCTGGTCTCGATGAACCCTTAATCATAATGTTGCCTCATTACTCGGACTGGCAGATGTGACATTTAAAAAAAAAGGCCAATGCTTGAAAACCAATATGTGGGTGTAACACCAGCTTGATTTATTTAGTCCAAATATTGATTTAAGAAAAATGAAGATCCACTGTAATGTGTAAGTTGTGCTTCCCACAGTCCCGTGCTAATCAGTATCAGGCTAATGTGTGTAAATCAACCATATATTTTGTTTCATTGCTCCAGGCTTCTCTTATAATTGAATACATCCTACTTTTACAATATGGGGTTGTTTTCTTACCATGATGCTGAAAGTGTCAAGTTGAAAAATGTGGTGCTAAGCATCTCTTTGTTGTGTTTTACATGCTTGACAGTGCACACCCTGCAATTTGCATTTTATAATTACTTCTGTAACATTAGAAAGGAGTAAAAATAGCAGCAAGTAATTTATATAAATGGATGAGCCATACAATATACAATAGAGGCACTGTTAATAGTTTTTTAAAGGTTTAATAGACATGTCAATGCTGTAAGTATGTGTTTTGGAGATTACTGCATTTACTAAACAGATTGTAACGCCACATGAGGAGAGCATTGTCAGAGGAAAATATACACTTGTTAAACATTTTAATAAAAGTATTAATAAATATTTGATAACTTTATTAACTGTAGACCTCTGTAGGCTTGTCATTTTGATTCATCGACCAAGACTTTCCTTTTCTTGTCCCAAGTCTCTTCTTTTTACATTGTTTCAATACATTCCATCATCACCGCTTCATCACGACTTTTTCACTTCAATGGAGCTCTCCAAAAGTTTGGGAAATATGCTTGTTTGCCCTCAAATTCACAGGCAGATAAGAAGATGGATCAGTTCCCATTTAGCTTAGTACACAGACTGGAAACTGTTTTAAAAAGATTGCTCCCATTTAAAGTGAGGGGGAAAAACAGTATTTGGGCAGGATGACAGGCGTAGATTGCTAATACCACAGTAGTTTGTTCTTTGGTAAACTAGCTAGTTGAAAATGAAAGCAGTATTCTCAACATGCAATCAAGACCAAAGCATTGTAGCTGACGGCGTTTCAGACGGGCTCAGGTGACCCCTCAGTGCCACTGAACACCTGGTATCTTCACAGTAATGTATATTTACAATACAGCTAAATGAAATATTACAGGGTTATAGGCTAAATGTGTTCCTGTTTACAAATGGCTAGTAAAAAATATCCACTTGAGACCAAACATGTAACCACGGGTGAGTAGAACACACCAGCAGAGCTGTTCAATCTTGATGATGAAACCTGTGTTTTTGACTCCACCATTCCTTCTGGTCGATCCTGTCCAAATGTGGCTGTATTTCTTGTATCTTGTTAGCAAACAAGCTCGTCACACAAGCTGTAAATGGAGGAGTAATATGATTGTTTAGTTACTTGGTTCTCCAAAACTAAAGTTTATTTAACTTTGAAGGTTGTAAATTAACAAAATACTTCATGTTTAGACAACAGCTTGACTTATAAAGGAGCTAAGCTAGCAGTTGCCTCATGCTAGCCTAAACTCATCCCGAGGCTCGATGTCTGAAGTCTATATCAATCTTCTCAGCTGACTGTGGGTAAGATGGCAAACAAGGATTTCTCAAAATGTCTTTCTTTTATGTGTATAGTATACTTTAGAGTTATAATTGCTTGTGTTCCTTTTTAAATTATTAATATCTATGAGTAGACTTTGGATATGTGGGACTAATAACCTCTGCTCTCATCATTCCTGGTTTAAAAGGAACAGGACAAAAAGTGACAGTGTATTAGAGTGTTTCCTCCAATGAAGATGTAAGTGTGTGTTAAAATATGCTTCAGGAAATTATTCTTGCTAATTTCAGTTAAATCTTTCAGAAAAGTGATTTTGGACTCCATAATTTTCAACTAAATCACATGCCTCATAGGCTTTCAATGGAGCATTTCTTTGTCATCTCATTGCTAGTCTGTCAGATTTCCATGATTACCATGGTTGTCCCCTTCCTCCCTCTCCTTCGCCTCCTGCTCCTTTCTCTCCTCTCCTGCCCCCCACCCCTCCATCCCTCAGCTCCTCCTCCGCTTCCTCCTCCCGCTCCTCCTCCTCCCGCTCCTCCTCCTACTGCTGCTTTTTCCTCTCTTCCTGCCTGCTGCCGAGGCTGCCGCAGAATAACCTGGCTCTCGGGGGTGCGGGGACCACCAGCTGTGTGTGAGGAACCCATCTCATCAACCCAGCATACGACACAAACACACGTATACACACAAGCACACAAACGGGCTTGGATGCATATGGTTGCACACACACACATGCACACGTGTAGGCTCTTGGTCTCGGTTACATATCGCAATTTGGAGACTTGTTCACTCTACAAAGATGTATCAGAGGAAGAGCTACTTTTGAGAGAAGTTCCCTCTTGGAATATGTGAATATGCTTCCACCAGATATGACATCACAGACCAATGGGACCCGTTCCAGTCTTCTTTTAGAATTTAGAATCTGTCGCCAAACAAGAATGTCAGGGACAACTCAGTAAAAAAGTGACATTCACTGACACTTTGTTCTTTTTGTCATTACTGTATTAATATGACAATTATTAGCTATATGAATTCACCACCCCAACCTCCACACGCGTTCAGCCTCACTACGTAAAGGACAGTCACTTCCTGGAATTGCATATAAGATAAGTTAGTCCTTTATTAGTCCCTCTGTGGGGAAATTACAGTATTACAGCAGCCCTTAATCACAGATCAAGTAAACAGTAGAACAGTAATAAAAAAAAATAAACCGTGAGGTGCAGAATTCCTCGGTGGACATAATTCTTAAGATACTGGGCAGAATTATAAATCAAGATTTATTTTACCGTTAACATAGCACTTAGATTAATGCATTCAGCATTGCATGACATCACAAGAACAGGCTGAACACAACACAATATCAGCCTCCACGAGCCATTTGGACCGAGGCCACATCGTCAGCTTGGGAGACTAAGCACATTCCTCTTACACCTGAATTTCACTCATGAATACATAGCCATCAAATTGTTTCCCCTATGGCGGATTATGACATTATTGATGATGACAGGTTCGTAGTAGGTGAGACAGAATAATAAAATACATAGACAGTTGTAGTTCTTTTTCTCCGCCTGATATTTCTGGACCAAAATAATGGACTTGGAGGGCAAAGGTCGTCAGTGCGGACGTGGTCTAAATCTCTAAAGCGGTTTCCAGTTTAATACGTCTTCACACTCATTGACGCACACAAATACAATATGCGGGGCAGGCACACAGACATCAAATTCGACATGAGGGGAACATCAATCAGAACGCAGTTCACCCACCGAGCAAAATGTAGATCGCACTGCGCCAAATATGGACGGCAGCTCAGAAGAGCCCACAGATTAGACAAGACCCTCAAAGCAGCAAATCATTTACTGGCCACTGGGGGCCGGAGACGCAGAGTAAACTGAGGATTACAGCGCAGCCGTGCCCCATCCCATCTGCATCGCAGCTTCACATCTGTTCCTTCTCCATTCAAGCTAAATGGAGCCCATTAGTTCACGAACACAGGTGAGGGACCTTCATATGTTGTCCTCCAGAGAGCTAAAGAATAGACCAACAGTGCTCCATTTAAATAGACTATTCCTGATTCATATTCAACTGCTAAACATGACTTCCTTAAATCATCTTTGTCTGATTCTTTTTAGGTTATTGCTCCTATAAAACAGGATCAATATATTCATTTATAATCAATGATAATATATAAAGTTGTATTAAACATTACTCCTTTGTGTCCGATCAGGCCTGTGTAAATAATCGCTCGACTAAATGCACCTTTTTCCTTTTCCATGTCTGCCCTCAGCGTTAGATTTACGACCCTTCCATTCTTCTCAAAGCGGGCAGGCCCTTCCTCTGAGCGATCACTGCGGCTGATTGTTGAGCGTCATAAAAACTCTGTAATCCAATGACCCTAAGCAGCCTCCATCAATCCAGCATGCCAGCAGCAGGCAGCCATGATGGCAATGTGTCCCCTGAGTGCGAGTAGAGTGAGCCCGGAGTTTCCCAAAGCCTGGAGCAACATGGTTTTTACTGGTGAAAACACTGCCCAGCCATTTAATTTTACAGGGAGGGCCGATCAATAGTTAGAAAAAACTATGGTGTTCCAGAGTGGCTTAGGCAATCATTGTGTCTCATGTTTACTACAGATGTACTATGTAGTAGCAATAGCACTATGCAGTAGATGCCTGCACAAACAGCAGATGGGGGGGGGGGGGGGGTTTCGTTGACACAAACAAACCCTAAATTAAGGCAAAGTTGCTCCCTGTCTGCTCAAACTGCACTTAACCATAGTTGTTTTTCACCGATTTACCAAAGCAACTTCATTTGGTGATAACACCATTTGTCAATGTTGTGTTTTGAGCTGTTTCTGCTGCCCAAAAGTCGCCAACAAATTATATTAATGCAGCTGAACAAAACAAGCCATAGTAAACACACTGTGAGCGGTCGCCTCTGTGTCACACCAGTGGCATTCTTACTGCTATTGTGGTTTCCAAATTTATACCATGGTAAATATTCAGAGTGCATGCAGTATTTTGACATAACTGAACAGCTATAAATCCTAAAAAAAAACAAAAAAACTATACACTATCATCTAAATGTAGTATCAGCAAAACTGCAAATAGTTTAAACTTGTGAAATGAAAACATAAAGAAAGTCATGCTACTTTCCACTTGCTTGACTGCAGGTGGCATGAGGAAACTACGATGCCAATTAGTGTAAGAAAGCCGGTGAAACGCTCGTCGAAAGCAACAGCGGACAATTGGGTGCGGTCGCACTTGTTAATCGTGAATCCCAGAATCAAAGTGGTAGAGATTTTTGGATGTTTCAAAGTTAATATCTCCTCCAAACCAATAACATTTGACATTACAAAAACGTGTCAGCTTCCTGCTGAAATCCCACCGTTGCTTTACCCGTGAATTACATTGTTAATGGTCACAGAGGAAGATGTGACCATTACTAATAAAAGCAGTAAGGATAGGGCTGGCTGAATTAGCCTCTGAATGATTACTGCGCTCACAGCCAATCTCATTTACTGTGTCTCCTTCCCATTTGTATTGATATAATAAAGGAGAAGTATACATGGACCACATTGCTAATGATGGCTTTCAAATACAAATGAACACTTTGTTCATCACGATGAACTATGGACGCGGCGGCTCTGCTTGCGGCGGCTCCTGGAGCCCGACTGTTTCATTCCCGTCTGCCGGGGTTGTTTCACACGTTATTTGCAGATGCAGTAGCTGATGACAAAAGAGAGAATGCGAAGAAGCAGACGTTTAATTGGGCATGCAGCGACAAGGTATCTCCGTCTGATGAGATACAATGTGCATCAATAAGTGATGATGTTCTTCTGGCCTGTAAAATCCACCGTGCTCACTGCCGGGTTGGTGTTTGTGCATTACTTTTGTTCTGCACGGTCTGGTATGACTGAGGTTCAGCTATTGTGTTGTGTTTCTAAGTAGATGGTTGTGTGAACCTCTTGACCAAGAAGCCCAGTGTTCCATGTACACAGGTTAATGGAAAGACAGGCATGTTCTCATCGCATACCTTTTTAATCTAATTTCCTAACATCTAAATAGCTCTTCTGATAAATATTTTGTTCAGAATGTGTCAGCTTTAACAGACGGGAAATATTAAACGACCGTTCCATAGACCATAAACTAAGATAATTAAATAAATAACGGATCTTACTGGTGCAAAGCTATCTCGTGAGTAAACTGCCTTCTAATAAGCATTGAGTGGTGCTGCTGAGTCACGTTCATCAACAGCAAGCAGGATTGGCCGCAGAGAGGTCACTTGAGAAGAGTAAACTTGGATGAGTATTTATCCTGAATCTAATTAAATTGAGCCAGCTAAGACTAAAACTAACTACTACTACTGGTAAGCATCCTTTTTTTTAAATGATTTTACATTATGGCACGGTATTATTGGACAATAGTTGTGAATTTTTCCCTCAATACCATGTGGCGACACTTTGCTGTGTCTTGTTAGTTCCCCGGCTCTCTGAAGTCCAGTAGCAAGAGAGCAACTATTTCAGTCATCCAGCGACTGTAGACGATCAGCCATCCATCATGTGGGTGAGAGTGTTGTGACATTGACAGCTGTTGGTTGTGACTCACTTCCCCGATGAACAGAATGAACAGCTTGATGCGGAAAATGCAAGCCGGGTGTCTTCTGATTTATGAACTGCAAGGAGCAAGTGGAAATCATTAGACTGGACATTCATGATAAACATAACCCCAGTATCCAGTGGCACTCAGTGTCAATGCATGAACGTTGTGTCCCTTTATGGAGCAATGTGGAGGTATTGGATGGGCACATCCAACTTTTGAGAGACCACAATTTGAATCCTATTACATGTCAAGCGTTAATATATCTTTTTTTTTCAAAGATACAACAACCATAACCTTTCTTTAACCCTGGCCAGGTGTTCTATAGCTGCATAACCTTGACTATGCATTAATAAACAAATCTGGACTTTTGAAAGTAAATACATTCGAAATGTTGAAAGTGGATGTCACTCAGGATTTTACAAAATGGTCCACCTGCCTGGTTAAGGGGCTGCTTTCTCAAGTAGTAAGTCCTTTAAATGCATCATTGTGTGGAGTCACACACTGACAAGAAAATAGTGTTAAATGCAACACTGACAGGCAGCAACACAAACTTTCTAGAGACAACCCTGTCTCCTAAAAGATCTTTATGAACTTCTATAAACATAATGCCTGCCAGATGTTGTTTTTTAATCAACTTAATGAGAAAACTTTTTAATGAATATATGCAAAGTTGCAAAATGTTCATATTGCGCAATCCTGCAGAACACAGTGAATTTCATTTGTTTTCAAGCAATATTTGCAAATTAAGCATGACTCACATTCTTACATATATAATTGTGTACGCTTTTGGTGCCTGAAGATGTATTTTTCAGCGTTTGGTTGTAGCTAGCTCCTCCCTCTTGTGTCACATCTAGGTGCAAATAAAACTAGATGTTTTTGTTTGGATTTACACATTTTAGGCCTGTCGAGAATACAGTATTCTCGTTCGACTGTTATTTGTATGAATCTTTGCCATAATAGCCTTTTCATGTTATTGATAAGCAGTGCCGTTGTTTTGCCTGGTGTCCAGATGTTCAGCTACAGTTGTGATACTCATAGTCTGTGCATAAAGCTGCACTTGCTAAATTCTGGAACACACACAAGTGTCGTTTCCCCACTTAGAGATTCTGATTTTTTTCCAAAGTGATTATCAGTTTCCCTTTGGAGATTTCTGCTCACTGTACTCAACACTCTATTTTAATAAAAGTTCTTTCCAGCCAGTTTACCAGCCAGACACATTTACTGTAATACAACAGGGCCTCCTAGATTGCAGCAAGTCAGGAAGCCATCCATAGAAATGTCCATGGAACAACATGAGACCTTTTGCTTCACATAAAACAGATTCTCTAGCAGTGAACATTCACGTGACAACGTCTCTCTAGTAGTCGCAGTCATGTTGATGGGAGTAAAGGAGGAAGTCAGGTGACGTTATTATTGCAGCTGTCTGAAGACCTTTGAGCAGGTCACAGCGGATGGATGGGTCAAAACAACTTTAATCTTGGAAACTGACATTCTTTTCCTGTTTCGAATCGTCATTTCATTTTTTTGTTTTTTAAGCATACTACAATTGTTTATAGTTTTAACTATGTGTAGTCATGAAAACAAAAATATAATTTTAACACAAACCACGATGATTCCTCAAACCTAATCAAGGGGATTTTGTGCCAAACCTTAACGATAGAATTGTCACATCAAAAAAATGATTAGTAACACTTTATAATAACTTCACGCTATGATGTATTTGTTCGGTATAAATAAACACTAGTTCATCATGTATAAAGCATTGTTCCACACTTTATTAATCATAGATTTACCTTTTGTAAATAAGAGACAGTTTTGTTTCCAAGTACATTTATGAACATTGACATCTTCAGAAATATACCAATTTTAACAGTATTTTGCAGATATTAAATGGCCTACACAAGAGTTGACACATATCGATATAAAACATTCTCATTCGCAAAAACATCAGAAGTAGCATCAACACACTTTACTTTGACTTCATTTAAAAATGAAGAAACATCATATCTTCCTCTTATAAAAATGACATTATTGTTTGTCGAGACAATCTCCACTGACAGTTCACTTATTCTGGAGATTTTGAATGCATCAAAATGTCTTCATCAGCAAATTAAGATGGCTTGGTTGCTATGAAAGTCTGCATGTCCATATTCAGATTATTCTGAGAACATTTAGGGCCTCTTAGGTTTGGATCGACACTTCTTTCTTAATCAATAATCCAACTGTTTTCATAAAGTTCATTGTTGCACGATCATGTATTGTCAACGTTCACACTTCAAACATGTAAAAGCTTATTTGTTTTGTTAGGTTTTTGTCTAAACCTAACTTCTTATGAAGATGGAAGTTTATTTAGAAAGTATGCTATGCATGTAATAAGCATATTATTAAATGCAAAAGCATGCAACAACCCTGGTACGGTCTAAACACTAAAAAGAAAATCAGCAGGTGGACTTTGTTGTGTGCTTGCGGGATTTTCTTCTTACTGTGGAGACTTGATCTCACATGGAGGAGTGTATTTCAGGACAGCACTGTTACACACTGAATAATAGAGAGGGACATTATTAAACACCATTTTGAGGATCAACGTCTACATAATTGGTAGCCAATAGTTAAACATACAAAGTTGTCCCAATTCAGCCTGAACGGAGCATCTGGTATTGGGTTGAATCCCTGGTCAGTTGGCCCCGTTGAATCCAGCTGGCAGTGTCGGTTGGGGGAAAGCCAATGGGGGATCATATCCTTGTCAAACTAGGAACTCCAACTGGATGGCATTGACATTTCTCCTTCTTCTCCTTCTGTCTACACCCTCCTTTATCCAAGAGTGACAGTTAGCAGCAACAAAGAATTGGACGTTTCAAATTGGGGAAATAGATAAGGAATAAATAGGAATTGCCTAATACAGCATCTTTCCAACCAGATGACTTTATAAAGGTTCAGGCACAAGACATTGCGTGCTTTGGCTTAATGAAAAGGGCCCTGCTGTAATACTTCCATCATTATCTATGTGCCTTTTGCTCAATGTATCTGTATGTAGAGTAAGAGCGGCCCGGTATCAGTAGGAATTACACTGACAGTTCTCACCATCTAATGAGTAGTATTAGTGTGTCTTAATAAGTCTTTATAAGCCTTTATAAGCCTGGAGTTTGTGTCTAATCCCAGAACCTGCAGCACAGTGTTTCACTGACTTTATATTTGCCATGACCACAATTCTTTCCTAACTTTAGCTTAACCAGTCATGGTTCCTATGTGCAGATCGTATAGTAAGAGATAATCAGAAATATGTTGGCAAAAAACATTTTAACAAGACTACAAATCCAACTATCTAATTGATAATATAACTGTTTGTATGCTCACAATAACAGGGCTATCATAAGCAGGAAGAATTGATAGTATCACCATCTTACTTTAGCATGTTACATACACTGAGTAGATTTAAGAACAAAGTGTAGCTGAGGTTTATGAAAATACTTTTGCAGGTGTTTGAACAAAATATTTGAACTAATAAAACAGTATTTATTGGATAAAAAGTCAGGTAATCACCAAAGTTATGATACATTGTCTGGGCAGCGTGGATATATATGTACCACAATAAACGGCAATCCATCTTATACGTCTTTAACTATTTAAGTCTGTACCGAATTGCTGGACCAACCATCTGACCGATGTCGCCATCCCTAGAGACATGGCGAGCACGGCTAAAACAGTGAACAGTGAATGCAAACTTGCAGAACTGTCTGGTTTTGACCTTTTGTCTGGAAATCGGGTCGTAAACGAAGAGACTGTGTAAAGGCGTTTAAAAAACACTGGCCATTGCCAACGTAGACGTAGATGAGAGAACGCATACACTTCTATATGTAAACACGTTATACAAAATATACTGCTGAAATGTACAAGACATCATAGACTGAAGATGTAAAAATGTTTTTAAAATATAGAACATTTTGCTATGTGTCATACACTGTATGCATAAAAAGCCCTGCATGAGCAACAACAACAACCATAAATTCACTACTGATGCATTCTGACACTATGTTGACTGATTCCACGCCTTCACACTCTACACTCTACTACACAGCCTATGGACCTGCACCTCCTCCATCCTCCTTCTTCCCCCTGCTCCCACACAGCATTCCCTCCATGCCCAGCCTGCTCCACTGTATATTTCACTATTGTCCCCTATGGCAGCTCTGAACTGCTGCTGGTGGGTGGTGGTGGTGACGGGAGGCTACAAAATGAGACTGCCCACAGGGAGAACAGGCTTGTTCACTTGCCCATAATATTTGGACTGGTGAAGCGGTCTGAAACCCATTCTGTTCTCCTTTTTTTCTTCTTCTTCTATTTCCCTCTGTAGCGGTCGTTTTGCAGTGCCATGGTGGACGAGCTGCGGGTTTCCCTCAAGTGCCAGCGCCGGCTCAAACACAAGCCGCAGCCGCCTGTCATGGTGAAAACGGAGGAGGTCATCAACATGCACACCTTCAACGACCGCAGACTGCCAGGGAAAGAGACCATGGCGTAAAATGGGATTCACAATCACTTTATCACCCTCTCTCCTGCAGCGAGGAGGTGTGCAGAGACACTGGGGAAAAGGGTGGGGGTAAATGGTAAGGGGTGGCAGTGGGTGGTAATAGCTGACAGTTGGGTTATTTCAAAGGTAGCGCGAAGGTGCTTGGGAGTGTATTGACAAAATGTCATTCTTGTTTCTTTATAAATAGCTAGGTATAAGTGATTCAACAATATTTCCTGTGGAAATAACTTGGACCTGGGTGAAATTTCAGCGAGTTACCTCAGTACACTTACCACCTTGGCAAGGCGCCCAACGGCAGGTGCCAAGATACAAATTTGGAAAAAAAAAATAGGAGTCGAAGAGAGAGGTCGGGAATAAATTAAAAGTTGGGACAGAGATGGACCCGTAAAAGATAAAGAAAAATAAGAATCAGGCCTATCATCTTTTTGCTGCTGCTCATTCAGTCTTTCACTGAACAGCTCAAAACAGGCTGGTCCAGCAGCATCAACAGCATCTCAGAGATTATAAGTGAATATGGAGATGTTAACTGGGGGCAATGGGGGAGAGAGGTTTGTAAGGGATTGTTTTTTTTCTTCTTCAAAAGTTGTGAATAGAGTGACCACACAGGCTCTCAACGTTCTCGGATCAAACTCACAGCCCAGAAGACAAAGGCGAGCCGGCGCTCCCGAAAATGTACAGAGAGACTTTGCTTCGTCACTTATGATATTGATCGACGTCAAAAACGGATATACTGTATATCATCCATCAGGCAATAAGTGATATCATTTATTTGTGTTTCAAAGTACTAACACTTTTAGTCTTTAATGTAGGAGGGGAGGGGTCGGGGTGGGGGTGGGGGCTTATGTGGTGTAGTACAAGCAGAAAACAGAGCAGGGTTAATATAGTGAGCTGTTGACGTATAAAGCAGTAGTGATGACGATCCTATGGAGGTAGACACTCTCAATGTCAATAAGGAGGAACTTGGAATGGCGTGGGCATGACTCACCAAGTCTAAATTCATAGCAATCACACCACAACACACAAACTCTATTTATTCAAAGTATTTATTGTTTTATTTATGAAACTCCTTATTTATTATCTCAACGGCCTGGATTTTAACTACTGCCGTAAATACACCTCACTTCAACTCTGTATGGGTATACACATGGTTTCGTTCCATTTGCTCAGTGTCAAGTCTCCAGTTTCATTTTGTACTACTGTGGCTTTTTTTCTTTCTTTCTTTGGCAGTAAAGCTCCACATTTACTTGTGCAAAATGCAATTTCTATGAAAAAGTGTTTTTGTACGAAGAGAATCAAAAATTTTGTAATGATTTTTATCAACACGAAACGCACCATGAGGAGTGTCAACCACGGCAGAGGGGTGGTACTCCAGGCCGGTAGTTCAGGAGGCTTTCCGACACGAGACAGAGCCAACACACACACACACACACACACACACACACACAGGCACGCAAACACACACCCAATAGTGCAGGGTGCACACATCCTCCATGGAGCAGGTTCACACCAATTAGTACTATTATGGTACTACTACTAGTACAGAGAACTCTTGTAAGTATCGGTGACTTGATGAAGAGAGAGGAAGAACAAAAGAAAGTATTTTTATCATGTAAAGGAATCATATTTAAAGAAAGATATTTTTACTTCACATGAAAGAAGAGTAATGATAATACTGGTTAGAGCAAATCTATAGTGTACACACACGGGAAGAGAGGAAGACTGCTGATGAGGCCTATCATTCTACACCCCCGATTACTGATAGACTGCTAGAGTCCAGTGCTGAGCAATCGTGTGTAAATGGTTTTAAAAAGGAAAAAGATGTATTTAAAAAAAAATCATAAAAATAAAAAGAACACTTAACTAATTTTGAACTTGTTGTGAAACAAAATGGAGTGCACACAGTTTACCCTTTGAAGTTGATGCACAAGTTTAAAGAAAATAAAAAAGTATTCACAACTTTCATCTCATCCGTCTCATTATTGGATGTTTGCACAGGAAGGAAACATGGCAGGAGTAGAGAAACACAGAGTTAGCATGTGGGTCATTTAAGCCTGGTATGGTGTTCAGGTCTGTGGGACCCGTTTTCATTTTTCATCAAAGAAAAAATATTATGATTCATTATTTTTACAAACTCACACTTATTGGCCTAGGGACATTTTCTGCAAACAACATATATCCGACAAATTTTTAATCGACCGCACACAGTAACACTCCCCCCCCTCCTTTTTATGCACCTTTTGGAGAGGGAAATGATATCTTTATCGTTGTTATTCCTATGGAGCCGAGTGTATCTCACACCACATTCAAACTGAGTTCTAATAAGCCAGAATAACTGGAATCATACATATTCATGTCGCCAAACAATTCTTCTCGTGTCAATGAACGTAAGGTTCATAAATATTTGACCTCTGTGTGATTAAAATATTGCCGTATGAGCAATAGTTCTCAAGAATCATGGGCCCCTTATTGTTTTCATTGGCAGCATGTGGGCTAATTATTGGGTCAAAGTGGACAACAGATGGGCCTCAAGTGGGATATATCTTAGACGCGTACACATTTAAATTGTTATCTTGTAGACCCAGGTCATTAACACAAATAAATGGATACCAAAAGGGGATGTATGATTGCTAATATCGGTCCCTCTTGCAAGGCCTTTTATGACACACATTAGCGTGCAGCACAGTGGAATCCACTGCAGTTTCAAAAGCAAAAAAAAGGAAATAGTAGGCCTCATTTTATTATTTGGTTGTGTATTTTTCTCATTGCATAGCTGAATCACAGAATAGCATATCAAAATAATCTACACTTTACCCATTGTCCTGTTAATATGTAGATTTTTGACACATTTTGACACATTTTCTGGATAGCTACGACAACACAGTCACTCCCAACGCGTCAAATACCACCAGCGTGTGGGGACGGCGTTGGTTGTACGCATGTAGGCTGGTTACATGCACAGTGTCCTTTCAAAATAAACGTCAGCTTCACAGAAGGCAAGAAAACCACGTCATTAGTTTTAGGAAAAGAAAGTGGTTGTCAATTTGACTTTGTTACAATTGCATAACTAACAGGTCAGGTGGCTAAATGTCAACTTTTAGTTTCAAACAGGACACAAACTCGAACACCAGTCTCCTGGCAAAATGCCCTGTTTGTTTGACCCATCGACCATCCCTCCCCCGCCATAAACACACTCAAACAGACTTTCCGATGCCAAGAGTCACTGACCAAAACACTGACGACTTGGGAGTAAGAGTGTATTGATTATGAAAGCAAATGTATCTATTGTCCTCTAATACTGTGAAAAGCATCTTCCAGCACCGCAAACTGGTGGCGTAATTGGAAATTCAGTCATAAAAGCACCTCACTCAGCAGAGACCGAACCACTTGACAAGGTCACTGCGTAACCAATCCGTGACCTCCGTCGGGGACGCTAGTCAATGCTAGCCACAATGACTCAGCAAAATGGCATCCAATCAGATTAAAGCGCCCATCCTCCTCGCCCTGACCCCCCAAGGTGGCACGGATCTGAGGAGAGGAAGCTGTGGGTGATGCGGCCAAAGATTAGGTTACACACATTTGTACTTTGTCAGTCCTGCTGGTCTGGAGAGGACTGTGCACTTATCTGCTTGACCTCAGGGTTTGACGGTTGACTTCATGTGTGTCTGGCAGCGGAGTGACCCCGGCATTATAGCTCCATCAGTGCATATTTGTGCTGTGGAGAGCTGAATGTGCTCAATGACCCCTGATGATAATGTTTGACGGTTGTTACAGAGCAGGGGTTCTGACAAAAAGAGATACAGGAGCTACTGAATTCACATTTCTCACTTTTTCATCTCACAAAAGTGGGTTGTTTTGCATAATTGTAATTGTACTTAATAATTTGATTCATATTACCATTATTTTCCCTGTGACTTAAGGGCAGAGTCTTGGGTGGGATGCAAGGGACATTGTGTAAAAAAGAGATTTGTTTTAATTTCTAAAGCGAAATGCACAATTTCCACCTATTCCGTACCGGATGACAGAAGTCAGTTTGCGGTTCATAACTCTTTACTAACTATGCTGTCGTCATATCAAACACCAAATACAAGACATAACATGCATACAGTTAAGGAAGCAGACTTGGACTCATGTTATATAATATTTGAAATGTCTAAAAGGCCCATTTTATTATTTTATTCATTTTTTTAAGATGAAAAAGTGATACATGTACATGTGTATCCATTTAAGGGAATGCAAGGTATATTCCTTCCATAAATTTGAGTAAAAGTGAACTGGGGCATGTTTGCTCATCCAGGGATCACAGAACCATAGTTACATGCAAAGGGTTTGAAGAAATAAATTCCTGAACGGGTTGTTGAATTTCTCAAGAGTGTCAGGTTTCCACAACCTGTTAAATATGTGTTCAACATTTTCTTGTAATGAGAGTACTATAAGGCCATGTCATGAATACAAGTGTAATGACATTATTGTACTTTCACTTTTACTATGCTTTAAAAACATAAGCGGTGACTCAAAACAACTATTTGTTTCGTTAAAACCGCAGTAGAGCCTAACTTTTCTACCCCAGCCATTGGTTGGCATCCCAAATACTGATTATCTCCTCAACCACAAGGTCGATTTGAACAATTTAAATAGGTAGAATATACAGAAAACCCTTGTGAGACTAAATAAGAAGTTCATATATGTGTTACTGGTATATTGATTTATGACAGCAACAGAAAAAAAAATCTTCCAGGGACATATTTTCTCATTTTAATCATGGATATGATCGCTATGGATATGATTTGCAAGTAATAATCCAGCACTATGTGTTACGAGATTCTCTGCAAAGTTTGGCTTTGATTAAGCGAACTTAAGTATTTTTAATAATTCATTTAGTGCAGATCTTTCGAGCGATTGCTCGAAATCCGCTAACACTGGAAATCCCGTAGCTTTTGTCGTGGTCATTGAACTCGCTCTGCTCGCTGTGTGCAGGAGGAGAAGACGCATCTATAGAGCTCAAGGCCATGTTGAATATTATTTCCTCTATAAGTAAGTACATTTTTATTGTATTGTATGTACCATATTTCTCTGTAATGTAGCAGATATTGCTGGTCAATAACTGTAATGCAGTTAGATAAAAACACTACATAAAGAAGCCCTCTTAAATATATAGTGGACTTAAATGGTAACATAGGATGAAAAGAACTACTGTATTGGCACCTTAATACAGAACCCGTGTACTTACCTTCCACCACTGGATTATTAAAGGATAAGGCTGATGTTATTCTATATTTGATGGAAGAGATATTGTTCATAATTCCATTAAAAAGACCAAAACTAAGTTTCATTTTAAGGAAACATCGTTGATGTGTGATTTTATTTAATTTTGTGGACATATGATACTTGTTAGTAGGATGCAGCAAGAACAATAAATCACCAGTAAGGTTTGTCCTGCTGTCTGACGCTGAAAATGTGTGGTGTGTGATGGAGGAGGGAGCCCGCTGAAACTCTGTGTGGAGAGGACGATTTTCATTGGTCAGCTGGATTTAAAACACAACATGCTGGATGACACCGACTGGCTACTTTCTAGTCATCCCCCCCTCTGTCTCCTGGAGCCAGCACACACACAACCCGACTGGATCATACACTATTAAAGATCTTCACATTGTGTTTCTAACAATCAAAGCTCAGGTTGAAAAGACAGCGACGCCGGTAGACAGCAGCCTCTCCTGCGACACTGAGCTCAGCTGCAGCTGTCTCCTCCCTGCCCGACATTTCCTAATGCTCAATCCATAAAAAATAAACCAAAAGTCTTCTTCTACCCCACTGGACCACAGCGGAACGGTAGGACACACAACCAGTGCCGCTGCTAGCCATGTTGGTGCCCTCAGCGTAACTGGTTAACAATGATTAAACATGGTCTTACCTGAAGAGATGCACGGGCGCCATCTCGCAGTTTCTTTCTTTTCCTTTTTTCTGACCCTGACTGCTGTTGTCTTTTTTAAGTTTACTGTCAAAGTTGGCCACTGAGAAGTGGGCACCACGGCGAGCTTGGTTAGTTGAATGTGTATTTGTTTTTTTGTTTTTTTGGGGGGGGGTGACACCATTGTAACTTTTTTTGAGCAACTAAATATATCTCTTGTTCTGCCTTTTTTGTGATATACACATGCATAAAAGGTGCCTAATATTTATATTAGGCCCGGTGCCCTACGCACAGCGCGTAGTGTGCCTTATGGGAGCGCCGGCGCTGCACACATTAATCTGCATTGTTGCGTAGATCGTTACAATGGAGCCTATAACGTTTCCACACAGGAACGCTCAGATGGGACGTTAATGTCGGTGTCTCAGATGTGGTGGTGGTGGTGGTGGTGGGGGAGGTGCGGTTCGGGATAACTAGCACACATCTCGGATCCCATTAATTGGCTAATTATCATGGCCGGTGAGGAGCGGCTCTGATCTGGACCGTGTCCCTGGCTGCAGCTCACATATCCGGTTGATCAATCAACAGTTTTAATGAAGCCTTTAACTGCGCTGCAGCAGGGTGACATCTTTAAGACGTACCTTCACATCTGATGTCCTCTGTAGTCCACGTTCGTCTGTGATAAAACAACTTCACAGCACCGCGACCTTTTCAACATGGACCCTGTTTTCCCAAACAAATGAGTTGTTTTGCTACAGAGAAGCTTCCTGAAACTCTCTGGTCCACTGTTACATGAAAGCAGTCCACATTTTTTGATTCACATGAGTCAAATGAGAAGATCAAAATGAAATTATGTTTGTACATCCGACAGACAATAAGCAGGATATGATTAGCATAGCCCAGCACAAAGACAAAGTAAGAAAATCAAAGCAAATCGAATCAATGGAATTGTTATACATTTCCTTATGTCCTTTTAATGCAAGCTTTTACTATCAAATGTATGTCAAAAGGACATTTATTCAAACTGGAAGTAACTGAAAAATTGTTCATCAACTGAGTTGTATTTATTTTCAACGTTAGAGCGCAGCGTAGATCAGCCAATACTAAACACAGAGCTTGTTAGTTCTCGCTTTTGGTTCCATCGACTGGCAGAGGAAGATGAGCGACTGTGCAGCGAACAGCAAGAAGAATTACATCGTGGCCGTCCATCAAAACTGTATTTATGTTTCCCACAGTTAACACACACAATTATCCAATAATCCAATTAAAACCCTCAAACAAACCGTGCAGGATGAAAACTAACCTCCTCTGAAACATATTAGCGTGTCTCTTAGACGCCAGTGTGTGGGAGGCAGTGATTGCAAAAAAAACCCGCCAGCTTTACAGTCTGCGAGATTGCGTGATGTAGTCTGCGTCAACTTGGAAAAGCTAAGCCTAATTGTCTCTGGAGCCTGACAGGAGGAGCTTCTCCAGGAGTTTTTATATTTTATAAGTACTATTTGTCAGACGTGATTCTGACTGGCATCCCTCTTCAAACCCGCTACAGCTGTGCACATAGTAGATAGCTAGAAGAACGACAAGATGGCTGAATTTGCGGTACATCATTGTACTGGATTAATACAAGAATAAAATCTTGGCAACATTTAGACAGTCATAATTTGATTCTGTAGGACTCTGAATTGTGCCAGTGAGTGTTTCTTTTAAGTTTCTAACGCGCCATTAGCCGGTCCAGGCACGGTAATGCAGTTTGCCAAGTGCTTGTTTTACTGATACTTCTCATAACTGGCTCATTCATCTTCTGCTTGGCCACCAGCTGACTAGTCATGTCAAATCCCATTGAACAATGTGAGCACCATAACTTAATAGTGCCCAGATTTAAGATTGGGTCATATTGGCAGTCCTATTTTCTAACATTTCAATTGTTTTTCAATTGTGTGGGACATGTTTGAGGTCAGGCCGCTGTGCAGGTCAGCCAGGTTCCTCTACACCAGCGGTTCTCAAAAAGGTGGACGTGAAGGCACTCCAGGGAGTACGTGAGATTTAAAATATATATATATATATATATATTTAAAATTTGCATCAATTTGAAAATCTGTTAAAAAATAGTTCAATAACATGTTCAATAACATCTAAGTGTAAATTCATAAACTGAATTGTATATATTCTCTATTAAATCAGACGCTCATGGCACAGTGCTGTGTATTACATGTTTTTTCCAACATACAATGCTTTGCATTAGTTAGGGCACAAAGAAAATGTTCACAGGGGGTTCATCACTGGAAAAAAGGTTGAGAATCACTGTTCTAACAGAACACTGTATGCTGTACTGTAAACTCTCCCTGAACTGGAACTAAGGAGCCTGACCTATGATACATCAATAAAGCTAATGTTGTGAAGAAAACAACATTCAGAGTTTATTTCTTTTTCAACGTCCGTTTTTTTGTGGTTGGCAGTGTCGCTTCTGTTGTTCAGTCTGTATGTGTGAAACAGGGGTTTGTTTTTTTTAATTTGAATCGGCAAAGGTCACAGTAAAGGATACTTGAAAGAAAACCTAGCATGTCTGAAGGCAGTGTCTGTTTATATCAAATCAAAATGGCCAAACAAAAGGCAAGGCTGCTATAATGGAGACGGGAAGGATTTGATTAAACAAATACAACTTTTAGACAGTGTCACCTCAAAGTCATTCAGGGTGTAGGAACTCAGTAAAGAGGTATATATATATATATATATATATATATATATATATATATATATATATATATATATATATATATATATATATTATATGAGTATTTACGAAAGAGTGGAGTTTGAAGAATACACTCTATCTGTCTTAGTATCTTCCAAAACTTGGTCAATTTAATAGAAAGGGAGTGATTGTTTTACAATCTTACACGTTCAGGCCTAGATTTAGGGTTAAAAAGTGAACCTTTATTTTGTGTTAGTTTGATTGGGGATAAGCTAGGTTCACAGTAACTGCTAACATATTTGCTAACTTATTTATCAAGGTAAATAAGCAAGTGACATGTTTTATCCAGGGTGAGAGTTGCAAAAAGAAACATTGTCCTTTTTGTCAAGGGCTCCTGGGTTCCCTGAGAGAAAACAAGAGAATTCAAAGGTTGGAGTTGCTTTACTGATGAGGGAAACAGTCTCTTTGTGGTTGGAGGGATTTGGCCATAGTCATATGTTCTGGAACAGAAACACATCCTGGGAGTCTTTGATGCTGTGTTAAATCATTGGTTAAATGCACAAGGTCTAGCCAAGCCTATCGTGTAACACAAACAGTGGCAACAGCTTGGACCTTTTCTCAGGAACCGGATATGAAACACATCTAAATCCTCACTCAGCTGTAAGGGGTGAAAAAGTGTCTGGGATCAGCGAGAAATGAAAAATCCCACCATGCGGAATATGATGCTGAGTCAGATGACAATACATGTCTTTCCTGTGCCATTTAGGTTGAAATAGTGTTGAAAAAAAAGTGTCTCTCTGGTCTTTGTGCTACTGGAGATTATTGGCCCGGTAAACACAGGGCTGAGCAGTTCAGGGGAAAGCTGTGAAAAGGAAGTCACAAGCGTTTACCCGTCTCTGATCCCCACCACAGGAGCTTTACAGACATAATCCCAAATTCCACCAAGGGAGAAGCACAGACCTTACAAGCCATGACCTGATTACACAGATTGAGACCAACGGAGGACTAATGGAGCGTGACCAGATTACAGCATCTAAGATCCACCTGTGGGGAGAGTCCTTCTGGCAGCGAGAGCTCTTTAATGGAAGTGCTGCCATGTCACCTCTTCTGCAATGGAAGCTACTTCCTGGTGTTCTTCAGATACCAATTTTGTTGAGGTAACTCTGGGGAACTTTAGGTAGAGTAGTATCCCAGCATGCATTTAGCCTTAAAGTGAATTAATAATGGTGTATTTGATAAGGGGACAGTGCTTTTTGATTAAAACATTTATTGAAATGCCCCAGAGTTAGCCAAGGGGCTATTTTTCATCTGTCGCAAGCTTTAGTGGTTGAGAATCTTAAATTCTCACAACTTAACCTATGTTTTTTTGTCTCTGTGAATATACATATACATGCATATGAAAATAAGCAGAGGCAGGGACGTATGTAGCCTGACAGCATCTCAGTCATCATCACTCATATACTTAATAATTGTTAACGGCTGACAAATTAGAGTGTCGTGTTTCCAAAAAGCTGAAGTCTGAAAGATACCACTATAAGTTTACGACATGAGATAGATGGATCTGAATAGGCAAGTAGCAGCACATAAAGTAGTAAAGTAACAAGTGTTCCCTAAGCAGTCATTCTGTGTTCGTTGTATGGCATAGTTAATAAAATACTTGTTCGATTTGCTCTGGCTGGCCTTTTTAAATCTTGGATCGCGTGTTTTGCTCGTACCGCTAAAGTTGCCAAACCATGCTGTTTGAAAATGATGCCACACTTCAAACCAGGCTTCTGTTTGGCATTTCAACTATGTGTTTGCTAACACCTGAGCGCCTCAGCTTCCTAATTAAAATCAATCCCTTTTTTTAAAATGCTCCCTACGTTCTCATTGAAAGAACGTGATATGTTTCACAAAATATAATTTACTCAATTGAATTGAAATGATTCCTTCCTGTGAATGTTCTTCAATCATTCTGTTCCCTTCCAGTTTTGCTTTTGCTCCGTCGGGGTCAGTGTCACGTTCACATTGTTCTTCCTATAGAATTATGGGAAAGGTTGAGAGTTCATAACATTGTTTTCCAAGAATCATTGAAAGACAAGTCTACATGGGTCAAATCTTACATATGATGCAAAAAGCTAAAGTTAACCTTGTAGTTCAAAGTGTCCTGTCAGCCTTTCTTTTATATCAGAAATCTCTGAGTCTTGTCAACATATAGCTTCAACATTTAATTCCCTGTAAATCAACAAATTGTCGTTTTGACGTTTGTTTGAGTAAAGATTAAACAAACATGATGCAACTGATGAGCTTTAGAGCCACACTGGCTGTGTACAGGCATCAGGGGTTAATAATGTCAAAGTGTTTGTTTTGCAGACATATTAAAGTTTGCTGGATGAGTCTGGCCGGTGGATTATATCTGGCCCACTACCTGTGTGGGGTAGTGGTGAGAATCTTAATTTGGCTACAGTAGGCTTACTTCACTTCACCGCTGTGTGACTCCTTATTATCATGAGCAGTAGTTTTGTATTGTTGTAAAAGTTTACTTTCCAAGCAATGAGGCCAGTTTAAATCAAGTTTACATTACAAACTTAGAGACAAATTCCCAAAGAAGGAAATGTTTCAAGGTACGATTCAAAAAAGATAATTGGGCGAATAAGAAAACAGTGCAAAACACCTACATAGAATGTTTTGCTTTTTGTGCATCTGATTGCTTCTCCATGAGCGGAAGTGTCGCTGTGCTTCAGGGCAATGCGTTGGTTGTCAGGGTTGAGAGTCAGCCAATGGGCTCTGACACAGCGAGTGGATTCAGACCACGTCACACCACGTTAGGACTGACTTAGGTTGCTGGTGGTGAAGTATTACATCTCCAATGTGGGTTTCGTGAGACCTTTCTGAGTTTCTGAAATACTATAATATCACTATTACTTTGTGTTGCTGTCAGCTGATCTGTAGGGATTAGAATGCTTTTTCAATGATGCTCATTTGAAAAAATTGAAGTGAATTTGTGGCAGATTTATTCATCGTACCTGTTTTACATATTTGAATATAACACAGGAGTAACTGTGCTGCTATTTGCAGCACAGTTAAGGGTTCATGTCACCCGTTAACCCGTCCACCATCCCCCGTTGTAAAATGTACTATTAGCCAAATCCAGACTTATTTTCCCTCCTCCGATCGTGTGAATGAGCCAAATGCAGGGCCTGGAAGGCGGGGTTAGAGGTCACGCTGGTGCGCTTCCTCAAGTCAAGTCATTTCGGTTTCATGTGCTACTTTGCAACTTTTATAGGAACGAACAAGGCCTGTCTTGTTAGCGTGTACGATTATTGGAAGCATGGTGAAACCTTCAGAAGAATACAGTTTGACAACTTCTCTCGTTCTTGTAATTTATTTCCTCAATCACAAGTAAAGTAACAAGTTCTGCAGTTTCAAAAGCAGGGAGTCGACCAGAAGTTGACCGTCCAAAACAACACACTGAACGGTCGGACGTTTGTCCTTTTAATACACGGTTTTCTGTCATCAACATATCATAAGCAAAGTAACATTTAATTGGCTCTAACCTGTCAGGAGGAGGAGAATATTTTTAGCATTTCCTCCGCTTTTCTCCCAGAACTGGGACGTGTAACGTCCAGTCTGCTTCTCTAGTGTCAATATACTGATAAACAGGAGTGTGTGTTGAGGAGTGCAGGCATGTGACTAAAGTTCCCTTGAGAACAGAACATTTCTAGACACAACTACAGCTGCATAGCTGTGTTGTACTGACCTCGCTAACCTAATCTGAACTTCACTAGACATGAATATGAAAAGCATCTACAGAAATTGAAGATTTATATCATCAGACTCCAACGCTGTATCCAGTTCTCTTAATACATCCGTGATTTATCAGACTATTTGAATTGGTAGACTAATAACAAGCAAAAGACTAACATTGGGGGAATGTCCGCTGCATGTGAGCGTCACAGTTTAGTGTTTTCTGGATACAGTTTCCTATGTAGTGTGGCGCTACTTGCAGCACATTAAACTGATTCTCCATCACCACCAGTTTTAAGACTGCGACTGCCTCTAGTGAAGAAACACAACTTGAACCAGGGTCCCTGAATAATTACCAACTGTCTCTATCCTTCCATTCTATTCAAAGGACTGCAAAGACTTGCCACCCGCATATAAACCTTGAACCTTTTTAATCTGCTTTCAGGGCCTGTCATTCCACTGAAATAGCACTTACTAAAGTGGTAAATTATGTTATTCTTACTTGGGATTCACATTCCACCTTGGTGCTTCTTTTACTGGAGTTCAGTGCTACTCTGTTCTTGGCCGTCTGCTTTTCTCTCATTATTTTTCCCCTCTTGGCCAAATTATATGCAGTTATGGAATTAATTTCCACTGTTACTCTGATGAGGCAGAGGATCTTTCTCAAATTAGAGCCCTGCTTGTCTGCTGTGAAAAGTTAATGTCACATAAATTCATGTTTCTATATTCTGATAAAATTGGCTTTGCTCAACATAGGCACTAGTGAGACAAAGTCACTGTCTACAACTGTAGGGTTTCTCAAGGTTTGAAAGCAAAGATGAAATTACTCTTTTTTTATGATTAGCACATTCAAAAATATTATTTTCTTCACCTAAAATTAAGTATTTTATGTGCAGTGCTCATACAAAGATCCAAAACAATTTGTATCATTCAGATCTGATTATTGTTTGGTCTTATTATCAGGCCTGCAACTTGCTCGTACTAAAAGTTTTCAAATGGTTCACAGCGCTATATTTTAAATCCAAAACTAGAATATTTGACCATATTTTAACATATGAGCTCTCTTCATTGACTCACTCTCCATGTTAGATCAGAGGTAAGCATAAACCACATCCTGTGTGAAAGGTGCTTTCAGGTGTTTGTTATACATTACAAAAGCGTAAATGACACGACCACTGCCTTATCTCCTCAAAACGTACACTCCAATCAGGACTCTCCGCTCTCAGAATAAAGGGCTTTTGTTTGTGCCCAGAGTGGAAAAGAAGTCAGCCGGTCAAATTGGGAATCCCTCCCTGTTGACATTAGACTGATTGTTTGAGTTGAGGCCTTCTCATCCAAACTTTCAGCACAGCCTTTTGTGTATTTGTTCACTTTCAGTTAGTTGATTACCTCATGCCTTGTCTCTGATACCTTTATCTTTCTGGCACGTTGGTCTCAATGAATCTGTTTAGCAAAGTCCTGCTGACCACAATACTGTAAACCTTCTGATAACCCCTTATTCTCTGTCTCTAACGCTCTGTTTGTGTCTCAATACTGTGATGTTAACGTCGCTCAATTCTAAGTGTATGTCCGTCCTTGCTACGTACTTGCTCTTCCTAAAGCTTTCTTTCATTTTGTCCACATTAAAAAGGTTTGTTTGGAGAGTTTTTCCTTGTAGTAACACTGCAGAATCATTTCAGGCATTGTTACAACTGTATGTGTTATACAGCACCATAAAACCCTTCTTATATATATATTCCTCCAGGTTTGCGTGTTGCAGAGCACACACAGTGATCTTCGATGTCCCAGTGGGATGCAGGTACTGTGCTACAGGGACAACAGCAGCCCCACATTGTGTTTTCTATTAGCCAACAGCAGAGTTACAAGCAAAGCTACTAAAAATGGGAAATCCATGTGTAAATCACTTCTTCATAATCTGTTACTGCAGCAACGAGCTCAGTCTGCCGCCGGCTGTGGGTTGAATGAAAACAAGCAAAAGCCATCAAGGCGCTTCATCTGTAATCCTTCCCCAGGATAAAGCTCACAAAAACAACAAAACACAAAAAAATATAAACTCTGTCTTTGTTCCAGGGAAATCAATAGAGCTAAGGAATAGTAGGCAATGGTGCAGCCTTTCTGTAAATATAAACTGAGGAATGGGCGGGAAAGGTTTGGTTCATATACCCTCTAAGATCTCTTTAGTCCAGAGCTGAAACAAGAAAATGATTTGGATAATGAAGAGAAGTCTGGTGTTTCCATAGGCTCTTAATCACGGGTACAGTCACAAAGAGCTCCAAATCATTTAAAGAAAAAAACAGAACAGACATTCAAAGCCTTGAAATGGGTGAACCGAAGGGAATGTTTGCTTCCAGGAAGACCGAGTGTGCAGTGTGTTGAGAGTGGAAACACTGCAATACCCCATGTGTCATGTACACTGAATATTACCTCAATATTCAACATTAAAGACTGACAATTCTTAAAGTAAGAAGATTAATTTGTCATTGAGGTAAGACAATTCCACCTGATCCCACAGCCGTTTCCCTTTATGCCATTTCTTGTCATGGCAGTAAAAAACAATGAGGTGTGAAATGTATTAACATTAACACGTCATAATAAATGGGGGCTGTCCTGGTGGTACACTAGAACCACTGACACACACACACACACACACACACACACACACATGTCCTATCTGTCTCCATCACTGTCACTACCCAACAAATGTGAGAAGTAGCAGTAACATTCCCGTTCCCTTGTCTTCCTGCTACAGAAGGGATTGCTCTACCCTATTGCTCATCAGAGTGGCATCTTTTTATGAAAGAAAGTTCCCTTATGAGATTGGATCACATTTTTCCCAAGTCTGTTTTAAAGTTAAGTTTATTGAATATTACTGATGATGATCAAAAGAGTGGCGTGTGTGTACAGAGGTGCGCTGCATTATGAAGAACAAACTAAATGAAGAGTGGAGCCCAGAAATATACCAATAGATACCAATGTGATTTACATGCATGTGATTGGTCAGTGTGTTTCCTGGTCTGCTGAACAAGTGCCGTAAAGGCTGAAAAAAGGCTGCGCCGGTTAAAATATACTTTTAATAATTCTCAATTATCGATCGGTTATATTATTAAACGGTCATTATTCAATCCAGCCCTTATTGTGATTAAAACAGTCAAAGAATAATTAGTTTTTTATTAGAGTATTTGCAATTCATCCCGTTAAATTTGAAAACTGATAATAAATATTGTTGAGATATTATTAGTTTTTTCTCAGTCAGTTTTTAACTTCATACAGATGTTGAAAGAAGTGCTGGCTACTTCAATACATATGGGACTAAGTTATAGTGAAAGTTGGACATTATGGCGATGTACCAGACCTTTGCATGAGGACATATTCTCAAACTGGACCTCGTTGAACATCAGTTTAATACCACGGGTCTATATTATTTTTATACTTGGCAACGTCTTCTTTCTTTTTTTTTATCAATATGAGCTTCAACAGAAGAGAAGTTAAAAAAAACTTCAGTCAAAGTCTCTCACTGAATGAACAGACCGGCATGTTGTATGAACGGCAGTCTCTGGTCTCCTCTCGCTGAATCAGCCTAAGTCTTGTTTCATCCATTTTTATTTTCTTGTAACCTGACATAAGCAGGCTGGGTTGTGGAATAGCTTCAGGTCCTCGCCGGCTTAGCTTCACAGTGGCTCTCTTTCTTATCCTCATTGGGCGGCCACATCACTCCTGGTGGCGTTTGGTCCAGTTGGTCTGGCTGGGTGGTCACAACATATTTCGGGTAGTGATCTTCTCAAGGTCTGCTGCACTTTATCTAATCCCCTTGCTTTCTTTTCCAATGTTGGAATGTATTTCTAACATTGGAAACACGGGCTCCAGCAATAGTAAGGCAAAAAGATGAATTTAAACAAAAAATATACAGGGTTTATGTTCATGAGAGCTTCCAGCTGCTGCATCTGCAGGCACTGTTGTCACTGTGTGACATATGATGATAAAACTTGTGGCGGCTTGGCGGAATTTTTTGTTTTTCTAGTTATTGAGTTATTTCTTGTCTTTGAGGTTTCACATGTCGAAGAAAAAATACAACTGGGTAGCTAAGTCAGTAAAACTTTGCTAAATTAAAGCAGAGGCTTGCTGCATCGTCACCCAACCAGATAAATTAAAGTAAGGAGCAGTGACAGGCAGGATAACTCGCATGACTTTGATCATGCATTATGAATTCTGGATGTATTATTCATACGGGCGGAGAAGCACAGCTCGAGGATGTGGCCTTTTCCCCTTCTCCCTGGTGCTTACTCCTACATGAGGTAATACAGCCTTGTTTTCTCTCCTCTGCTTCGACTCCACCTGCGAATCAGAAAATCTCTCCCCTCACCCATGAGGCCTCGGCTCTCCACCTATCCACCAACCAGGGCTCTGCAAAGGCTAAGAAAAGATTCAGTGCAGAGGAGGAACCGTTGGATAGGCAGCAGAACGGTTACAACATATAATTTGTTCCACTGTGATGTGAGTCAGCTGTGGAAATCGGCTGTGGATTTAGGTGATCCGGAAAAAAGGGGCGAAAAGGCTTGTTGTGTTTGATTCCTGCACTTTTTCGAGATTGAAATTAAAAAAGGATTTCTAAAGTTTTTAAGGAATGCTGAAACCAATTTGTAAATGGAGAACATTATTTCATGGGAAAGCTTAAAATCTGCAGTTATCTCTTTCGATAACTTTTCTTCTACCACTGCTACTACTCACATATATGACTTCTGTGTTATGAATTAATTGTAATTTGATATTTATTCTTTACACATTACATCTTCTGGCCACCTAGATCCCTCATCTTTTGCTCCATGTTTCTCCTTGTTTCCCCCCCATTAAACGTTGTTTTCCTTTATTCGATAAGAGTCCAAGGACAGAGGATGTCGTATCCTCTGCAGATTGTTAAGCCCTCTGAGGCAAATTTGTGATTTGTGAAACAGGGCTCTACAAATAAAATTGATTGAATTTTCTCCATTTCTTTTTCAGATTAGGACGACTCGAGAGGGTGTGTTATGAAAGGTTCATTCTTTTATTTTGGCAATCTGCTAGAACATGTTTACAAGCCCTAAAACACATTTATCTCACGCTGTCCATTGCTTGTTTGGCACATGGAGTGGTGGTTAGCACTGTGGCGTCACAGGTTCAAACCCGCTGGCAGGCCCTTTTAGAGCAGCATGGGTGCGCTCCTGATTCTCCGGCTTCTTTCCACAGCCCAAAGACATGCTGCTTCGGTTAATTGATGACTCTGAATGGTTCGTAGGTAGTCTGGCGACCTGTCAAACTGTTACACATAACATGCTTCAAGTGATACTTTATAAGCTCACAACATGTCTTATTGATGTGGATGTTAGAAAGGGCACAGGAGCTGTTGAGCGATGTGCCGACCCAGAATATTTGTCTTTGAGTGTAATTTATATTGTTTACGTACCAAAAGCTGCGACATCCAACTGTGTTGCGCTCGCTGATGAATGTACAGGTGCATCTTAATTAAAATATCATCAAAAAGTTAATTTATTTCAGTAATTCAATTCAGAACGCAAAACTCATCTTACATTAATTACACACACGGTGACATATTTCAAGTGTTTATTTTGATAATTATGGCTTTCAGCAAATTAAAACCCCAAATTCAGTCTCTTAGAAAAATAGAATTGAGTGAACATGGACATACTTTTCATTAGGCCAACATTTTTGTATTGAAATCCTTTTTTTAATTAATCTTATGTAATCTTCTAATTTTCTGAAAAACAACATTTGGTATTTTCATTAGCTGTAAGCCATAATCATCGAAATTAAAAGAAATAAACACTTGAAATGTACCACCCGGGATGGAATGAATCTATACAATATATGACTATCACTGAAATAAATTAACTTTTCGATGATATTGTAATGAATTGAGATTCACCTCCTTTAGCTTTGTTGTTAGTGACTACTGGAGAGGAATACAACGTATGTCTTTTTAAATTCCAGCTGTCTCCAGCTGCATCTATCTGCTGTTTGTAGCGAAGCAGATAGAGTACAATGTTTTTTTAGTTGTTTCATACTACTGACGCTGCACATCACACCGACAGAAGACTGTAAAACAAGAAAAAACGGTAGCACTTTATAATGACTACACACTATTTAGCATTAGTAAAGCTTGAGTAAACACTTACATCATCTATAAAGTATTGTTCCAACAAGAACATTTCAGTTTATTTTATATAGATCAAAATCACAAATACAAGATTTGCTCCTGAGGGCTTTACAATCTGTACACATAACATCTCTGTCCCAGGACCTCACATCGGATCAGGAAAAACTCCCCCAAATAAAGATAGTAAAAAACCTTTTCACAAAAAAAAAGGGAAGAAACCTGAGGAAGAGCAACAGAGGAGGATCTCTCTCCCTGGATGGACAGAAGCAACAAATGTCATGTGACCAGAATGAATAACGTTACAGTTACAGACATCCAATGAATATGACAGAACTTATGCATGTAATGAGAGTTGTAGGCATGGACCACGATCCAAATAACCACAATTCATGTCAGCAGAAGGAAGTAGAGAGGACGGGCATCAGTAGGGCCATGGCAGGAGGCGGGACTTGCTCCAGACGCAGCTACGATCCATGGAAACTTGAGGCGATGAAGCCCAGAGGCTCCCGGAAAGAAGTAGTTAGTAATGTGCTGTCTCAGGACCTCTAGTTGGTGACGAGCTTGCTTGCTGGCTAGCTAGCAAACAGGTCACAGCAAACTAGCTAAATACTCATAATCAATAATTAATATATACTTGTATGTGCCAGTAAACTCTGAAACACTTGTGCCATCGCCCCCATCACCATCGTATGGATGTTCTTTATCACTTTGTGTTGTGTGTATTTCCATTTCCTGTTGAGAAGATAACTAAGACTGTTGTTAGCTTTGAGGCGCTGCTGGCCTTTCAATGTCATTTATAAATGCTATAAAAAGCATTGCTAATCCTCACTTTAGATGAGGTCACACAAAATACTTAACTAATACTTAACTAATGACTAGTAACTACCTTAATTAATCAGGAATTGCAGTATGTATAGCACACGTTAACCAGTGCATCATCTATAGCTAAGGCCTTAATAATTGGTTTGCAATACATATTATGTAATTTACAAGTGGGGAATCCATCATTTATAGTGTGAAAACCCAATCATGAAACGCATAATGCCAAGCTCATTAATCAAGAATAAAACATTTATAACTGTTTATGAATTGAATACTAATGCATTACTAATGAGTGTTCATGAATGTTCATGTTGGATAAATGCTTTATAAATTATGAATTAAGTGTTTACTTATGCTTTACTAATGCTAAATAGTGTGTAGTTATTATGAAGTGCTCCCGAAAAAACTAATTTTGCTCTTCCACTGGACTCTTATCTCTTCGCCTACACAGAACTCAACTGAATCCCTGAGCAACACAGAACGTGCTGAAGGCCGGCATCCAGCCAACTTTGAAAGAAAGAAGATCTGAATGAAATTACGTCTGGCAAACACTACCACCACTCCATCACCCCAGCAAAATGAAGGTGAACAAAGATGTCATTACCCCCGCTTGTTATCTTTTGAGAGAGAGAGAGAGAGAGAGAGTGAGAGACAGAGAGAGAGAGAGAGAGAGAGAGAGAGATTTACTTTAGCTGTGATTGGCGGATGATATAGATTTAGAAAGGTAATTTAGTGGTAGGATGTTACGGGTTGTTTAGGCAGGACCCAAGAGTGGACACGGAGGCCGGAAGAGTAGGTGTAAGAATGGGTTTTCTTTGAGTGACACAAATAGAGAGATTAGTACAAAGGCCAGATGAAGCGACAAAAAAGTTAGTTAATAGGTGTAGGTTTACAGAGAAGAACTAAATCTGTGTTTCACAAAATGGCCTCTATAACGCTGTCAATTCTGGAGTTGAAGAACCAGCAGGTAGAATTATGACTGAATCCTCACTGATAATCCTCCATCATTTCAAATAATTTCTAGCTAACAGGCTTCATTTACTTTGACAACAGCAATTACAGGAAGCTCACTTGTATCTACAGACACAACCTACACATCTGTTACCGTCATGATCATGGCCTTGCATGCTGAAAACTTCACTTTGTTGTCAATTATCTTGCAATAGTAAGGGCCATCCTCTTCCTTTTTAGTTCCATTGTACAGCATTCATCACATCACTCATTAGGTCTTCTTCCACAGCTCGTAAGATAAGTGATGGAGAGGCTTATCTTAGACTTGTCACAACAACTTTATGGGCTAATTTGCTTTTCACTTTAGTAGCATTCCCTTGTATTTTTTAATGTTACATATTTTGATGAGAGCTGACATGATTTAAGGAGGTAAAATTAAAAAAAAATGTTGTTGTTTTTTGTAGATGAAATTAAACCACACCAATAACACAGAGCTGTGTGTGTGTGAATGTGTCTTTATCACATGGACAGTGTCCTCTATAAAATAGTAGATGGAAATGTTGTACAAGGGAAAAAAGCACCCTTAGGTTTTTATCATTAGTTTATTTAACTCTTTTACATCAGCCTTTCTGTACTGAAGTGCAGCTATTATCAGTCCTAGTGTGTGGACAGGATTTAAACCTCTTTTCAACCTGAACTAAATACTTACGTTTTAAACCAACAGCAGCACTTAAGGGGAATGCAGCCATTTATAGGGAGTCTATACTCTCTGTAAACAGATAGCTGCACATTAATGCTGAATCTACAGGCAATGGGACAATATTGTGGTGTTGGATTTGTTCTGCTTTCTCTTTGAGGTCAGTTTAGTCCGAGTTATATTGATGAATCAAGTCTGGGCAGGCTTTGGATGCATGCAGGTTAACAGTGTGTGAGGAAAGCAAAAGAGGTGGAAGGCATTTAGCTTTATCGCAGGCAAAAAATTAAGATGTTAACCAACTGTGTACTCACTACCTGTGGACAGATTAAGTTGTGGATGTCTTCTTAAATCCAATGCAATTCTCACATCTCAAGTTGCTAAATTAAAATTGCGAACCGTAAAACAATGGGTGCATCCCAAATCTCTAAATTGTCGTTTCCTCGCTCCTCGATTGAACCGGAAGTGGTTCTGCGTCGCCATATTGCCAGCCGTCCCAAAACTCTTATTCTGGTCGGAGGAGCAAGGAGCAAGGAGGGATCGAGGAGCGAGGAGCCACGAGCACGGGCTTCCGGGAAGTGTTTTGACACTCGACACGCCCTAAACTGATCCTAACCGACGTCGCTTCACATGACGCTTCAAAGGAAAGGACGTCTCATGTCTCTTAAAACATAGTTCCTCAAGTCTTCTCTCCTCGCATGATTTCCTTGCGTCGCTTGATGCATTCCTGGTGGTAGGGGACTAAGATGCAAGGAAAAGATGCAAGTTAGTGAACTTGCATCTTTGTCTTACCTACACCAGCCTACACCAGAACCACCAAAATATTGTCAGTTAGCCCGAAGGCTAAATCTCAGACTGATGCGATTGCGGATGCTCTGCTGTAACTGTCATGCACCTCCTCAAAGACTGAACTTTCAGGGCTACAGCGGCCAAAGCTGTGATTGGCCAGCTTGGTCTGGTCTCTTACTCATTTCTTCAAACTAAAGAAAAGCTCTCCTTTTAAGCACACGTCTAATAAAGCCATATGCACTGCATTCTGTTCATTACAACCTTTGCTCTGTTACAGGTGTACACTGTAAAAACTATCAGCACCCAACAGAGTACAGACTTATACATGTATACATGTTGATAAAATAGTCTTCCTCTTTAGCCCCCACAAGCTTGTAGTGTCCTCAATTACTGTATTGCTCGCCTAAAAACAACCCTGCATGTCACATATATTACTATTACTATTATAGTCGGGTGAAATTGGCCAGCAATATGACTAGCATCTGGTGTAATTCCAAAGCAAAAGATACTCAATAGTAATGAGGTTTACAAGTCTCAGGGCAGCTGTGGCTCAGGATATGGCGCGATCGGTGTTTCGAACCCTGGTCTCTGCAGTCGACATGGCGACGCGTCCTTGTCAAATTGCTCCCGATTTGTGAGGGTGAATGTTTATTACTCCTGATGAGCAGATGGCACCTTGTCTGGTAGCCTCTGCTCTGGGTGAATGCTGACATGTTGTAAAGCACTTTGAGTGGTTCCTATGAATCCTGTGTTGTATCAATATGCTATATAAATGTGCTATACAAATATGTTGTATAAATAAGCTTTATGTGTTTTATAAAAGGGCGTAGGTTTGCATAGAGTCCATAGGGACTAGTCAAAGTTTGGCCAAAATATTTGCATACTGACTCATCTGCAATAGTATAGAAACTTTGAAACGGATTTTTCATTCTTTACAGTATAACACTATGTGTTCGTCGCCCAGAAAGGGAAACATCCATGTCCATGTTTTCCAATGCGCCCTCGAGACAGTCAGAAAGTCAGTACACACAAGTTTCCTGAGTGGTAAATGCAGATTGAGAGCTGACAGTAGTCTGACACGGTAAGCTACTAAAATACGCCAGGAAATAAGACAGTCTCATATTAGTATTTTGTTTGGTCTCAGCATTGATATTGTTGACCCTTTTGTGCTTTGCAGATAGGAAAATGCCACCAAAAAAGAAAAGAGATATCTATCGTTTTTTTTCCACGTAACTATCTATCAAGAAGCCAGGTTGTTGTTAGCTAGCTAGCAGCACGCTAACTACTCATACAATGAAACATGCATTATTTTGAAATGCATTCAGGAAACTCAGAAATTCAGTGAAGATGCAGTGCAGGTTGAGGTTTGCAACTTTTATTAAAACAAGTCACAGGTTGAACACAAGCACACGTTTATACCAGCACTTTGGGATTGTGAATCAAAATAAATACATATACTACTCATGAGGTCAACATGGATTCATTAAGGCATTATTTGAAATGCATTCAGGAAACTCCTGTGCAGATGTAGTGCAGGTTGAGGGAGCAGCAGCCGTCCTGACATGACGAGTGAACCACAGCAGTCTGATCCCAAATTCATCCAGTACAGCTCAAGAAGTTCCGGCTGCTCTGGACAAGATTGATCTTAAAGATGTATGCCAAGATTTAATTTCTGTGAATGATAGACGGAGGTATCTTGTTGGTGTATTTTAAGACATTAAAAGAAAAGAAAATACTACTAGCTAATAATTGTATAGCCTATTAAGTGCTGCAGAATAGATTTATTTGACATCTTTTAATTTATTTAGTCTTTTTCACAAAGGTTTATCTATATATATATATATATTGGATATACAATATACTGTTACTGTATATTGGCATTTTAGCTGAACAATTTTATTGATTTATTTAACTGTTTATTAGTAGTATTTATTTGGTGCAGAATACAGTTTTGTATTTAAACTAAGGTTGTATTACTGTTATGTTTAAATCAGTTCCAGGTTACTTAAATGTTAATATATTTTAATAAAGTTGGCCTGTTCGACATAATATCAATCAAGTTTTTTTATATGGCGGGGGTCCCTACCAATGCTGAGACCAAACCTACGCCCTTGGTTTTATATGAATGCGCTATACACTACCGTTCAAAAGCAGATTGTAATAAAAAGGCAATATTGCTTTTGCCTTGCTTTCTCGACTTTGAAACATACCACCTCTTCTTGCACCTGAACTCTTATCTATAACTGCTTGCCTGCCAGAAATTCCTGCTGCCACACGCTTTCATACTTCTGTTTGGACTTGCCAATATGCTTATGTATCATACCTTCAATGAATCCCTGAGGTGTTGCTGTCTGCATTTTGATCCAATTCCTTGTCGCTTTGCACCCATCTGCATAAAAAGAAAAAAGAGCCATAATGAGGGGTTGGGGGGAATGAACGATGAGACAAAGCTAATAAAAGAGACCGTGGATGGAGGAAAGAGGGTGGGAAAGAAGAAGAATAAGTAAGAAGAAAAGAAGAAATAATGTATGGTACATTTATAGATTATTTTGAAGTTAAGACTGCAGCGAGCAACCATCTTACCAGCCCCACAATTAGAAGCAGCTGTAGCTTTACTCATTATCTTGATATTCACAAACTGTCCAAACAGTCATTAAACTGATGGATCCATCTTTATGCCCGGCATTTGCATTCTCCTCAAAGACGATGTTTACTGCCATTTAAAGAGAAAGGATTTAATGGTGAAATTGCTGCTGAACTCACCCCCCAGAGGTGAGCACCACCTTGAAGATGGAATTCAGACGAAGTTGTTTTCCTGTGCAAAATTTTATTCATCAAATTGTGTAGCATTTATATTTATGGGTCACAAATCAGATGGTAGGCTATAAAAGGCAGCTGGTTGTGTTCTCAATGGACATGGCTTTATTTTTCTTATGTGGACTTTATTGTCATTTATTAAGCTCTAGGAAAATAGCAAAGGGATATTTAACTAAAACAGCCAAGGGCGTAAATATAAACAGATCATGCAGTGCAGTTTCAGTGGGGCTTGAGATCAATTGAACATTCAACGTATCCCTGCATTTTCAGAATTATTTTTCTGCTAAAAATATACTGACTTTGTATCTTCTGTGACAACTGCAGGGTTGTCAAACCAGTCTGTCAAGCAAACTAATTTAAAAGGCTTAGGCGCAGGGAGTCAAAGAGCCAAAAAACTATCAAAAAGGTCAGGCACAGGCAGACAGGAATTACAGAAGTGATTTCTGGCAAGCCAGGCAAGACAATCTGGCACAGAGTGAGTTCAAACTAAACCGGTACATACACAGTCCACTGTCCGATGCAGAATAGCTGTGCCTGGGTCACTAGTGAGCTATGGCTTTTACTGGGCATGAGGAAACAAAATGGCTGTGCTGTCGCTTTGTAGCTAAAAGCCCAGCCTAACCTAAATGACCATTCCTTGGCTCGACCAGAGAGAAGCAATATACCCGCCACTCGTGATTGTTTCGTGGGAAGGAAAATGGCTGTGGCTGGAAGGTGAGGGAACTCTGGACAAGGAAGGACCGACGGGCTCCAGGAGATACCAAATAAGGCAATCGTGGCTCTGATGCTGGAGATGAGTGAGCCGCCAAGCTGTCCTGTGCAGGAGGAGCAGGAGCAGGCGAGCCGCTGCACATGGGGTGCATTCCAAATCTCTAAATTGCCGTTTCCTCGCTCCTCGACTGAACCGGAAGTGGTCCTGCGCTGCCATATTTTCCGGTCGTCCCAAAGCTCTTATTCTGCTCTGAGGAGCCATGATCGAGGAGCCACAAGCGCAGGCTTCCATGAAGTGTTTTAACGCTGGACACGTACCCTGGCTGTTCATCAGTTATTTGATTGGACACTGCAGCTGAGCGGACTGATCGCTGGATACCAGAATGAAGACGATCACAGATTGAAGTCAAGTTATAGATTAAAGTGTTTTCTGAGTCTCCATCTGGTTAAAACACTTTTTACAACATGTATCATCCTTGCATTCAGTCATGTGATCAGTTCCTGGCTGTCAGTTTGATGAGTTATTTAATTTAATGTTAACCTGAAACATAAGCCTATAAAAATATTCCAGTGTTAAAGAAAAACCATAATGATATTGTGGGTTATTTTATAAGGATGTCACAATCAGAATTTGAAAACATACATAAATAATAAATATATATAAAAGACGCATTCCACCAGTAGAAATTGATCTTGCACGTATAAGCAGGACTCATTGACAGTAAAACATACTACTCACTGTGTATAAATACTCAATGCAGTTTGTTTAACAGGTAACCGACTACAGAGAAGACATCTCCACTCTAACAGGGATGATAACTGTCTTCATTTTTAGTAGTAGTTTAACACTATTAAATCAACTGCAAACATTATACGATCATTTTTAATCAATATTCTAAGTGGATTTCGCTTGGTTTCATTGCGTCTCTCCACGCATCCCTGATGGGAGGGACTAAGATGCAAGGGAAAGACGCAAAGGAGGGAAACAGGAATGCAACTTATTGACTTGGTATGCACCCATGGTCACGGGCAGACTCCAGGCTGTTCTCAAAGAGAAAGGAGATCTCCTGCAGTCTGTCTGTGATGGAGGCAGGTAAGTCTCTGTTTGTGATGTTGAATGGCCTTTGCTTGAGCCCTCAACTCCTGCTTGAGAAGGGTTGAGTCGGCTGGGTTTATCTTGGCTAGATTGTTCTGTGAGGACTGGAGACAGACTTAGACATAAAAGCACGACAACACACAAACTCAGATTTACGAAGCAGTTTTTTTACTGCTTTTCTGCTTTTATAGCTATTCCTTTAATAAATATTGATGTATGAGGCCATTTTGTGCATTTAAGTACAGTGATGTGTCAGGTATTTATTCACTGGATTAATCTAAAACACATTGCTGGCTAGTAATAGTTTAGCGTTGTGATGGAGAAGGATCGTACCAAAGGCTCAAAATGGTTGTATTTGCAGGATAATTATCGTGCATCTGGCAACCCTGAGAACGGTCGACCAATGACAGTTCTCTCTACAGTCAGAGCTCGTGCAAGAAGGTGGATCGTAAGATACCGTTTCAAAACTTGTAAGAGCGTAAAAACTAGTTTGTGAAAGAACGAGAGAAACATAAATATCATACGAGGCAAAATCCAGGACGTTTTTGGAATCCCCGCCGAACGCATTTTTAGGTCAAGAAAAGAGGACACGTCCGGGGAAAATGAGCACGTCTGGTCACCAGGTAACTCTCATTACTCACAAAAGTCCAGTGATCCCCTGTCAGCGCCACATGTTCCGTAGCAGCCAAGTCATTTCCCTTTTTGTTCTTTCCAGCTTTATACAGTTGGTGGATTTTTGTCATGATTGTGCGTCTTTGCGGTGCTTTCGTGCTCGGGTTCCCCGTTGCCACTTGCAAAACTTTGGTGAACCCCTCATCCTCAACAATATTAATTCCACAACTGTGCTACTCTGCTTGTTATAGGCAGACTTAGTGAGGGGTCTTTGTTGTTCAGCGAGGCTGGTTAGACGCATTCCACTTGAACGCCCCTCGCCGACCATCGTAGGCTCCAGGTTGAGATGGTACTTAAGGCTGGTTGTGCTGGTGAAACGTCCACGTTTTTCTAAGTGAACATCTGACATCTACGTCTAGCTGCATTAGAGCGGAAATAGCTTAATAGGTATATTGGAAGATCATTCTGTGCATGCGTTAAACGCGTTTAAAAAATTAAAGCAATAATCCTGTAATTTAATCATAATGCGTTAACGCGTTATTTTTCACAGCTCTAGTATATATACATATATGGCCACTTCCGCATCCTGTACGTGACATCTTTCCAGCGGCTCAGTAAATCCACGAAACACATGGTCTTCACCAAGCCAATTATCAAAGATCACTCTATGTCACACCACCTGCCTTCTATGTAAATTGACCTATAAGAAGAGACATGGAGCGCAGTAAACTTTCTGTTTTCTGGACCCCGGAAAAGAGACTTGTGCAGCGCGACTCCATCTACAAACACGGAGCAAACAACTAAACTAACCATGGTAAGTTGCTAAAACTCACACGTTATGCTTGAATAGTTGCACTAAGTGATTACGTGCATGTTTTTCGTGAATGATTTATTGAAATTAGTGAAATTACGAGATGAAAAACGTAGGCATTGTATATGATCACACGCCCCTTTTACGTTGAACCTAGAATTGTTATGGAGTCACGTTTTGCAGCGCGACTCCATAACAATTCTAGGTTCAAACGGATCAAACATCAAAACAAAGTAAGATGCTGAAACTCAAACATGTTATGCTTCAATAGTTGCACTAAGTGATTACATACGTGTTTTTTGTGGATGACTTAGTGAAATTACGCAATGAAAAACATGCGCCACATTTGATACGTGTGTGTATACATATATACGTCTGTTTGTGTGCATACAAACGTGTGCATATATACGTGTGCGTGCATATATATATATATATATATATATATATATATATATATATATGTATGTATGTATGTATACGACCTTATAACAGTTGTTTTATTGCCTGTGTTTATTTTTTTAGGATATGACTGCTCGCCTTTTTTACGACAGGAGGAGGCAGACTGCCATCGTGCCAGCCAACCAGGTCCGTGACCAGGTACTGCAAGGAGACCAAAAGGAAGGAGCCTGTGACCTGTCCAGCTGTTATCCGCAGCTACAATGCCAACATGGGGGGCATTGACAAAAGTGACATGTTGGTCCACCTCTACCACACCCCCATGAAGTCAAAGAGGTGGGACATGCGACTGTTCGCTTACTGCATTGATGTCAGCATCACAAATGCCTGGCTTATATACAGGCGGGGTTGCAAGGCTCTGGGTGAGAACACCATGCCTCTGAAGGCTTTCAGACTGGCGGTGTTTGGGGCTGCCAGCAGCCTGAGGCCAGCCACATCCAGGTCCAGAAGGCGCTCATTGGCCTTCATTGACAACCTGACCAGCATTCCTGCTATCCCTAAGCCTGTCCAGGGACACCGCAGCCACACCCCAAATCATGCTGAGCGATTCGATGTGTCACTCTTCCATGCCCCGGTCTATGCCACACGCATATGTAACAGAGTTAATGATTCCACTTGTCATCACTGTTCTTTACTACCACGTTTGTTAGTCAGACACTGAAACTAACGTGCTCTGAGACATTGGAGGCCCCGCCCCTTCTGGGCCCCTGCGTATTTGAGCGGTGCACCCCGTGTGCTCTGCCCAGTCTGTAGCTCGTTTTCCCTTTGGTAGGTAGATCTGTGTTGAGCTCGGTTGTGTTAGCTAAATAAGTGTATATTTGTTCATATGACTTATGTGTGGCTTTGTTTAAAGATGATCTTTGTTTCTTTTGTTGGTACCAGAGCTGTGACCACGAGGTGGGCTGTGGGAAGCTGATATTTGTGTTGTTGTTTTGCCAGGCCAAGACTGTCGTGTCATCTCCGTGACACATCTATACAGAGGAATAAACGGCTAGTGAAGCCAATGCAACTTCAAGTGTGCTTTATGTTCTGGAGAATTTACACAACGCGAAGGATAGAGTACGCAACTGCTACACATAGACTGGGGTCTATGCGACCTGTTTTTTTTTATATTACTTGATTTAAGTATTTTACTAAGTGTGTATTGTGTGCATTTGCCCTATAATCCTGTGATGGCCCCACGGTGGGACTAATAAAGGATTATCTTAATTTATTTCTTAATTTTTTTTCACTAAACGGGCAAGGAACTATATATGATCATTTGGTAGATTTTTGGAAATGTCACAACAGTAAAGGAATATTATTATGTTCTTGACATTTTGAATTTCAAAGTATTTCAATGAGTGACCTATAAAGGGATACATACATATATATATATATATATATATATATATATATATATATATATATATATATATATATATATATATGGCAATATCAGTTACATGCAAGTGTTTCATCCATATTAGGCTTGGACAGTGATCTATTTTTTGGTCACTGTGTTTGATCTGCAATATCCTTCATAAGCGGGCATGGGGGGGAGGAGTTGTGAAGACTGACCACATCTTAGCATGACAGTGCTATCTCAGTTTGATTAAACTGACGTAGAGACATGGGATTTTGTCTTTCAAAGGAAATGAATTAACACCCTCCCCTTTTTGTTGTTATTCTTTCGAACACTTAACTGCTAAATCTTAATGAAAGCCGCCAACTGGATTCATTATTCTTTACCTTCCATTTTCTGCTAAAGAAAGGAGCTTTAAATATTCAAGCATACTTACTATTATCATCTCTCTTCTCCCATTCTTTGGCAGGTATCCACTGTTATCTTTCCTAAGAAGGAAATTATAACTCTATCATCTAGCCAGCTTCATCATGCCCCACTTTACAAACCCCACCATTCCAACCCCTATATTTTTCATCGTTATTGTACAGGTTATGGACTCAGCACATCTACACCAGTATATTAAAACTGTATGATCTTTGTTACTGTCTTTTTGAAATCAAAGCAGGACAACATCAGCAGTCTAGTCCAGACCACTTCAGTTAAGTTCAAAACATTTCCAAGCCCAAGAGTCCAAACCGGATGAAGACCAGAATGGAACAAACTGACATTTTTTTTATTTATTTGTAAAATAATGCCTAAGGATGTTCTGTAGATCTGCCTGAAGGAGCTGTGAATAGCAGTGTGGCAATCGTTAATTAATAGCGGGTGTAACTAAACATAGAAATGTTAAACCATTACTTGCAAAGATTCAAATCTGTTTAATTGTCTGTTTTAGTGAGTTAAAAAAACAAACACTTTTCAATACAATTCCTCAATTAAGAACTGCTGGGCTTCCTTACAAGTCTACCTATTTAGGGTCATGGAGGGGTTGGAGCAGCGTGATTGAATCGGATATACATCATTGCACTCTAGGTCATTAGAGTAGTAATATTTAGTACAAATATCATATCCGAGTATGTATTCATACAGTCTCAACTAACACCACCACACAGACAGTCCGCTGTGAATTTTTCTAAATTAACTAACCATAAAACTGTATTCGTAGGTTGGACTCCTACACAAATGTTGAGACTACTCCGGGTGTAGCAGTGCGATCACAACCCTACAGGTTACATGAACACAAAAGAAACAGCCTTGTACCCAATGCCCCGGTTGGCGAATGTCTGGTCAGACTTTCTTTGTGACACTGGATTTAACCAAGGATCCAGGGAAAAAGGCCTTCTCCACTACGTTTGATTTGTAATTCACCACACTTCTCTTTGGATTGTTCGGCGCCCAGCTTCTTTCCAGTGTCTCATGGACGAGGTGCACGCTGCATATGCTGCCGTCTACTTAGATGATCCACATCACTACCAGGACAAAGCATGTGCAGCTGGTCGGTGCGGTGCTATAGTCTCTGAGGCAGGCTGGGGAAGTGTGCAGTTTGATGGAGGGAGGTATAGTATTTGGGGTACCACTTGGGCGGAGGGCAGGTGCGTCCTCAGGTGGACAAGACTGCTGCCTTAGTATAAGAAAAGAGGTGAGGCAGTTCTTGGGGCTAGTGGGTCACAACAGATGGTATATCCCGACTTTGCAGAGCTGGCTAGAACCCTTGACCAAGCTGAGCTGGAGAGTTCTCAGATCCGGATCGGAATGCGAGTTGGTGTTAAAGAGGGTGAAACGGGCTCTCTGTGGGGAACCACTTCTTCATAAGCATAACATCTCTCTTTTGCACTGCAGACTGACGCATTGAATAGAGGGCTTGGGACCATTTTGTACCAGGAGGTACAAGGAGTTAACCCCCTGTTTTGTATATCAGCCGGAAGCTATCCGAGAGGGATACGAGGTACAGCACGGTAGAGGAGTGCCCGGCCATTTACTATCTCCTTGGCACTCGTTCACACTCTGTTCGGACCACGCTGTGCTCCAGTGGCTCCACTGCTTGAAAGATACCACACCCGGATCAGTCAGTGGTATCTGGCTTCAAAGCCTTTTTATTTCTAAGTGGTCCATAGGCCGAGGGCGCAGATAACCGTGGCCAATGGCCATGCATGCTTGTAGTGCATATTAGTGCCTCCGAGTGAGCCCCACTGGTTAGCTTGCAGCAGCTTCTCTGCACGGCTCTCATATGGCGGTTACAGTTGGTAACGCCACATCAAGCAACAACGTCACTGCTGACGTTTTGTGAGCACTGTTGCCATTGCTTACATTTTAGCTGTGATTTGCCAGACGCACCGTTGCCATGTTGAGAGCAGCTGAGTGGCATTCAAAATTATTCTTGTACCTTTGGATAAATAATCAGTTAAGAAAATAGTAGTTTAAACATGTTTAACCATTGAAAGATGACCAAGGTCTACCACTGAGGCATCGTCGCCCACAAAGACCTACAAATAAGTATTATAGCACTTTGATATGTTTAATCTCCAGACCTCGGGTGTCTTGTCAAAATCAAAAAGAGACTAAATAGAGCAAAAAACAGGGAGCCATTTGCTCTATACAGGTCCCTTTGATTTAATATGTGACAAAAACCTGAAGGAACTTAAACAACTCTGCCATAAAAAAAAGGCAAAATCCCAGGATAAAAAAAATACATGATTATTTGTATATATATCATTGTAAGTCAGCCACATACTCAAGGTTTTAAATGCATTGGTACAAGGTCTCAAAACACTATACCAATTCACTTTTGGAATTTTTAATGTAATTTTGAAGAAGCATTGCTGTTACAAAATACATGGATATGTGGGCAACACACTCACTTGTAACCTTACTGGTGCTCCCTACACTAATACTGCCAGTGCTGGAATTATCACCATAAATAAAAATGATGAAAAAAATAAATATTACATTTATTAAGTTTTTTAGGTGGAGTAACAAAGTAACCTGGTAAACCCAAACAGGTAATGATGGTGAAATGTCTGGCTGACACGTTTCTTCGTGGCGGTCTGGGACAGTGTCTTTGGAATATCAAACTGGGCATGGTGGTTTACATTTTTATACATGGTCACCACTTGTATTCTAAACAGGGGGGCTCTGACCAATTGTCAAAACTCAAGTCCAGAAAGAGCAATGCGGATTCCAGACCGTCAAACAGTAGACCAGCTACATATCATTGTAGAGCTGTAGGAAGGGTCATAGGAAATTGCACATTAAGCCAAGACCCATGGAGTTCTGTGACGGGTAATGCGGGATCATGGGGTATCAAGACGGTTGCTTAAAGCCATCTGGTGTGTGTGTTACCAAAGTGAGAGCTGTGTCTGTTTCTCAGCAGAAAGTTTCCATTGGGTGTTGGCCTCCGCCAGGGTTAAGCCTAGTTATTATTCCGTTTATGATTTTTACTGGACCAAATCTCAAGACATTGCGTGGACCAAATCTCAAGACACTGCATGGGCTGTCTTGTTGTGGGGCCCCAAAATTGCCTCTCTGTTCTTTGCAGATGTGGTTCTATTAGGTCCATCAAATCTGAGAATGGCGAATAGAGGTATGCATGTTACAGTTTTTCTCGATTGCTAAAACACAAAACCTGGTTCCTGTAGCACAAACACCCAAACCTTTTCGTCATTCCCAGAAGCACAAACACATTTCCCATAACCAAAAACACCTGTGTCCACACATGTCTCAATATTCAAAACACTTTCTGCAAAACCTTACACAAAAGTGACCAAATAAATCATTCATTGCACTAAGTTCATTCAGCAAATGCATGCTCTCAATATAATAAACTCAAGTTATCATAACATGAACTCAGAGACCACAGCCTTCTCAAGGTGAACACACTCAGCCTGAAAATTGTTAACACACCAATCAGAATTGGGGTCAATCAAAAAGAGCTTAGAGGCATGCTCATGTCCTTTGGAACAATGGATCCCAACCATGCAGAGGTTGAGAGACAAGAGAGAGGGAGAGGCAGAGGACAGCAAAGACAAGTAATTTCTGATCAAATCTGTGCCACTGTTCATCATGTGGGGGTACATGGGAGGACAATGAAAGAAGCTGGCCAACTATTCCAGCCAAACTTAAAGAGTCTATGACTGCAGCCCAAACACAATCTTCTGGAGGCAATGGTGAATGCATGTGAGGATATTTCTCTGGAATCTATCCAGGGTTGGATCAGACACACAAGGGGATATTTCCCTGACTGCCTGGCGAGAGACGACATAATGTGTAACGTTGATGAAATACTATGGCCTGACCCTGACCTGAGACAAGATCATGCTCATATTGATGCCAATGCTGATGAACCTGTATATGTGCTCAATCTGGAAGTGCTGTGAATAAACCCTGAGCCTAAAGACTGATTGGGACCCAGAAGTTAGATGGTTGGACTGTTGGGTGTGAGTTTTTAAAATTGTGTATGAAGATTTGAAAAAATGGTAAGTTGTTCCAGGAATTGTGTCTTAGCAATCGAGAAAAACTGTAATATCCCCCTCTTAAGCATAGAGACACGCTGCTTAAGAGGGGGATATTACAGTTTTTCTCGATTGCTAAGTCACAATTCCTGGAACAACTTACCATTTTTTCAAATCTTCATACACTTACATCGTCATACACTTACTATGCTTATACACTTACCCTTACACACACAGCTTGTGTGTAAGGGATAGAACTTTAGTTGTTTTTTTTTAAATTACACCACCAAACTACATGCTGGGTAAAGCCTGCCCACTCAGTCGCACAGGAAGAGACAGACATGTCTCCTCTGCGACTGAGTGGCCCGGCAATCCCTGCAATGTCAGGGCTAAAATAACAAATAATCAGCATTACTATTAACAGAACTCTTGTAGTTTATACTGTATATGCAGTAGCATTGTAGGACTGCAGGTCCCAGCCTATGAAGCTACTCAGCAGGAGCCCTTTGAAAATGTAAATAATTCAACTTTGACAACAATAACCTCCTGTTTTAAGACCATTCACATTATTCCCATTGTGATTTACAGAATACTGAATCATTGAGGATACGACCTCTAATAATGAAAGGCAACCTGCAGCATATTATTACACTGAAATGCATTTTAAGAAGTGATATCAATTGACAATAATGTGTTATGAGTACTGAGTGAGATGCATTTCAAACTGTGCAAATTACAGTTTTTCACAATTGTTAACACACGTTTTTCAAAACAACGGCTTTCTCAAAACTGCTCACAGAAAACTGAAAACCTCACACACAAAAAGCTAAACCTGACACTCCCTTTGCAAGATGACGCTTTGCCATCAAATCTCTTAACTGTTCACAAAATGGAACTTGTGTTTTCATTTGGTACACCGAGCCATATTTTCAAAACACACACACATACATTCATTGAATACACACAACCAACATAAAATAGTCAAACATAAAACAGCACACAAATATGCAGCAAAAAAATCTATTCTGGTACAGAGACAACAGTGCAGTGCTGTTAACTGGCCTGAATGTTTAGAGATTTGACTATTTGTGTGTTGTAGGTTGATTCTGTGAGATTTTACTTGAGAAGTGTGTGCAACAACTGAACATTGTGCATAGTGTTTTGATAACAAGGTGATGTGCCATTGACATCAGAGTGTAAACAAGGAAAATCAGAGTCTAATGCAGATGAGGGAGTGTGAAGTAGTGCCAAATTGGGTCGAGCGATTGGTACATAAAGAGAAGGTTGTGCAAATTGTGCCGAATTTTCGCTTTTTGGGTATTAACAACTGTGAAAAACTGTATTATTGACTTCTTTGCAGAGGTATGATACAATAGAAAGTCTTTGCAAGTATTTTTCCACGATGCACTGACCTTTCAGAGGATGTATTGTGAGTGCTGTAAATATATATGGGGAGTATTCATGATGTTGTAGAGACAAAGACCTGCCTGCCCTCGGTTTCTAACTGCCAGGACAGACAAACTGTTCTCCAGTTGTCAACACTTACATTTTTAGCCAAGCAACCAAGAAAATCCTGATATGGGAATTTGAAAACGGTCTCACTCAGTGCGTTTACATGCGGGTAATAATTCGAATCTTGCTTTAGTCGGACTATGCTCTCTCTCGGGGCAACTGCTGTTATCCGAATATACATGGCAGTGAATAAATCGAATCATTGGCCGAATGCATGTCATATCCGATACGACAGGTGGCGCTGTTTTCATTACATGTAGTGGTGATACAGCCATCTCCGCTTGACCTCTTCACTCTTCATAATGGAGAGAACCCCGCTAGCTTCGGTGGTTGTCGGGGAGCTAGCGCAGAGCAAACGGGGAACTAGCAGCAGCGCTAGCTGGCTACATCAGGGAGCTAGCAGAGACACCCACCGAAGGTAGTATCGGCTCGTAACCCGACTTTTACGTTTGTTTGTTTCTGCCGGCCGTGACAACTTATCGTCTCTTTCGACTTCCGGGTCACGACCTGGGAGGGCGGGAGGGAGGAGGCGGCGGGATCTTGAGCATGCGCACAAACGCATTGTCCAGTTCCGATCCGATTCAGCGTTTACATGCAGCGTTATTCGAATTATCAATCGAATCGAATCGAGTTATCCAGGGGTGTTAATCGGATCGTAGTCGGACCGCAGTTATTCGAATAAAGGTGTTTACATGAACTGGATAATTCGATTTTAGTCGGACTAAGCCAGTTATTCGAATCCATGTAACTGCACTGACAGTGAGATAGTATCCAAATATTAATTATGAATGATTCCTGTATTTAGCATGTCAAAATAAAACAAAAAGGCCTGCAGCAAGAAGTATACTGCCCTCAACTGACATAAGACATATAAAATGATTTAAAAAAACATGAATTTCCTATAAATAATACAAAGCACAGAAAATATCTTGGAAAAAAACTGCCACTTAAACATTGTGTGTACACAAGATGTTACTCACCTACACTGATGAATTCCAAGTATGTGAATTCTAGTCGTAATCTGATGTACTTCTTCGTACAGTGGTATTTCACCTTCAGCTACATGATGACATCTTGCAGAAACTGCCAATGGTGAAAAAACTAGCTGTTAAACTTCCAAGAGGCAAGAAGTTATAATTATACATATTTCAAATGAAACAAGTGGCCAATGTTACAGCCTACAGGCCTATACAGTCTCATGTTGTAAATTATTCAACACAGAGTTTATAATTACTGTTTTGGGTAACAATGAGGCAGAAGCTGCTGCTGTCCTCTACTGTCAGCATAGCAGTTTAGCACACGCTCACGCACATACACACCGGAAGCTTTGTTTAGATGCTAAGTGCTGCTGTGAAGAAACAAGACGCCGGTGTAACGCAAGAGTAAACAGTGCGGCAGCGCTCGTTAAGCCGAATCTATGGTTCTGCTTCAAGCTAATAACATAAGTGTTCGAGACAGCAGTCCGGCGACACGAGCACTGCAGCGCTGGCACAAACCCATTCACTGGTGACTGGTGTGGCACTGACGTTTCTGTCGTGTCATGTTGTATGGTTGCATTTCTGATTGCAAAATATTGTAGCATACATATTCTCAATACGCAAAAAGGCTAATTATTGTTTTGGCGTGTTGTGAAATGACTTATTTCTCCTCCAACCTCTTAGCAGCCAGTTTTAGAACGTTTCAATGTGATGAAGTTAGCTAACCTTTAAATATTAGCATTAGCCTGTATGAGCTAACCATTGATAGTTACAACTTTATTTAATGGTTGACCATAAATAACTTCCACGGAGCAAAACTATTTAAGTTGGGGCATCTTAATAACATTGAAACACACTTTGCAAAGCAATATATTTGCCCTTCTATCAGGGAAAATGCCTTGATTATATAATGTCAACTGTTTTTATTTGCTAGCTATTAGCCACAAGACTCAATGACAAATAAATCACGTTACACCACAATTGACGTCAACACAAAATTTTATATAAAGATAAACAGCCTGCATAAGTAAATATATTTTGTTCTTACCTCCTCAAATGAAAGAATACTCCGGACACTTTCTCCACCATTACCGTCAGTTGAAAAAGAAAGACCGCGAAAAAAAACGGATGTATAGATAAACATACAAACATACACTTTTATTATTCCTCTTGGGGAAATTCTTCTCTGCATTTGACCCATCCTTCATTAAGGAGCAGTGGGCTGCCCTGTGAGGCGCCAGGGGAGCAACGCGGGGTTAAGTGTCGTGCTCAGAGACACTTCCACGTGTGAACTGTGGGGGGACTGGGGATGGAGCTGGCTACCTTGTGGTAGCGGGACGCCCACTCATCCCCCTGAGCTACAGCCGCCCCCCACTGCTGACTGAGATAACTCAGTCAGGAGTGCATTGTGTTAACTCGCCGAAACAACCCCGCCCCCAGAGCGTTTTCAGCACTGCCAGTGCTTTATTAATACCCAATACACCAATCAACTCAAAATATTTTACACTGGAAAATGAACACTAAGTAACACTACCGATTTTGCTGTGTGGTTCACCCTCTTTTTCTCATTGAACTTCTTTCTTCTCTCTTCCTGGGCCTTTTCAGCCTAGCAGGACTGGGAACTCCACTGGCGTTAAGTGAATTCGATATCCTTCTGCTTTTCTGTTTCAGAGCGTTGGTATCATCCTGCCGCTTCTTCTTGATGACTGTAATGGTCGTCTGTGCTTCCTTTCGAATTGTCCTCTCTGCTTTGAGAGTTCCAATTATTCTCCTTTTTTCCTCTTCCCATTTGAGCTCAATGGAACTGATGTGTTTCTTCAGGGAGTCGTTTTCTAAGGCCAGATCCTTGACTTGCTTTGTCAGGTCCTGGTGCTTCACCACTACAGCAGGGCTGGGACAATATCTAAGATTGCTGATGGGACCCCGCAACTTTTTATTGATGGCTTCCTTGTCCGCCTCTGCTGTTTTCCTATTAACTCTTTCGGACTTGAGATCTTTTAGGATTTTCTCCTTCTCCTGATCCCATTGGAGCTCCTTGTTTGCCATCTGCTTTTCATGGGCAGCCATTCTCTGATCCTGTGATTTTAGAGTTGAACTGCTGGTTGAGTACTGTAAGGGTGGTTGAATACAGTGTTGGTGGTTGAAAACTGTAATGGTGGTTGAATATAGGCAGGTGAAATGAGGATTTACACACAGCTACAATAGGGATCTTTATTTCTCTGATGAATTTAGAATATTTAGTTTATGTTGGTTTATTTATAAATTGCCTAATACACAACAAAAAGTACAAAAATAACTGCAGTAGTAGCTCCTGTTTGAATCAAACAAAACAACAAACCATACCACACGGTTAACTATGAAGGTTAACACACAAAACAGTTAGATACGTTATGCAGAACGTTGCAAAGCACTCACCACATATCATTCTGGCGTTAGCTAAAACTGCGCCGCCGACGCTAAGTCCGCACAGCTCAAATCTGCAACCATCATGACAATCTGTTTCAACATCAACGCTAGTATTGATGGTTGAATACTATAATGGTGGTTGAATACAGTATTGATGGTTGAATACTTTAATGGTGGTTGAATACTATTTTGGTTTCACTCAAAAGTGAAAGTGGCTCCAAGTGACCCTCCCACACCCCCGCATAACTCTGCACTAACTGCCAAAACACCTGATTTTGTGTGAATGCAGCCTAAAAGCCAAAAGTAATGTCTGCAGCTCACTTAGGCAGTACTTTGAACTGAATGCTAATGTCCGCATGCAGTATGCCATGTTAATTTAGCATATTAGCATGACGATTAGCTCTTAACACAAAGTACAGCTGAGGCTGACGGGAATGTCACTAGAACCAGACACGAGATGAAAGTTGATCTACTGAATAAAGATTGAGTCACAGCATGTTATTGATCAGCAATAGAGAGTAGCAAGGCAGAATCTTTTCACGTAATGTCACTGATTCATTGTTGAAGAAACCCAGTAGAGCACTTTACATCTTGACCTTACATCCTGACCTGTCCTGTGAGGCTCTGAGAACATTATACTGAAGACTCACACAGGCTTGTCTTCCCCAACCGCTTACATCCCAAACAGGATAGGACACATGTGATGTCAGAGGTCTAATCTCCCAGCAGCCCACACTGGGAAAAAAAGGCTCAGCTCACAAATTAATCAATAATGCTGAAGCCCAGCTTCAGGCTAGGCCAAGGTAATGAGGGAGGGAGGGGTGACGTGGGCTCAGTGCCATAGGTCTGAGAGAGCTTCTGTCTGCTTCTCTGTGTCATTTAGACAGGGGAAGCAAGACCTCATGGGAGATTTCTCTGTTGCTTTCTTTCACTTAACTACCAGCAATTAAACCAAGCAGGTTTTTCTTTCTTCCCGAATTAGAGTGGATGATTAACAGAGTGCGCCACAACAGAGAATCACAGCAGCTTAGAGTGTCTGCAGAGGTTTTTTTTGTACGTCCTCTTTCTGCAACTAACTAATGTGTCATAAAGCATTTCACTGAATCCAGAGATATATTGGAGTGAAAAGGTTGTTATTTAAAGGTTTGTCAGTTGCAGGAGACTGGCCCAGAAGGGAAATAAGGGGGGGCAGTAAATGGAATTCACGGACGTCTTTATGCACACAGAGAAAGCTGATCTCCAATGACTGAAATTGTCTTCTTTACTTTTTTCTTTAGAAGAACTCCTTCCTCCTACAGACAGTTTGTGTTCATTGTATTGTGTGTGATAGACAGACAGAGACATGCCTCTACCATAGTGAAGCATCTATCCTTAATACATATTACAATTTAAATGCTTTTCTTGTTCAGGTTTTTGGGAAGCTGCAACCTAGGCTAAATTATTCCTGCCACTTAATTTTTTCTTTACATGTATTTTGAGACAAGAATGAATGAAAATAAAATAATCGTGATCGGGAAAATGATGTCAAGAGGTTACTTGATAGATACCCCAAAAATGAAACTTAAAAGTCTGTTTCAACTCGGTGTTCTGGATTATAATACGCGTCGGGGGTCATTGTCTCCCATCACCCCGAGATGGGGCCGACTCGTAGCAAAGAAACAAGCTCAGAGCTCCCACTAATTTGGTGCAATGGTGAGTTGTATTTGTATGCACTTTATAATTGTCTTTTATTAGGTCATATGTATTGCCCACACTGTGAAGGCCGGTCTGTGAAAATATTGTCTTCGACGAAACTGGTTAGTGGCACAATAAAAAATAACCCTTAGTTCTACGGATATACCAAGCAATAGGAGAATTATGTCTCATTACTAATTATGAAATTAAAAAACTTGTTAAACTTTACAATCTTTGCTCAAATGTAACCTAACCCGAGTTTTCCATCCAGAGACACTCTGAAATAGAACAGTGAATTTATGTTTGTAGAGAATAGAGTTGGTGTTTCATTTGTTTATTGATTTAGCTGCAGTCCTTTTCCTGTATTCTTTTCCCTCCGTTGAATCTGTTGTCACCATTTGTGGGTTTTTTTTCAAATTTGTGGTCACTATTTATTTCACCATTAACAAAAAATGTCCTCTAAGTTTTTTCCTTTTCTCCCTCAACCGAGGGTTTCCTAGGTGTAAAGTATGTCAAGTCATTTTTAACTAAGAAACAAACTTAGTTGTGGTTTCAGAGTTCCAGGCAAACCTGTGGAACTCATGTGTTAGGCGTGTGTCACTATAAAGATTAATAATCTCCCGCCCTCAACCAGTACTGATCTATGTTCAAAGAACAACCATAGTTATGTATATAGATGGCTTTTCTGTCACGGTTATTTGGACCTTGGTACAGGAATCCAAAAGTACGACAGACAGGTTGACGAGGACAGTTCGGTTTACTTTAGTTCAGGCAGGGTCAATACCGGGACATAAGTTACAAAGGCAAACAAATACAAAAAGGGTGCTGGCAGAGAAGTCAAAGACAGGCATGGTCAGAACAGATGGATAAGAGATCGTAATTAGGAATAACACCAGAGAGCTCAGCTGTAACACACAAGAGAATCTGGCAGGGGACAAGTGGAGAGCTTACTCATGAGGGGATGTGCTGCAGGTGAGATGGGCGTGGAGAACCAGGTGAGGGGAATGAGAGCTGATGCAGTTAAAGTGGGAGGATGTGGAGTGACAGGAGAGTTAAAAAACAGGCAAGTCGGCTGAAGACACTAGGTGCATCACAAGTCTCTTAAATGCGTCCCCGGTTTCCTAACTTGCATATCTCCATGCATTCGTGGTGGGAGGGACTAAGACACAAGGATACCATGCGAGGAAAAAGGAAAGTTTGAAGAGAAGTGTGATGTTTTTTCTCTGAAGCGTCTCATGAACCAACGTCTGTTTGTAATGACTGAGGCGCTGATCACAGCTGGTTCAGCTGTCAGTCGGCTTTAACAGAGTTTGTGTCTGAACACATGATCAGTATAACAGAATTGTTTCCGGGTACCGGCAGTTTTAAGCTAACGTTCCAAAGGCTTAGTGTGTGAGTGATACACAGGTGGATTCAGTCAGAGATGGGGCAGACAATCATAGTGGCGCAAAGGCAGGAAGTGAAGTGATCTGAAATGAGAGGAAACGTAAGTACCATCAAATAGAACTAGACCGACTGAAAAATAACATAATAAAAACCCAACCTAAGCGACAGGATGAGACGTGACTCCATCATGCCATGACAAGACACCTTCCAAAGCATCAGAACATTCTGCATTTGTAAGATCAGACCATTTATTGCTATGTAAGGTTATTACATTTGGCATAAGAAATGCCACTGCAAGATACACAGTCCAGTGAGGCACATCTTCTAGCAATAGGTGCATCATACACTCGAAAGTGGCTGGGCTGATCTCACAGGTGCGATCAGCTGTGTACTGGCACACTGACCAATCACAGCGCATGTTAACGGTCACATGGGCCCTGTGACAAATCACATCAATAATGCTAGCAGATATTAACACTAGCTAGCTGTCCGTTAGCATATTTTTTAATTCACTACTCTTGCATAGCAAAACAAAAGGTGAAATCTTTTTTTTATTTATTTTTTTTATTTTTAAACTTTTTATTGCACAAACAAAATAAAGACAATACATTAGACATAACATCAACAGGACGACAAAACAGACAGATACAGGCCAACAAGAGATACATTTAGTGTATATAAGTATTGTGTTTGTCCATCAGAGAGAAGAGACGAGTGTGTGTGTGTGTGTGTGTGTGTGTGTGTTAATAGTTCGGGGTAGATTGATATGTATGAAAATATGCATGTATGTGGGTTTCAGGCTAAAAATATACAAATAAATAAAACAAAAAAAGAAAAAAAGTGAAGGATGACCAGATGGAGTGGTGTTCTGTATTATAAATGACGGAGGAGGTTTGGCTTTCCATTGAGATGTGTTGGATCATTAGGTTTTTCCAGTGTGTGATGTGTATGTTATTCCTTAATTTCCAGTTCAAGAGGATAGTTTTTTTGGCGATAGTTGAGGCCACAAGGAGTAATTGACAATTAATTCTGTTAAGCTTTATGGTTGTGATGTCTCCTAGCAGGCACAGTGAAGGGGATAAAGGCATGAGGCAGCCCAGGAAGACAGATACAGACTCAGTTATTTTTTCCCAAAAGTTCTGAACTGGTGCAGTGCCAGGTGGCGTGAATGTATCTATCCGGACTATTTTGAGTGCAATGTGGACAGATGACAAAAGGTGAAATCTGATTGGATGAGCTATACGTAACCAGCACGCCGTGCCGCTCGCCACGAGCTGAGAAACAGACAAGACAGGAGCTTCTGCAATGAGAAAAAAAGCTAATAGGGAAAAATAATTATAATGTATGTAGTGTATTTGTGTCTTTAAAAAAAACATATATAAAAATGCTGCAAGTTTGTGAATAAGTTTAGGCCAGCAAAGAAGGCTTAGCGTGCCCTGACGGCCCACCACTGGTATCTTGATGATGTAGTGGTCTATTTTTGATGACCATACTACATTGCCTGTCTGGGATGTGTGTACCAGTGGCTGGCTGGAGCTAAATTTGAGTTTGGTGGGTAACTGTTGCTTTACTAAAGAAAAACATTTGGTCATAGGCAGGTCCACCCAGTGAATGCAAACGTTTGGGCTGTGTTGTCGTATCCAGTCCCCACCAGTGAGCGTGAACTTGTGTAGTTCAGGTGTTTCATTCGTATGTACTGGAGAGTGTTGCAGGCTTGCTTCCATAACCTTGAACACAGAGCAGAGTGCTCTGGAGACGCAGCTGTGTACAACAGGCCTCTTCGCATCTTCTCGTAGTCTACAGCCAGTACATTGTTCTTTGCTGTGGTGTGCATCAAGGCTGGCAAGACCAGTAAAGAAAGCTGTCTATGGAACAGTCGAAGGTCAGTGGCAGAGAGGAGGATGAAGGACAAGATCAAAGCCATCCTGGTTAACCCCTTCTATCCTCGTCTGTGATGAGCTGTGGCACATGAGCAGCTCATCCAGCAACCGCTGGGACCTAAAACGAAGCACTCCAGGAGCTCATTTGTGCCGGCTGCCATTACTGTACAACAGCGACCGAGACTGTCCCAATCATTCTGTTGACATATACCGTACTGGACTTGCCAACTGCGTTTGATCACATTACCGTCACTCTTGCATTGTAATTGTCTCATTAATTGCACTTATACACTTCTTTTCTGTTTTTTTTTTCTTTTCATTTTTTCTTAATCTGTATTTATTTCCGTTCATCTGACCGAATTTGCTTTCTGGAAATCCAAACAGACATATCTTTATCTAATCATATTAATTCTTAAGTAATTAATAACCTGTAAATGTGGAGTTACCAAAAACTATTAATGAAGCAATAAACACATCTTGCATGATACAGGGATGTGATCAGCTCACAGGAAACATCCTGCTCATCAACACGTGCTTTACGCAAAGTATTTGACATGTCCCCCCTTCACCACTGATTGCCTAATGAAAATCCACCTGCCACATTTGCTTATTTTATACTGTCTGTTCTCTAAAGCATGCATAAACAGGTGTAATTTGGCCACACAGTATAAAAGGTGATTGAATTTATCACTATCTAAATAACACAAAGGGTACAGATAGTATTTCACAAACCATTGTTATTGTGTGTTTGAAGTTTGAGGACTGAGGATTAGGATGAGGACAACAACAGAAACATGTTCAATGGAGCACAAAGGTTTTTATTCCAGGCTAATACAGAAAGGGGCTCGGAAAAAAATAATCAAATTGTCCACTGCAGGCACTACTTTGCTTCTGGCACGGAGACAGGAATGGCATGTGTGATTTGTCATCTCGGGGCCAGGCTGGTCTACAAGTGATCAGACACCAGCTGCAAGAACAGAAAATGTCCCCCACATTTTGGCCAAACAAAGACAGCCTCCATGTCTGCCGCTGCCTTTTATACCTGGCAAGGTTGAGCAGCCAACTGGACTCGGTGTGGCCGATTGGTCTCTGGTGCCAGATGTTTTAGGCCCTATGAGCCAGGGCCAGAGTTGGCTCCACTTCCCAGCTTCGATTTGGGTTGCCATCAAACGGAAATCCCAGATATACTGTATATGCATTATACTGTTTATCAGATGCTTCAAAGGGACTCAAGCATGTAACACTGAAGATGAGGTTTCACTAGTATAAGCTTCTGGAGAACCTGAAGTGTCTATTCAGTGGCAATGTGATCAACAAGAGGGTTTGAAGTCGGGTGACAACTCAGACACACAACCTTTTTCTCAACCCTCAAAATTCCAGACAGCACCTCCATCATGTGAACCCATTGAGCACTACTGAGGGCCTCGGTTGTGTAAAATATGTCTAAGAATACCAGGTGGTCGTGAGGAAAGAAGCTCCGGAATCCAATGAGTTGTAATATGAAAGATTTAATAAAAAGTTGGTGATGAATTCAGCAGATGCAATACTTCAAGACCCTTTAAGTTTCTGCCGAAACCACAGCAGTTAGCTGTTGTATCCGCTGTCTGAGAACAAAGAACGCTCATGACTAGGGATGGGTATCATTTGGGTTTTTTCCGATACCGGTGCTAAACCGAGACTTGTAAAACGATACCGGTGCCTAAACGGATACTTTGTTATTGCCAAGGCCATTTTTTCTTCAAATATATATATATATATATATATATATATATATATATATATATATATATATATATATAACTGTTTAAAGTATTCTATGAATATAAATACATACAAAACACTTCAAAATACAGCTTCAAACGTTTTAACTTCAAACTATAAACAAAATATATGTATTTATTTATTTACAAAAAGAACAGCCCAGCATCAGGTGGCCTGATAGGGAGCGTTTGCAACAGAACTCCACTCAGAAACGGTTGGATTTTACAAACTGCTGCTTTACTGGACATCAGGTCATCATTAATATCAACTGGAGAGCTTTACGGGACTTTGTTCCAACAAGCATAGGACAGCAAAAGCTCCTGCACACAAGTCTCCCCAGCGATCACTGTGGGAGCGCGCTGCGTGTGCGCGCTGGTAGCCCCGCCCCCTTGATCCCCGCTGCATGCAGCAACATGAGAGAGCGGAGCAGTCACTGCGCTCTGATCCGCGCTATTTTAATAAAGTATCGATACTAAAAATATGCTAAATCCTATGGTTTTTAACGCACGGGTACCGCACTACCTTTTTAGTATCGGTACCGTATACTGTGCAACTTTACAGAGTAGTGTAAAAAAAAAAAAGTATTTAAATCGGCTCAGGCACCGAAAGGAAACACCGAAATCTGCGTTGTGTTTCGGTCGGCTAGGTACCGGACGTCTTGGAACCGGTGCCACATTAGCACCGGTTCTCGGTACCCAACCCTACTCATAACTAGCTCTGTGCCTTGTTAAATACTCCACATTCGCGAGGTTTAAGGCCACCATTGGTTAGTCTGTCCTAATTTCACACCTTAAACATTTTTCCTCACTTGCAGTTGGTTTGACGCTGTGTTCAGGGGCAGGATTATTTAGAACTAACTCTTAAAGCTACATTAACACAATTCTAACACATGGAGACTCCATAAAAAATCCATTCACTCCTGAATCATTATACAGCAATACAAAACATACAGTGACCTTCTTATGCATACACTTAAACATATTTCATAATAACATCCCTCATATATGTAACATACACTTTAAACATTTCTTTATAATGCATGTGCAAGTCCAATTTTTACAAGCCAAACTATTACAATTCTACAGAACCCAACAGTTGCCTTACCTTGAGAGAATGGCCTCTCAGGAAAGAGGTGGTCTCTAAACTTGTCAAGAAATCAGTAAGTTGACTAAGTGAGTTCAGCCTTGAGTCAAACTGGTAAAAAAGCTGAGACCATGTGATACGTACTATCAATATGCAGTAACCCAGCATTACTACACATTAGGAATGTCATGATATCAGCTAGTTAGAAGTTAATACCAAACAAGTGAAACTCCATGATTTTCAATCATTGTGACAAACAATTCAAATAAACTAAACACTGAAAGCTACTGTTAGAAAGTTAAAAAGGTTATAATTCCGTCTTTAATATTTATTGTATGTTGCTATGAATGTATCTCATTTAATATACACAATATCATCAATCAGGTGCACTGTGCTTGCAAATTAGCACAGGCTCACCCTAAACCCACCCCCCTTTTCTTTACTCGACACACAAATGACCTTATAGGAGCGTCCATCCCCACAGTCGTCTTATTCGGTCTTATTCGGTGATATTATAATCAACATCTTCTGACTTCTGGTTAATATATATGTTGATATTGCACAATGTGAAGTCTCGACCAACAACGTGTGGGCTTTTTAATCGTGAAGATTGTTAACTTAAAAATGGGCACTGGGGCCCACTGCAACTACCTTACCCCAGTGCTACCGAGAATTAGTTCCGAAGAAATAAAAATTTCCTATTGTAAAATAAAAATTAGAATATGTCAATCTCATAAAACTGAACATTACAGGATGGTGCTCTGTGCAGTCTGTTGGTGTCTTTTATAGATTTATACTAATGGATCTATTTGTGAAAATGGACCGTCAAAGTCATATTTTATTGTCTCACTGGTACCTGAGCCCCCAACCGCACAGCGCCTTATCTGTTTTGTTTTTTTACTTTTGGTCTGCGTTACTGCTTCATACTGTGTGGAGTTGAGAACCTACTGTTCCGGCATCTCTTCCTGGGCCTGCTATGCAATCATCGTGTCTCCTTCATGATCACCGCTGACTGATGCCTTATCGCTGCTTCTCACCTCTATCACACTAATGGAGCAGCTGCAGCCCTAAGAGCACTTCAGCTGACGGGTGCACATTAGAACATGCAAGGTGCTCCTCTCTTTTTCATTATTCCATAATAATGCGTCCAACGCTTCACACACAAACACAGCCCCCACCATGCATACAAGCACACTGTTGAGTGCATATACACATCATAGCACATCTCCATCATCAACAAAACCTGTGCCCTGTCCTTTGGGAAATGTGACCAGCAATGAAGCTCATCTGTGATAGAGCCAGAGTCACTTACATTTACTTACACCAGAGCCAGGCGTCCAGTATGTAGATTGATCATTCCATTTAGCAGCTTTCACATTAATCACCTGTCAGGATGGCAGCCACTGAGCTTGCACAGAATCCATCTTGTCTCCAGAGGAGAGAGTTAAATGTGTCAGTCTTTTGATGCATTGAACTTGACTACAGACACATGGTTTTGTTACAGTGTAAAATAATATCAAACACCATTATTTATTTTATTTTGAATGTTTTAGCCTTTACCGTCTAATTTCAGCTCAAATATGTATCTTTTAAACATAGGATTTCGATTGAATGGGTGAAATTTTGCCAAGGCCTCTCTTTGACTTTAAATGACCTTTTTTAAAAATATTTTAAAAGGATGCACATGGTGTTTGACCTTTTATGCTGTCTATACGAAAGCATGAATTAATTTCCATGGATTTTTTTTAAATATTTGGCTGTTCATGGAAAATATTGTACTTTTACAGATTTTTACAGACTTTTACGAATGAACTCAAATGTTAGAACCTTTGCAGTGGGTGTGCCGCTTGAGCTATCACTTACACGCTAGCATCTGCAAAGCAGGGAAGTCATAGTCACAACAAAAGTGAAGAAAAGAAGAAACTAAAGGAAACTAAAAGTGCAGAACACCATCCGAACACCAAAGAGACCAAAATGATGAGGACAGCCATGCGCACTGCCAGACAGGTAAATGTGTATGCTGGTGCATTGCAAGCTAATGGTACTACAGTCCGAGCGATATCATACAATTCATCAGGATGACTGAAAAGCGCATCACATAACATATCAAGTCATCCAGCCCGGTAAAAGGACTTTCTACACTTCACTTTGAAATGGATAGGAGAAAAGTGATAATGGCAACATGAACTGATGTCAACAGATTGTATGTAATGTTAGGTGACCATTTAAATCCATCGCCCTTTGACCAAATAAAGCCCTTGCCATTTTTCTCAAAAATTTCAAATGAACAGAAAGCACTTGTGAGACCAGTTACGAGGTTCATAGCAGTATACGTGTAACTGGTTTATTGGTTGATGATAGACCACAAAATAGAGAAATTGAATGATGCATATCATCGCAATAAAAAAGCACTGTGTGTTAACAGTATCTCTGCAGAGTTTGACTTTGATTAAGTGAAGTTTAATATTTTTAGTAATTCATTTAGTACCGATTTCGTGAACCGAAGGTTTAGGTTCGATGAAAGCAAAAATGTCAAAAAAAAGTTTCTTCCAGGACCTTGGACGCCTTTGATTCCACAACAGAAGGGCTCTGCTCAAACAGATGCACCAATACATACGAAGCGAGTACCGTTTAATCCATAAGTAAGTCATATTTCAGTTTTTGGCTGGAAAAAAATGCGATGTGGTTGATATCTTGCTGAAGCTTTGTCTGAGTGGTTTTGGCGCAATTGGCGGATTCCGTAGGTTGCTTTCCAGAAAGATACGCCAGTCATGTGTGGCATTAAGCTCGGAATATAAAAATCTATATTTTCATAACTTGGGGAGCTCTCTCGAGTTCCTTCCAAGTCTTTGAAAAAAGTCTTTATGGTTTATGTTCATATTTATGGTTGAATTGTGTTTTGAACATGTAAAATGGACTTATAAGCTCTTGTAAAGAGCTTATAAGTCCATTTATTCCTTAAAGTGCTTTATTCTTTAAAGGATTATACAGGCTTTACTTTTTTTCTGTCACATCAGTGATTTGGGACAGATTCATGGGAGTACGAGGACTGAGAGAGTGAGGTAGAGCTTCTGATGAATAATTATACCCTCATTTTTAGGAGCACCTGGGGTACCAAGAAAAATAACTGGAAACAGCATCATCTTCAAAATTGACAGTATTTTTTAAGTGGCCTACTTCTAAACAAAATAATCAGCCACAAAAAATGCTTTAACATCTATTGCTGAACACTTCTCCATTATGTGAGAACAGCCTTTAGTAGTACACCACTGCATACACATGCTGTTTTGATTGTGTTGAATGTTGGAAGATGTTTTGTGATGTCATCAAAATCATAAGAGAGATGATGTCCAGATTTCTCGCTCTAGAACAAACAGTAGGATGAACAAATGTACAGAAAAGAAGTAGCGGTGATGAAGGTCAGATAAGGAGCTTGGAAAAAATTGAGCACACTGAGCACACACATCTGAGCTTTAAAGGCTATCACTGAAATCTTTATATCTTGATTTTAAAGCTCAGGGTCACAAGCAGAATGATGCAAGGATTGCTGGGATATGTTCTCATTTTTAATGACAGTTCAAACTAAGGCTGTTACATTTTGGAAGAGTATTAATTTCAATATTCGACAAAAATAACCAGAGTAATTACAAAATGCACTTTTTGTGATGATTGAATGATGATTTCATTTATTGAGGGGAAAAAGCTGTCCAAACCTACAGACATTGCTCTCAACATTGTTTTCTCAGTTAACTTGACTCAGTCCGTTGGGCCAGCGGACGACAAATTTAAAAACCAGTAAACACCTCTGCAGCCCGCACCTCATTTCTGCTTGAGGCTAGAGGCTCAGGGCTACATTAGCCACTATTAGCAATAATATACCATAATCTCTCAGCAAACTGTACAAACTGTTGCCAAAAAAGCACAATATTTCTGGTTCTGCTGGATTCATTTAAAAACTTTTTTTAACTGTACATCAATGTTATAGCACTTAATATGTGGCGCACTCTGTAAAAGTTATACCACAACTGAAAGCAGTAATTATTGTTTTGTGTAATCAATTACAGGAAGCGGAGATAACCACATTGTGCCTCTTTCTGTGGACAGCCGGCACCAAAAACGAACACCAACTCTATCTTTTAATTTCAAATGGGGTGATTCAATGTCAAATAGGAAGCTAAGAGCAAAAAGGCCAGGTGAGGACAGATTTTCAGGGTTGGCTGGTAGTCTGATAGCACCGTGATGATGAGCTCGACTGAAATCTCTGAAACAGACAGGGCTCATTTATTACAGATAAGACTTTATTAGCAGTACCGTTTTATTAAAAATAGCATGAGAGGAAGGTTATGAAAGCGCTGCAATGAAGGAAATATTCTGAAAGACACTGGGTGAATGTAAAAGAGCAGTTTGTAAAATAAAGGACTGTCTATATGAAAAAAATACTCATTTAGGAAAACAATATGATGAATGCAGACACCAATACTGAAATGAACGTGTTTGTCTTCTCAAGGCTTCTACTCCAACTGCAATTTTGTATGTTATGTTTCTGTCACTTTCTTTCATGCAAGCAGAGCAGTATTATATTCTTTCTTAGTCTAAAATTAAAATGGTGCCACATTTATGAGCTGCCACATTTTCCATCAGTAACTCATGTATACACCGTGAGCATGTATGACAGAGAGTGCAGCCATTTATTGTGCTTATATATTCACACAGTCAGCCTTCTTTTGTACCATAATACATTGTGGCTGAGCGCAGCATTTGTCATGCACACACTCTCAATCACAACACCGAGCCAAGGTCTTTGATCAGTCTGTGACCAATCCAGCTCAGTCCCCACGCTTGGTGCTAATTGTCAAAAACACTGTGCAGTCTTTTGTTTACTTGTACAGCAAATCAGCAGGCTTTTAATGACCACATGTTTACACATCCAGCAGAACTATAGTAGGGTCCCATTAATAATACAGAATACTTAGTGCAGTTGCAAAGTGCTGAGTAAAGCATCACGGTGTAGAAAAGAAAGGTGTCTGTGTTTTTAAGGACAGAGCTGTCTTGTTAGCTGTTGTTTCACAATCTCACATTCACAAGGTAAATGTTTGCTTGTTCTCAGATTTTTGAGACACCTTAGTCATCATGCAGGCATACAGGTATGATGTTCCGTGGCAGTGAGATGAGAAAGTGGTTCATCTAGTGACAATACAACATGCAATGCAGTATACTGATAACATAGTGCCAGTGAAGTAGAGATGAATACAGGAATAATGAAATACCTGTCTGTTGCTTTACTTTCCCTTTTAAAGTAGCCAATCATTATAACGTCGGGAAAAAAAATATGGCATTATCTCAACAGATATTTGTATTTGTCACATGTTTTATTGATAGTATTATTGATGGTTCAATTCCATTCAGTTGTGCCAGTAAGCCATGGCAGGGTGACACTGAGCCAGCAAGTACAACACCAAGATCTTGAAACGAGCAATCTTTCGTTCAAAGATTTCCACCAATGCCTTTCTCTCTGTGACATGATATAACTCTGTGAGTGATAGGTAGCTACTGAGCTTTAAGTCTTATAATTAGTGGTCATATAGTTTTGTAATTAACTTAAATGTAAACCAAGACTGTCCTACCATTTAAAACAACAGCAGTAGTTGATTTAGGGCTAATAATTGCCACATGTCCTGCAGTTCTCACAGCCAAATTCTAAATAATGGACATTTCTCTGCCATACTAAAATCACTGAACTTGTGCAAGCAAATACGTAGAAGCATTGTGTACAAATCCAATTGTTTTAGGGTGTGACATTAAGGGCCCTTTGGTGCAAAAAGCACAGACATTTGTTATTAATTACATTTCTTCTTTTAAAGTGTTTTGGATAATGACAGAAAGTTGAATATGATTGAATATTATTCATCCTCGTTACTATCACCAATGAGGAGGATGAATATAATATATCTTACTTCTTAAAAAGTTTTGCAAAAACTGTTTGTGTGACCCCAGGGCACTGATGGTTCTAAGCAACAAATTAGGATATCCCATCATCCCTGTTCCCCATCTACATTCCTGAGAATGATACACAAACCCAGGGAGACACATTTAACTTTGAATAAAGAGAAAATGGAAAATGATTTCTAAGGCAAGTAGTCGTAGTATTAAGGATGAAAACCTATCCTGCCCTGCTCTATATGTATTCTTACACTAATAGCATTTCTTAGTTCATCCTTAAAAATTTTATAAATATGTGAACCTACTCAGTCGTCAACGTTTTCACTCGCACATTGACTTATTTAGCGGTTGACACACGTGTTTATTACATGTATAATCATACAAAATTCCTCTTAGGTTTAATGACTCACTAAATATATTGTGTCTCTGTGGCGACAGTGGTGAGCGGGCTCATCCTTCAATCAGAGGATCGGCGGTTCGATCCCTTGCTCCAAAGGTCCACGTCAATGTGTCCTGGGCTTAAGCAGTTAACTCATACAACAATAATGTTGAATGTTAGAGTCCTGATGGGCCGTGGCACCTTGCATGGTAGCCACTGCCATCAATGTATGAATGGTGTTGAAGGTCAGAAGACAATAAAATACAGATCATTTACTTGTTCAAGCATGTGGTCAAATCTCTAAATATGTTTATAAAGAATGTGTTCAATCAATGATGCTTTGTGCTCGATTCAAAGTGTGACACTGACTTACTTATGTTAATATGTCAGTCTTATTGAACAGAGAATTGCTTTGTCACTGCTCTTAACGTTACTCTAATGTAAGATTTTATCCCAATCCACGTGCATTTTGTTGCACAATGACAATAAATTATCCTTGAATGATAATGAACTTTGTTAACATTTGTTAACATGTATGTCATATTTATGTGGTCTTGCTTGTAACCGAGGCAGAGAGACCCACCCTCCTCTTCTCTTGCTACTAAATCTCAGAAGAAGAAGAAGAAGAAGGTGGAGGAAGAGCGAGCAGTTCTTTTCCTTCTGCCGGGCTCAGTCTTAGAAATAGGGTAAGAAGCTCGGACATCAGGAGGGAGCTTTGAGTTGAGCTGCTGCTCCTTTACGTCGAAAGGAGTCAGCTGAGGTGGTTCGGACATCTAATCAGGATATCTCCTGGCCACCTGGATGGATGTTATGGAACTAAAATACAGATTTGCTAAAAGACAACTTCATATAACCTCATTAAGAATTGAGATGAAAGTGAAGTTAATTCCTGTAAGCCTGCTTTTGTTGGAAGCACCTTCGTGAGGACGGTGGTCCCTGAAATTCTATTAAGTAATTGTCATTCTTTGAAAACATTAAAGCTCTTTATCCAACCCTTGGGCCACAAACAGAGTTGAAAGAATGGAGCATTGTATTTGCATATATTTACCCTAATGGTTTTTCCATTAGGATGGAACACTCATCAGCATAATAAAATTGCTCTAGCGGGAAAGAGAATCAGTCACATCTGGAGACGGTCACAGAGAAGCATGAGCCATTAATGCAGGATTACCCAGGCCTGCCTGCAGCCCCGAACAATGAGGTGGAAACTTCTGTAAAGAATCTATAAGTAGCGTTACACTATACAGTTACTGGCAAAACCACAACCTTACGAGTACAACTATAACATAAATGTAGGGCTGCTAAAACTCAAAGTTTGTTCGAAAATAAACAAAACAAAATCATTTGAGGGCTTAACCTAAACGGAAAAAAAAGGCATTTAAATCAGGAGAGACCAGTCATGAAAAGATAGTAGTTCAATTATTAACAGGCAGGGGCGAACTGGCCATAAAGGATACCGGGGAAATTTCCGGTAGGCCGACGGGATTGGGGCCGGCTCACCTCCATCACCAACCGGCCCTCCCTCTGACGTCGCCGGACTCGACTACGTTCCGTGCTTCACCGAACACGTTAAATTTACTCTAAACCTAAAGTTAAAAAATCACTGACTGAGTTTTATACTACTTCTCGCGATCTGTATTCACACTCATGGTTTTCACATCCAGCATTCAACACCACTGATCGTGATCTGTATTCACATTCATGGTCTGGATGTTGCTTGCAGGTTTTTAGAGCTTTTTAGCGATTTTAGGACATTCTGACTAGATTTTAGTCCAAAACACCGGCACTCCAGCAGAGTTGAAATGTACATTTAAGTTTCATTTTTGAGGTAACGTTCTCACATAGCCTCTGACATGTGTCAAGAGTAAGAGGCTCAAAGGCACAGATGGATGTATTCAGTCATTTTTCAAAATAAAACCGGCCTCGATTTAATTTTTTTCATTCTTTTTGTGCAGCTCGGTTCAAGAGGACATTGCGTCACTCGCTCCCAGACGAAGCCGTTTTTAAGCGTGATTCAACAAAATCGCACCAAAACGTATATTCTTTAAATGATTATACTGATATAGTTTTATTACCATGTGACTATAATGCACCTGGCTGGCAGAGTTAGTTTAGGTTCTGTAACTTAACTTATTTTTTTGTTATGCACCTTCAACGCCCCTACACACACACACACACACACACATACACGATGCATTGAGTGCATGGGCAAAACGTCGTGTCGTGTATTGAGTAGGCCGTTATGACAGTAACTTCCGGGCCACTTTTTTCCCCAGTCCGCCCCTGGTAACAGGTGATATGTGATGATGAACTCTTGACAGAGTCTTAGGCGCTTGGACTCCACAGGGAGATTTGTAATTGAGGACCGTCTGCCCCAATCAGCAACATGATAAATCTCCCCGTGGAGGCCAGACGTGATGGTGATGATGGCTGATGAGGCTGATAGAATGAAGAGTTGATGAAGCTGATGGATCTGATGAAGACTTGGTGGAGATGGAGAGGTCGAGGGGTTCATCAGCATAAATAAACTGAAGGTAGAGAGACAGCCATGTTTAAAAGAAACGGCAGCATTGGCTAACAACGTTATTGTTTTATTGTGCTTATTGGATAGAGGAGACCAGCTGATCTAAACAGCTGGTGTCGTGATTGACAGCCCCGAGAAACGACAGCAAGTAAATAATGAGTGAGCATGCATGAGAAGTGATTGGCAGATGTATGAGAAATAAATTACAGGATTAAGCATGCAAGATATGGTCTTCCGATTGAATTAACGCTTAATTCCTTCGTCAAACTTTTGGGAAAAGAAATAAATTGACATCAGTAACTGAAATATGCAAGAAATTGCATGGGCTGCTTATTCACCAGGATCATATTATGAATCTGAAGCAGAGTACCTGCTTCCAAGAAACATAGCGGACAGAAAAAGTCAAAAGAAAGAAAACTCTAAAACTCGTTTACAGAACAACTTTATTGTTCGACCAATGCATTTCATCACCCTGGGGATGTAATAAGCTGAAAAGTCTGGATCTAGGAGTTTAGCTCTTTAGCATGCTAAGTTTAGCTGGAGTGTTACTTTTTTTTATTAATCTGAACCCTGAATTCATCATATTCTCATTTGAACCTGAAACTTAAACATAAAGACACGTTACGGCATCAGATGCACACACTTTCAGAAGCACATTTTCCAAACAGGCACATCTGATTTGCAGCAGGTAATCAATAAGAAACTATTTTCGCCACAACATGAATTGAACAGACAAATCTGTTCACATTTGGCACTTGCATGCGTTTGGGATTGTTTGCTACATTTCATTTAGCTGCATTACAATTGACATGGATGATTATTTACCTGCGAACCAAACTGTGAACACTTCTTCTACTTCAAGTTTAGCTTTAGTCTGGAAAGGATTCTGGTTTGCAGCCAACAACAATAGATCATAAAAATGCACCAAGGCACAAACAAATCAAGTCCAAAGTACTAAAGCAATAAGCTAATATAAACTGAGTAATAAAGTAAAATCTAGAAGTAGCAGTGCAAACAGTGGAACATGTGACAAAAAAGACCTCTAACATCCTTTCATCCATCCATTTTCCGACGCTTATCTGAGGTCGGGTCGCGGTGGCAGCATACCCAGCAGACCGACCCAGGCTTCCCTCTCACCCTCAACATTTTCCAGCTCGTTCTGGGGGACCCCGAGACGTTCCCAGGCCAGCCGGGAGATGTATTCCCTCCAGCGTGTCCTGGGTCTTCCCCGGGGCCTCTTCCCAGTTGGACGTGCCTGGAAAACCTCTAATGGGAAGCGTCCAGGAGGCATCCGGATTAGATGCCCGAAGCACCTCAGCTAACTCCTTTCGATACGAAGGAGTAGCGGCTCGACTCCAAGCTCCCTCCTGATGTCCGAGCTCCTTACCCTAGGATCCAGGATAGGGTATATTCGCTCTACCATCCTTGATAAAGTTAATACCAACAGAAAATATGAAGCCGAATAAAGAAAGGTTCCGGTTAAGGATAAGTGCAGGTGAGCATGTGTGCAGTATAATTCAATTATAAGATTAGCAATGGTAACAAAAATGTAAGAATTTTTAGTTGCTCACTGAAGAAAGGGGTCAAACCCTTATGAAAAGGTTACATTTTAAGTACCAAACTAAATGTGGCCCGAGCTTTGACTATTCCATAGTGTGCAGAGTACTGACAGTTGACCTTGCATGCATGGTCACAGTCTGAGACTGTACTTTTTGTAGTTTTTCCTTTATCAAATATTATTTCCTGTTAGGAAGACCAGGACCACGGGAGGTTGGACCCAAAAGCAGACACAAGAGACCAGGTTGTTTGTTGCGAAAAACAGAGTCTTTACTCTAAACGTTCGTAACATCAAATGATACACTGGCACAAGACAGAGGGTAGACGCAGACGAAATACACAGGGGAACGAGACAGGTGGAAACAATGAGGGCGGGGCTTGCAATCACACATGAGGCTGGCACATGAGGGGGGAGGAGTCTGAAACGAGAGACAGAGTGAGTGACAGCCAACACAACAAACATTGAACACAAACTACCCAGGTCTGGGTGTAACAGTACTCCCCCCCACCCCCTTCTAAGGCCGGCACCTGACGGCACAGGTTCCTCAGGGAACCTCTGGTGGAAGTCTCTGATGAGGTCTGGGCACAGAATGTTGCTGGCCTTCTCCCAAGACCTATCCTCGGGGCCGTACCCCTCCCAATCCACGAGGTACTGTCGGCCGCGGCCCCGGACCCGAACTGCCAAAAGCCGCTTGACCGTGTAGGTTGGGCCGCCATCAATGATCTGGGGCAGTGGTGGAGGTCTGGTGGTAGGAACCAAAGAGCTCTCCTTGGCTGGCTTTAGCCGGCCCACATGAAACGTTGGGTGGACCCTCATGGGTCTCGGGAGTTTAAGGGTCACGGCCACCGGGTTAACCACCTTTGAAATAGGGAAGGGACCCACAAACCGAGGAGCCAGCTTGCGGGACTCTACGTGAAGAGGGAGGTCCCGTGTAGACAGCCAGACCTTCTCGCCAACCCGATAGTTGGGGCCCTGAGACCGCCGTTGATCCGCCGTCCTCTTGTATCGGGCAGCGCTTTTGAGGAGGGTCTGGCGGGCTCGATCCCAGGTGCATCGGCAACAACGGACCATGGCAGAGGGTACTCTAGACTCTCTCTCCAGAGCAGGAAACAGGGGTGGCTGGTAGCCATAGGCACACTGAAAAGGGGAGAGACCAGTCGATGAGGAGGGGAGAGTGTTGTGCGCATACTCAACCCAAATGAGGTGCCTGCTCCAGGAAGTGGGGTTCTGGGACACAAGGCAACGGAGACCAGTCTCTAGCTCTTGGTTTGGCCGCTCCGTCTGACCATTAGACTGGGGATGGTATCCAGAAGACAGACTGACCGTGGCCCCCAAGAGACTGCAAAATTCCTACCAGAACTTGGAGATGAACTGGGGGCCCCGGTCCGACACCACATCTGCAGGGAAGCCATGGAGACGGAAAACATGAGACAGGACAGCCTCCGCTGTTTCCTTGGCGGAGGGTAACTTGGGCAGGGAAATGAAATGGACCATCTTAGAGAAACGGTCCACCACAGTGAGAACTGTGGTGTTACCCTCTGACAGGGGAAGCCCAGTAACAAAGTCTAGCGATATGTCCGACCAGGGGCGATGCGGAACTGGTAGCGGCCGTAGGAGACCAGGCAGCGGGCATCGAGGAACCTTATTCCGTGCACACACCTGACAGGCCGCTACATACTCTCCTACCTCCCCATTGCGGGCCACCAGAACCGCTGCTTAATAACGAACATCGTCCTCCGAACCCCGGGGTGACAGGAAACTCGAGAAGAGTGGGCCCACTGGATGACCTGAGATCGGAGAGAAGAGGGGACAAACAACCTACTGGAGGGACAACCCTCCGGAACAGAGACATCTGTGGCAGCTTGTCTTACTCTCTCCTCGATGTCCCACGTGACAGCTCCCACCAGGCAAGAAGGGGGCAGTATGCATGAGGGAGAGTTGGGGGAGGCAACAGGGTCAAACAGCCTTGACAGAGAGTCAGGTTTCACATTCTTAGAGCCTGGGCGATAGGATAAGGAAAAGTTGAACCTACTAAAGAATAGAGCCCATCTGGCGAGGGTTCAGTCTCTTAGCTGTCCGCAGATACTCCAGGTTTTTATGATCCGTCCAGACCAGAAATGGGCGCTCCGCCCCCTCCAGCCAGTGCCGCCACTCCTCCAGGGCTATTTTGACGGCGAGGAAATCTCGACCCCCTATATCATAATTCCTCTCCGCAGGTGAAAGTCTCCGGGAGAGGAACAGGGGTGCAGCTTGTTATCCCCCGTGGACCTTTGAGAGAGGACCGCTCCAATTCCCATATTGGAGGCGTCCACCTCGACGAACTGCTGACGGGAGTCCAGGAGGGTAAGCACCGGAGCAGTGGTGAATGCTCCCTTGAGCCGCTGGAAAGCAGCGGCGGCGGCGGGGTTCCACTGGAAGCTATTGGCCGAGGAGGTTAGTGCATGCAGAGAGGCAGCCACAGAACTGAAATTCCTAATAAACCTCCTATAAAAATTGGCAAACCCCAAAGACCGTTGAACCTCCTTGCGGTTGCACGGAGTGGGCCAACTCGTGACTGCCTCGACCTTCTCCGGTTCCATCCTCACATTGCCTTCGGACACAGTAAACCCCAGGAACGAAACAGTGGAGACATGAAACTCACACTTCTTGGCCATAATAAATAGCTGATGGTCGAGGAGGCGACGGAGGACTTGTCTGACGTGATCTCGGTGAGTCTTCTCGTCGGGGGAGAAGACAAGAATATCATCCAAGTACACAAAAACAGATGTTAAGCAAGTCCCAGAGAACATCGTTTGCCATGGCCTGAAAAACAGCTGGAGCATTGGTTAGACCAAAGGGCATTACGAGACAAACTACCCAGGTCTGGGTGTAACAATTTCCTGATCGAAATCCTCCCCTTTTTGTCAACTATATGTTACATTTATAGTTACCATCAACAAGTATTTGGTTATCATATGTGAATACAATTTGAGCTCACAGCAAAACATAGATGCCCTTTTTAATCACGTATACTTTTTGAGAAACAAAATATTTGACTGTGCACTACAGCTATGACTTTATTCTATTGACGTTCCATTGAGTCTCTTCAGTGCTTTTTTATTGTGTTGATTTGGGAACCTGAACCTCCAAATAAGAAAAGGCTTGAGCAGCTGGTCAAAGTTGCCAGCAAAGTTATTGAGGTGAGTCAGCTGCAGCTTTCTGACTTACTATAGGCGGGTTCTATATCATAGTCTTCGCCTTCTAAGAGCTTTTTTTGCGCCCTTGTGCCCTGCACAAGCTCAGATGCCCACATTTGTGACATATAGCTGACCATAGTTCTGCTTCCACAAGTGAAGAAGTAAACACATTTTGCAGTTCTACAGTCGTCTCTATAATAGCACAAATAAACACTGTTCAGTAATGTTACATCTTCACATTATAATTGACGATTTACTAACGTCATCTTTGCTGGCTGAGCTGTTAGCTAGCTAATGTTACAAAGCTTGCTTCATCAATTTTTGCAAGTAAGGACATAGAAGGATTAGTTGGCTGGAAATGTTAAAATTGTGTCTATTGCTATGCTTAAAGATGTACAATATTACATCACATGGCTGGGCTTTGATGCTTCATACTTCATACAATCGCTGTGTGTAACGTTGTTTGTTTTTTTCCTGTTATGTGTAGGGCGTAAACATGTGATCGCCTTTTGGTGTTGAAATGGGATACCAGAGGAAAGACAGGAAGACTTTCTGAGATGAGATTTGGAGCTGGTTGCCCAACAATAAAGAATGTTAGTATTGTAGTTCTATATATTCGTTCAGAGTTTAAACAGAACCCTCGAAGCATTAGTGCGCTCTGGCGTTAGTTTCACGGCGGTTATACATCACAAGTGCAGAAATCAGAGAGGCCTGTGCACAAAGACGCAAAAACATCATTTTGATTGCCCATGCATGTATGGAAACCCATTGTGACGGCTCTTAGGCTCTTAGCCTTCTAAATCCATACTCTGTATCTATAGCCTGAGTGTACAGGACACAGTTCTTACTCAACAGACAAATGGATACAAAATATATGCTGCCTGATTGGCAGGTTATCTCAGCAACTCGGCATTCAGCTGCTTTTTTGTATTGTTTTCATTTAAAGTGATTTGCACTTTGTCCATGGGATTTTTCAGATTTTTGCATTATGCTTATGTTTTTTTACCAATAGTGTTTATCTACATGGCTGCAACGCAGTTTCCATTTGTGCCATGATAAAGTTTCCCTTGACTTGACTGACTTCTCCACTTCTTTTTCAATTTTCGTGCATGGTCATGTTTCAGTTTTTTGCGATATAATGTTTTCTCATTAATACAGATAGTTTGTGACGGTCAATCATTCTGGTAACATCAGCAATGCCTAATGACATGTTCGTCCAGTGACTTCTTGCCTAGGCTATATGGAAACATTACCGGCTGAAAGTGTTCCTGAGAAAGACTGCATTTCTATTTTTTACGATCATTGTCATTTTCAGTAGTGTTAGATGTTCCATTATCCATTACATTGAGTATGACACAGAGATTTATCCATGTACTAAGACCCACTATAAATGCTGCTCTGCTAATTGGATTATGAGCCAGTGGAAAATGTAGGTTGCTGTTGAACGTGTCAGAGATGTTTCCTTTTTCCTGTGGGGCGAAATGAGTTTTCTTGACATCAATCAGCCACACAAATTAATTGTTATTCCCTCAAAACATTAAGCCATGATTCAAGGCTGCCTCAGAAATCAATGCCAAGAGTTATTAAAAGCTCACGAACATCGGAATCATTTAAGTGTGATGGCAAGTGTGAAATCCAATATAAATCCTTTTACAGTGTGTGGTGTTGTGAAATGAGTAAGAGACAATGTACTAATTTCCTTCAACAGTATTTATGAAAACTTAAAAGCAGTATTTATCATACTTACTATCAAAATGTCTTACTAGCTGTGTGTGTGTGTGTGTTTTTTATAGCATTTCAAGATTCAGTGTGTAGTAAAACCTAAAACTGTTGTTACGAACTTCAATCTCTGAAATACATATTTACCTGAAAATGTTTTAGACATTAGGAAGCAGTTGTTTTGCTCATATATTGTATCGTGCCCCATAAATTAACTGTTGTTTTGATAATTTCAGCATAATGTGCAATAGCAGTCATGTCACAGTGCACTGCTGTAGTTTTTATTCATGAATAATTTCTTCTTTGCTATTTGTCGAATGCACTGTTAAGCTTCTGTAAATGAATTGCCTCTAAATATAAAACATCTGTTCAGATGTTTTATATTTAAAGTCTTCCAGTGGCTCTGAGCTAAGGGAGATAAATCTTACGGCAGCTTCATGTTTCGGCCTGTGCCACAGCTGTCTTTGGGGTTTTTTTCCAACCAGAAGTGAAGAAGAAAAGGTGGAGCTAACTAAAAGCAAACTCTGGGAACATTTTTATAATACATTTTCATGAACTGAAGAAGCTAAAAGTTCAAAGACCGAAACACAGACCACTACTAGACAACACAGCGCTGTGGTATCGACCTCAGGCTCGACAATTTTACTCTGATAGCCGAACTTCTAAACAGGACCATAATTTACTAAATGAACATCAAACAGTATTGAAGAAGACTTGAAACTAGCGATTGTAACAATAAACAATGTCACTGAGGTTATGAATCAAATCAGAATTGGATGGAATAATTTGTTAATGCCAAAAGTAGTTAATAGCTCAAAGCACTCTTATGTTGGACGATTTGACAAAGTCATTTCACTTATGCTTTAGGACCGGGGATCTTAAAAATCTATATTTGACTTAATATTTTGCAAGCCAAATTATGTTGTTTTCAGGATTTTCAACCTTTGTTTAACAGTAAATTAATGTTTTTTTACAGAGCTTATATGAAGACAATAAAGTAGGCCATGAATATGAGATATGATTTTACAGTTTCAAGAATACTGCAACGAGTCTTTATGCTAGTCGTTGCTTGTGCAGCATTTGGGGAAACTTGTGCAATGGTGCCACGCGCATTCATAAGCAAAGTCTAAGTGTGTGTGTTTATGTGTGTGTTTGTGTGTGTGTGTGTGTGTGTGTGTGTGTGAGCAACCTTAGCTCTTGACAGCTGAATAAGGGCTCAGCCAACATGATTCTTCTTTTTATTTTGCCAACCAGATATAAATTGTTTGTGTGTATCCATATAGTGGAAGGCCGTGGGTTTTAGACTTAGACCTTTAATTAGTGCCGTATAATCCACATCACGGGCGGACTGGGTTAAAAAAAAGTGTCCCGCGAGTTAGTCACAGACAGATACACTCAATACGCGGTGCGTTCATACAGTCCACCCGCTCCCCCACGAGCATACGGGGAGAAGGCACCGCAAGCACATATTCCAGGGCATGTGAAGGGTGGTTCATGTATTTTAAACAGGCTATTCTTTTATAGATGAGAAGTGAAATGTGATTGAATAAAAAATGCTGTTAAACAGGTCCCACGAAGCCATACCAGAGGCCTGAAGGAGCAGAGGAACAGATGAAAACAGATGGGCAATGACAAAATAAGCTAATTTTGAAACATAATTATAATACATGTAGTGTATTTGTGAAAAACAATTACATTATAAAAAAAGCTATAACCTTTAAAAATGAAATATATATATTTATTTTTAATTAACGCGTTAACGCAGTACCTTTTCAATCGTTTAACGGCGTCAATTATTTGATCATGCATTAACTGCAATTTATTTTTCGCTTTAATTTTAAAGATTAATGGCGCATGCGCAAAGCCACCGCTGATACCTGTCAGCTGTCCTTCACATCTTCACCTCATTCAGCCAGACGTCAGTGCACTTGTTCAAGACAACACAGACTGGACTTTTCTCACTGAGGAAGAAAAACTGAACTGAAAACATGTATAAAGTGAATCAACTGCTGGTCTTTAACATAAATCTTTAAGGTAAGCAACAGACTAAACATGGACAAAAGAAGGAGTGGCTTGTCCCTAACAGGCACCCTTATCCTTTTCTTAACAGTACCTGTTCAGAAAAAAAAGAAAACAGATTTATAAACTATATCTGTATGTATGTTAACTTGGTGTTGCTCCAGAGTGCTGTTATATTGTTCTAATAACAATACTTCAAAATAAAAGCTGCAATACACTAGTTTTAACTTCATTATTGAATTTGGCGCATAATGCGATTAATCGCAGAAAAATCATGCAATTAATCAGTTAATTTTTTTTAACGTTACCCAGCCCTAATAACTTTATGATTCTTCTGGAAGAAGACTTAGAAGGCCCAGACGGCCCGCCACTGATACATAGAAATATCAGTGGCGGGCCATCGGGGCCTTCTATTTTATAATTAATTACTGTATTTATTTTTTTACAATTAGAAGTTAAAACTGTTTTAGAATTATATACTATGTTTTGCGTTTTAGCTTATTTTCTCATTGCACAGTTGTTTTCATCTGTTCCTCTGCTCCTCCTTCAGGCCGCTTGTATGGCTTCTTGGGACCTGGTTAACAGCATTTTATCCCATCACATTTCACTTCATCTTATCTATGTAAGATTAGCCTTGTTAAAATACATGGAAGGGCCTTCTCTATACCGAGACGTGTGATTGGTCACAGAGCCTGCGTGACCGTTAACATGTGCTGTGATTGGTCAGTGAAGCTAGCGTCTCACCTCGAATCTCAGGACTTACTGGTGACCCCTTTCCCACAGAAGCTCATGTTCGTCTGGTGAGTGAAATGCTGATTATGTTACTGTTTTTGACATTTGCAGTCGTAGTTAATCATAAACAAGCCACAGCATTGTTTGGTGCGGGAGTCCGCTCTGGTGGTTGAAGTAGTTGTTCACAGCGTCTCCTTTTTTTTCTCGCCATTTGGAGCTCCATTTGGAGCAGCTCTGCATGTATCGAGTGGGTCGGTCTGTGACAGTAACTCCTGAGACAAAGTTGAACTTTGAAACATTTATTTTCAAACATTTGCAAAAAATGGAGGCTTCATACTATATATTAAGCGATTCACATTTTTACAACATCTTCTTACAGTCGAAGAGGTACTTTGTAATTTTTCATCTTTTTCTAACATTGTTTTTTGTTGAATGTGTTATATTTAGTATAAGAGGTATTCTAAAAATGGCTTTGTAAAACTCCAGGAAGTCAGGTCCTATATGGTGATATAACACACACTTTGCACTTACTGAAATGTGTGTTTTTCAGAATGTGGACAAGTCAGTTAATTTGGCTGGGAGTAGGGTGAGACCACTACAGTGACTTAATGCCCAGTCAGTTTTGCTCTAAGTGACAGCTGGAGAGCACTTTAAGGTACCCACATGGGCCCATACAATATTAACGTTGTCTTAGTAAGCAACCGAACACATAAAAAATACAGCTGTCACCGCCTCAACAGCCCTCTGGGATTCACATACAGGTCGGTGTGGAGGCGGCCACTGCTTCAAACATTCATAAAGTATGCACATTTGGTTCGTTTTCACTCGAATGTTGAGATTTTGTCATTTGTTTTTGTTTTGCCAGAGAAACACATTGGTGGCATCAAGTGGTGGAAATATTCAAAAATGAACAATCTGTCTATTTTTTGTAAATTAACATAATATACAGTTAACAACTGTCACCACACACTCGCAAACTGCACTCCTTGGATAAATACTATGTAATTTTTGAGAGGGGCAGACCGAAGGGTATATATTATGTTTTTGAAGGATATATCCACGATATAAAACTGATTCAGCAGTGAAAGCAAGTAAAAAATTTAAAAAAAGATTGATTGAGAGACAACAAAATTAAGGAACAACACTCCCTGTAAATTTGGCTCAGACTTCATTCACTGTTACAATGTTAAAGATTAAACAACATGTGTTCAGAATACCCTCAGTCGTGAGCATAGCATAGAAGTTGTTGTTAACATTGACAGAGGACCAATAGATAGCCTCCTGACTGGAATCATTACAAACTGGCTTGGGATGTGCACAGACCAGGACAGGATGGCTCAGAACATCATTAGTATCCATCTACTGATATTGGTGTGTATGAGATGCCTGCGAACAGCTTAAAGACACTGTCTGCTGCAGAAACCCTGCTGCTATCTGGCAAAAGATGCAGAATTATCTGCTGCTGTATTACAATGTACAGAGAGCTTCTCCTCAGGTTGTGATTCTCCTAAATCATCACCCACAGTCCATATGGTGGAGTTTGTTTGGGTGTTTTTTTAATCTTTTTTAAAACTGCATTTTTTGGCACAACGCTAATGCTAGTCAATGATGTGCACACATATTCAACACATTTTAGAAATATTTAAGAAATGTATATTTCCATCCAATTTCCTTTCCTTCCAGTGAAGGACATTTATTTTGAAAAGAATCTCACAAGTTTACAGGGACAGGCTGCCCCTAACCCATGCAGAACTGACGAGTACGTGGAGTGATTTAAGTTTTAAAGCTTAGTGTCACGCCCAAGCATTATTGTGACAATGTATCACTTCCAGTCCTGAAAAAAAGTATTTACATATATATATATATATATATATATATATATATATATATATATATATATATATATATATATACACACACACAAGTTTAATTAAACACTTAAGTTATACATCTTAACCTTTTAGTCAAACTGATGTAATGTTACTGTTAATAAACTAATAAAGATTCCTCGTTAGATCCTTAAAACCAATTTATATCTCATTTTCAACCGAAATGAGTTTTCTCCGTAGGGTGGCCGGGTTCAGCCTCAGAGATAAGGTAAAGAGCTTGGACATCACGAGGGAACTTGGAGTTGAGCCGCTACTCCTTTGTGGTGAAAGGAGTCAGCTAAAGTGGTTCGGGCATCTGATTCGGATGCCTCCTGGACGCCTCCCATTAGAGGTTTTCCAGGCACGTCCACCTAGTAGGAGGCCCCGGGGAAGACCCTGGACACGCTGGAGGGATTATATCTCCCAGCTGGCCTGGGAACGTCTCGGTGTCCCCCAGAATGAGTGGAAAATGTTGCGGGTGAGAGAGAAGCCTGGGTCGGCCTGCTGGGTGTGCTGCCACCGCGACCCGACCCCGGATAAGCGTCGGAAAATGGATGGATGGATGTTTAACCACTACGGAGAAATACATATATATATATACATATATATATATATATATATATATATATATATATATATATATATATATATATATATATATATATATTTATATATATATGTATATGTATATATATATACATATATATATACGTATATGTATTTATATGTGTATATGTGAGTGTGTATGTATGTATGTAAAGATACATAGATGGATGGATAGATCATAAAAGAACACTACATGTCATTCGCACCCATTCATACACTGCTAGAATGCTGTATGCATGGGCGATTGAACAGCAGACCCTGCTCGACCACTGAGGCACAGTTGCCGTTGTAATGTTTAATAATGTTGAATTTTGTCTTGGAGCTTGTTTGTTTGGCAAGGAAACTAGGGGAAATCATACAAACAACATATACAAGTATATTTAGTATCTTATTATATTACTCCATTTATTATTATTTTTTTGATATGAATTTGTTCTTGGAATGCTGCAAGACCTTGAGATTGTAATTACTTTTTGTACGCTATCTGTATATAGAGCAGAGAATGAATCAGTGCAATACCGTGTAAAATGGTTTGACCCACAGAGGTTGTTTATTGTTTTCCATCTGGAGGCCACCCCAAAGCATTGATCAAAAGCTCCCTCTATCTTTGGTTACCATTTTTCTCCAAACCTTTTGTGTCAGCAGTTTGAGAATGATGGTCAAATCCTTGCACTCAAATTCAGATTGCAAAGGTGTCCTTTGGTAGGAGCAAAGCAATCCTACTCTGATGACATTGCAACTATCCTTGGCGGCGGTAATTCAGAATCAGAACCATTTATTGCCATGTATGCTTTCACATACAAGGAATTTGTCCTGGCGGAAGGTGCATACATTTAACATTTAGACAATAAGCATTTAACAGTAAACAGAGTTGCAATAACGGGGAGCATAAATACTTACAATTAAATCAACAGTAGAATATAAAATTAGTTAAAATAAAGTGCACAGTCATTAGATAGCAGAACTCTAAGGTGGGATGTAAGCGTTACGTGAAGGTGACAAGTGTAAAGTCAAGTGTCAAGTGTATTTAAATGTGAGGTATGGCGGGATGTGCAGGGGAGTGACCAGTAGGAATTGTCTGTTGGTGACAGAGTAAGTCAGTCAGTGGGGCCCCGGGCTCTGTTGATGAGCACAGACGGGGAAAAAACTGTTAGTGTGGCTTGAGGTCTTGGTCCTTATGGACTGCAGCCTCCTGCCAGATGGAAGGGACTCCATCAGGTTATGTCCGGGGTGAGAGGGGTTAGCTACTATCTTTCTAGCCCGCTTCAGAGTCCTGGAAGTGAACAAGTCCTGGAGGGACGGCAGATTGCAGCCAATCACCCTCTTGGCATAGCAGATGATGTGCTGCAGCCTGCCCATGTCCTTGGCAGTGGCTGCAACGTGCCAGACGGTGATGGAGGAGCGAGGACGGACTCAACGACGGCTGTGTAGAAGTGCACTATCATTGTCCTTGGCAGATTGAATTTCTTCAGTTGCCTCAGGAAGTACATCTTCTGCTGGGTCTTTTTTGAGATGGAGCTGATGTGCTGATTAATTACAAGCTAACGAGCAAGATTTTGGCTAGCTACACAAGAGAACAAACATTCTCAGTGATTAAGTTCAACAAATCCAGATCCAGACCTGTCAGCTGACCTTCACACCTCCACCTCATTCAACCAGATTTCAGTGCGCTTGTTCAAGCCAACACAGACTGGATTTTTCTCACAATTTCTTATGTAGCCCCTTGGGAAAATGAATTGCCCACTCAAGGGGTTGAGTACAGTGTCCTAGTTTAAAGCTTAGTGCCACTGACCAAGCTGAGTTTTGACACATTAGTGAATGTGTTAATACACATTTCTAGTTTTGACTGAAGTAATTTGTTTTACAATCTCTCTGCAGGCCTGCCAGAAAGCATTTTTCTTCAGTAAACCAGGATGTAGTTAGATGTGCAACTGAATCCAGGAGAATAGAAAGGGCTGTCAAATTGGCTATACAATTAAATAACCAATAATTTAAATTTCATCAGAGTGAGAAACAAGGACTGACACCACTGTGACACGAGCAGACAACATTCACCGGTTCACAATTCGTAATCGCCAAGCATGATCAGGCAGGGAGGCACCGACTCGGCCACTTTGTGCCATAGATGTACACTGCCGCTACAGAAGAGTGAGAGGAAAATGATGTATCGTAATGGTCCCCATGTACCTAACTAATTTGTGATGAACAGATTAGAGGCAGCATGGCGTAAAAGCGCCAGGTCGGGCAACGAGTCATTTATTGTCCAACATATTTAGCTCTGATTGAGTCAGAAAGGCTTTGATACATTTTGCTGAAATGGATGAAAATGGCATGGTGAAGCCACTGTCCTAACTCTGAGGATTGCTATGGATGAGGATAAAACTCTCTTGAGTGCTTCAGTCCCACATCACTGATGGCTGGTATAATGGCGTCACACAGCCAGTGAGAGAAAAGGCTGTTTTGACAGCGCCATGCATTGAAAGTTCCCTCTGTTCTGACCAAACGGCTGCAGTTCCTGCTTATTGCAGTGTGTGCAACATACTTTCACAGTAGTCATGGTTTGCGCTTTGCTTGCCACCGGGATAAACGCACATCGCAGTACGCTGCAGTGTTCAACCAGGTTGAACATCAGTCAAGCAAACGGGTTGAATCAGATCATAATCAGCTTTAATGACCATGTACATTTTCACATCCATGGAATTTGACTCTGGTTACTGCGCTTTGTGCTTGTTTACAATAAGCAAAGATAAATACAAAAAAGACATTAAAGAAAACAGAAAAAAACAGTAAACAGTGGCCCAGAAGGTGCAGATAGTGCAGGTGGATGTGTCTAATTATTGTTCAATTGTTCATCGGACTGACGGCCAGTGGGAAGAAGCTGTTCTTGTGCCTGGTGGTTTTGGCGAACAGTATTCTGTAGCGCCTACCAGAGGGGAGGAGTTGGAACAGCGAGGAAAGAGGAAACTGCTCCTTAAAGGCTCTGAAAATGGCCTGCATGGTATTCCCATTGTGGAGCTGGCATGAGAAGCCTTTGCTGCTCCAACAGCCCCTCAGGATATATGGGACCATCCAGCAGCTCCCATCTGGTAAGATGTCTCGCTACATCATCGCTTGCCATGACTTAATGCTGGACATCGCCACACACTGTAGAAGCCATGATGAGGGTTAAGACAGTCTTTATAACTTACCCGATATCTATGGCGAGCTCCAGGGAGAGAGCCCAAAGCATAGCAGCCATGATGTAAACATTGGAGGACACTGCCAAGATGCAAAAATGTTGTCTCGCCGAGAAGGAGGTGTAGCTTACAGGGGTCGGAAAAAGCAGCTACCATACAGAGTTGACTCTCTGAGAAGAGAGAGTGGGGAATATCTGGCTAATGGCTTCTGCGATGCCTTATATATCTACCGCCATTATTTTTCCAGATGCGCAAGCAGGTCCTGAAAAAAGCACCTTCACAAGAATCAGAAATGGTTTATTGTCAAGTACAATATGGAATGGGGAAGATGTTTTGGAGAAGGACAAAAGCCACTCCTGCAGGCTCCTGGTCGTTATGGGGACAGAGAGAGTCTTGCATTTGTAGGGCTCCATATCCATCATCATCATCATCAGCCTGATCAACGGTGAGGAGGTGCCAGGGAGAGAGCCCACCATGGTCGAAGCTGAGCCAGCAGAATCATGTCAAATACAGCGGCCCTCATCTAGGATGTCCGGGAAGTCGCAATAAGAGACATGCAGCTCATCTGGCCAGCTTCCATCTATTCACACAGGGAAAATAACAGTAGATGTGTGAAATAGTTACGATTATGGGAGTGAAGAGATTAAAACCGAAAATGAATTGTATTTGTATTGCATCAAATTTGAACAGTTATCTCGTGACACCTGTCATATAGATCAGATCAAGACTGCACACTATGAGTGGCTGTCAATCACAAGCATGTCCAATGTGTGTCACACCTTACCCGTTTTTCTCTGCCACTGCAGCCATCACCTCTGTTCATCATACTGCTGAATCAACAGTACAGTAACAAGAAAAAATATAATTTAGTTTACAAAATCCGGAATGGTAACATTTATTTAGTTCTGATGAAAAACAGATATACTCGACTTGTTAAAGACTCGTTGCAAATTTTTTACTTTGATCAGTAAATGGGTGCATTCTTTTTATAGTCACAAGCTTATTGTACTTCGAAATATTAGTTTCCCATTTACAAGATTATCATCTGAAATCGTGGAGCATTGGGTCACTACAAAAAAAATCTGGGCTTGTCTGTCAAGTTGATAGAGTGACAGTCAATATGTTGATATCGTGGACTGCCCACCCCATCTCTCATCTCCTGAAGAGGAAAGACAAGCTAATTGTTTCTTTTTCATCATTGAACAGAACGCTTTAACCCTTACTTGGGGAAGAACAGTGTCCTCAGCCCTTTTTGGGCAGTTAAGCTATCACAGCACTGAATTTATCCCCTGAAAATCATTTTAGCAGTGTCTTGTCATGTGCAAAAATTAAAGTGATAGCACAATGTATTTGATAATAGACTAATAAACATGCAGTAGGCTCTATAAAAACATGAATGCAGGTTTCTGCAGTCTCTAGGAGCTCAGAGAGGGAAACGCAACCAACCAACCCAACCATCTCAGACAAACAGCAGGGCGTCCTGGTTCAGGGCAACTGTGAGGCATCAGTAGTCACATCACATCATTGTGTTCCAACTGCAATTTTCAGCCGCTGAGTGTTGGAGAGTGCAAATAGACAGAGGTAGGGAGAAAATTACAGTAGTCACCTCTTTGATGCAGCCTGTCTAATGGCATGGTGTGGATGCAGCAGACACACCCGCACAATAACCCAGCAAAGGGGGAAAAATGCTACATGGGACTGATGATGAAATAAAGTTGCTTACCAGCGATGAATACCAAGTAGCCAGAAAACAATCTTCATCATCTTCATGATTACATTGTCGAAAAACAATAATGAGTCTGCAGGCAAAACAAATCAGATACTGTTGAAGGTAAAGGTAGTGCTGGAAGAGCAAAACATGTTCATGCTATAGTTTAATCCCATTAATAATGCTTTAAGTCACTGGTTGTTGTTTAGAATACATTAAGTCCACACATTTACAGCAAATCAACAATCACAACCTAAGCCTCCCGTCAACCACAGGCTAAAATTATAGAGGAATGCAGAAAAGGAAGATTGGGTTGCAACAATTAATGTATTGTCAGTTATATGGAAAAAGTTCAGCTAAAGAATTGATGATAAAAACAGGTATTCTGTCAACAGTGCCTTGCAATCGTTGCCACAATATGAGAAATTACGATTCACTTCTTTGATCATTTAATTAAGCACCACAGAGTTCTGTATAACAAAAACAGTTTTGGAAAACTCAAAAAAAAGTAATATTTGCGTTTCAGCAACATAAAACTGTAAACAAAACCAATTACTTATTTAAGGACCTAGACATTTGGTCTATGCAAAGCGTATGCATATATATATATATATATATATATATATATATATATATATATATATATATATATATATATATATATATATATATATATATATACTAATATATATATGTATATATATATATATATATGTATATGAATGTGTAAAAATGTATACATATATAGAAGGATAGATCAATGTAATATACAGTATAGATGCATGTTGAAATGTAAAGATAGATGGATCATAAATGCTGAACTCATGTTAATTTCCTAATGTTAGAATGCAGCTCCTTAGCTTTAAACTCTGTTTTAAGTACAGATATATTGCCTCATTAATTTTTATTTTTTTTAACTTTCCTTAATTTAATTTCTTATTTTCACCTTAATAATTCTGAAATTATGCATTATTTCCAGATTGTTTCCACAAACAGAAAAAAAGGAAATACTGCATTGTGCAACCATTATGGGTGGTGCTGTGCCTCCATTTAAACATGACATGACATTTCTGACACTGGGTGAAGGCGCCCTGGACAGGTCGCCAGTCTTATCACAAGGCACATATAGAGACAGACAACCATTCATGCTCACATTCACACCTGCTGGCAATTTTGATATATACAAATAACCAAAGCTGCATGTCTCTGGACTGTGGGAGAAAGCCGGAGAACCCGAAGAGAACCCAAAAAAGGCCATTTTCTGTCATATGGTAAATTTGTTATTTTGATGACTACTTTTACTTTAACTAAAGTCATTTCTTGATAAGCAACAGTACTTTTACTAGTACCGTTTTTGGCCCCGCCTCTGTCTACATGTCACTGGTATGGCTGGATATCGTACTTTTTTTTATATGATACATGAGTTCCTGTGACAATGTTATTTTTTGTTCCATTGCTTTTGTGTGTATTTTCTTGTGTCGCAAAATGAGACTACACACTATATGTTGTTGTTGAACCTATTACACAATGACAATAGCAATAGTAAATAAACTTGCACTTGCAAACAACATTTGTTGACAGTTTGCTCAATATAATCAATGCTGATCATTAAAATGCAAGTCATGCATAATGATACAATTATTATCAGCGTGGTTCAACATAAGCCCAGCTTTATTCTCTGATAAGAGTCTCTGTGTTTGTCTGTTGTATTTGTTGGTTGCCTGCGGGTTATACATTGGAGGATTTTACTCTCAGTCCTAAACTGACACAGACTACAGGCTCTTACAGTAAAAGTAAAATTCATGTATTTTATATATGGAACTTTCTCCAGCGTCCCAATAAACCATGAGGGTTTATAACTATCAGCCATGGAGGCATTTCAGATTTGAGCTCTTGGAATGGGTACAGAGACAACACATTTCAGGTTGTCAGATTAATATATCTTGACATTTTTTGGAGGCATAAAGGAAGCATACATTGATTGTTTATTTTCCACCATAGGTTGCCTCCATGTTTGAAATAAAACCGTAGGGTATATAGATATGCATTTGTAAATCCAAAAAGCATATCAACCAGACAACGGACATCTTAAATTAGCATAATAAACATCTGAACAAACTCGCCACATGCAATTGTTATCATTGCACCTAAAATCAAACCTTGACAACAAAAGTTACGATATCGTAACCCTAGCTCTACACGCATAGGCAGAGCCCTCTCCTGGATTCTACGGGTAATACTCTCCTGGCTCATTGAAAATGTGCAGAACAGGTAACGCCTCCTTGAATATGTGCTGACCACAACCTCGGTATCTCAGCAGGGGGGACCAGAGGCAGCCACATATTGTTGGGGGCTCTGGGGCAAGCGATGCAGCAGAGCATCACATTAAAGCGTCTGAAATAATCCCAGACTGCTGAGGCACTCCAAACAGGCGTTGTGAAGATTTTCATTTGCTCAGTATTATAACAAATGAAACTGCATGCTTTCAAACTGACTCTGCCATCCAAAGAATAGCAATTTAATATATTATCAACACCTGATATTTAAATGGTTGCTTGCTTGCTTACATGCATGGCATTGTATTCATGTGTACATTAAAAGCAAAGGTCAAAGGTGTTTTTGAGTGTGTCATAACAACTCACTAAGACTTCTTTTGCATCAGGTACGAGTGCAGTTAATTACTGTTTGGTATGAAACGTAGAAAATAGTCATTTATAGTCACAGGGTGTTACAGATCCTGCTGTATAAATGTTACCTGACTGTGCCGACTAATGGGTTCGCAGCAGAGTAGCAGTGATTTTATTTGAATAGACTGTATACGCCATCTGCAATCCACTGCATAGTGTCTCCTCTGCAGATCAATGAGGCTCATAATAGGAGTTGGTCTTCACTGCTGTGATAACTTGATGAAATAATTACACTGGAGAGAATGATCATAACAAGAGAGGAGGGATGCATTCCATTACAAGTTGTGTTTGTATTGATGTATATTGTAAAAGTCAGATCAAAGCTGTGGAGGAGATGATTGATGGAGGTAGCAGCAACATAAAAAAACATGCAAATATATCAGGATGCGATGGTAAACGGGGTAGGAAAAATTTTTGCAGCCATATACAGATTAATAACGGTTGGGACTCCCCTTTAAACTAGTCATTGAGCCACATGTTGGCTGGTTTACTACATCCGTGAACCCAAGATACGATTTTGTTGTGATTTTATTAAAAAAATGGGGAAACAAGGATGCCCATATGCTAACATTATAGCTGTTCCATCAACACTCAAAATAATGTCATCTGTATGGCAGCAATGTTTTCCACATCCACTTCTACACAGAGTATCGTCCCGTCTCTGTCCAAACTGTACAAATGTGTACTACCATTAAGATCTGTTGAAACAGCTTTTACCTCCCTTTTTGAACCAACATGGATGTCAGTGACGAGAGAAGGTGAATCAACATGAGCATGTGCACGTACGTGATTATTGGAAAAGGGATGACTCAGTTGTGAAAACAAATGGTTCTAGTGCTTTGGAAAAGTGTCAGATTTAAAGAAGTATCAAAATGATCATCAAATATAATTAATTCAGAACAACCCCTTTTATTATATAACATTAGAATATATTATTATTGCTTGTAATACTGACTCATTAATACGTAGCAGTTGAAGTAGAGCTAATTTGTTCTTCATAACTATACATTTCTTTGGAGGAATAAGCTATAACAAAGCAATATATTTTAGAAAATGTTTTATGTCAATAAAATACCTTTTTGAAATATGGTAAGGACCTCATAACTTTGAGAAAAAACACATTTATAATATTCAACAGCTTATTGTTTTACAGTTTACTATTAACTGCACCAACTGGTAAAACATCCACATTAAGCTCAGAGGAAAGCTTTGATGAAAATATAATCCACATGGTATAGATTGCAGTAAAGACACAGTGACAGTGGTAAAAAAAAAAAAGAAAGAAAAAAGAAGCCATTTACTGCCACTTATTATTCTATGTTATTTTATGTAATTATTGGATGCCTGGTAAACCCTCCGGAAGAATTCAGTTCGACAACTTCTCTCGTTCTCGTAATTTATTTCCTATAATCACAAGTGAAGTAATCAGTGCTGCAGTTGCAAAAGCAGGGCGTCGTCCAAAAACACCACAAACAGCCGGACATGCGTCTCTTTAATACACAGTTTTCCATCATCAACATATCACAAAAGCAAAGTAACATTTAATTGGCTCTCACTTGTCTAAGAGAAGGTGAATCGTGTCCTCAACTTTTCTCACAAGACCAGGACGTGCAACGGCCAGTCTGCTTTCCTAATGTCAATAAACTGATAAACAGGTGTGGATGTTGAAGGGCGCAGGCGTGCAACTTACTTTGAGAACCAAACGTTTCATAGACACAACTACAGCTGCATAGCTGTGTTGTACTGACCTCGCTAACCCGAACTTTAATAGACAGCAGAATATGAAGAACATCTACAGAATATAAGGGTTCATATTATCACATTCTTGAAAAGAAATTTAGAGCAGCAGAGTTATGACTATGACATCACTCTGTTGTACTGATGGACTTGGTAGACCTCAGGTGAATAGAATAAAGCATTTAACCAATACCAACATTCACCATGACCCTTTTGATTACTCCCATTAAAAAAAAATGGTATGACGTTTGTATGAAGTTTTCTGGAGCTTGGTTTCAATATGCAAATGTAGGATTATCATATTTAATATCTAACCATTTACATTTTGGGAACATGAATTGCCAGTTTAAGGTGAGGGTGGAATTTGAGTGGCTCAATGATCCTGGGAACTCTGGATGTATAACGGGCACCGATTGTACCCACCTCACCCAGACCAGGGAAAGGCACCCTTCCAGACATGGAGCAGCCACCCGCAGGGGCAAGCATCAGGTTTGGGTGCTATGTAAACCGGGCGGCGGGCTGGGCAGGGGGTCTGGGCATGTCGATTACCGGGAGGTATTTAACAAGCGTGGAACATCACTTCGCTAGCGGGGAAAGAGCTGGAACTGGTGCAGGAGGTGGAGGTGGAGTGGTACTAGCTACATATAGTTGGGCTCACCTCCACGCACAGCACTGGCGCTAGAACCAAGCTCCTGGAAAAGGGTTGGACTTTGTCCTTTGCTCAGTTGCCCAGAGTGAGAAGTGCCGGGCGGGGGTCACCAGCTCCCTGCACAGAGTCTTTGTATTAGAGTTTTCCAAAGGAGAATGAGAGGGTCGCCCCCGTAGGCCTACAGGTTGCGGGGTGTAAGGTTCTGACTGTAGTTTATGTGTATGCACCAAACCGCGATTCAGAGTGTCCGCCTTCTTGGACTCGGTTTAGAGCAGGGGTGGGCAAACTACGGTCCGCAGTGTTTGCAGATGATCCTGCTGGCCCACTTGGACAGTGACCTCCAGCATTCACTTGGGCTGTTTGCAGCCAGGAGTGAACCGGTGGATTGCTCCCTTCTCCTGGGGATGGAGTGCCTACCGCAAGCAAATGAGTTCAAGTATCTCAAGGTCTTGGAGCGGGAGATCGCGAGGCGGATTGATGTGGCTGCAGCAGTAAAACAGGCGCTGCACCTGACCGTTTTTGTGAATTTACCGGGCGGTAAACGACCCTAACCAAGGGAACAAGGTCGTGGATACATGTGGCCAAAGTATCTCCCAGCTGGCCCGGGAACGCCTCTGGTTTCCCAGAATGAGCTGAAAAATGTTGCAGGTAGTCTGGAAGTCTGGGTCGGCCTGCTGGGCCTGCTGCCAACGTGACCCGAGCCCGGATAAGCGGATGAAAATACAAATGGAATCCAAACATTGAATAAACCAGGTTAAACATTATCAGGTTAAACATTATTTTCAATTTGTTGACATATAAGAGTCAAAGGTCTTTACAGACAGAATTCTGTATCTATTTGTTTTACTCCACAAAGAAAAAAACGTTGTAAATTGCTATCACAAATCCATTTTACCATGTTTTAGTAAGAAAATATTATATAAATAAGACTATAAATAATATATTAACTAATCCTTTAGAAAATTAAACTAGAAAGTGTGGTGTATTAAGTTCTTTGTTCATCCCCTGTTGATTACTTAGATTAAGATTATCATTTTTGGCTTTTACAAAGTAAACAGCAAAAATGTGTATTTTAAATGTTTTTTTTCTGAAAAAGCCCATGTTAGAGACGCAAAATAGCCCCAAATCTCCAAATTGGTCAATGCATGAAAAAGGTCTGTTCCAAGACAATGTACATTATGCTGAATTTTCATGTGAGCCATTCACGAGAGATCCATAGAGATCCATTAATTACATGGATGCATTTTGCCTTTCCATAAAATATAGGCATGATAGTTACATACATACTTAACAATTATCAATACTATATTTTCCAGAATATATAACATAGAAGTAATAAATCTCTTTTCCCCATTTTAGCTGTCTGACTCCACAAAATGATAACAAGCAATAAAACCCAGCTAAACAACACTTCTCAGTACTTAGCTCGCCGGTTTTGACACCATGATGGACGGTTATGTTCACAGTCTCTTAGATTTACAATATCGACTCATGTAGGCTGAATTATTCCTGCCCTTCAAATGCCAAGTACCTTCCTATGATGCAAGACTCCAGCCAAGGCTTCATTCTCACCCACTACCTTCAAATCACCATGCTGTCAGACTGGAAACCATGGCAACAAGCATCACTGTCTCCCAACACACTCAATCCCATGCGCGACTCATTAAAGCATTTGCATGCATATTAACATTCCCATATTTTTTAGGATTATTCAGTGTTCCCTGCATGAGTTGGGTATAAATGCTACAGCCAAGTATAGTATATAGTATATAGTATAGTATACTGTATTAATTATGCCACCATGTCTCTTTTCTATATAGGGCTTGTTATTTATTTATTAATTAACAAAGCATACATTTATTGGTGTTGATATATATATGAAGAGAATTAAGGCTGTTTACTGTAAACCACAGTGCTAAGTCTCTTCAGACAAGAGCAACATAAAGACTGGTGGGTGCACATAAAGAGCAGATGTGTCAGGATCCCTGTCTGACCCATTGTGTTAAACCTCTGCTTCCTCCAAATGTCCTCTCTAGTGTCTGTCATTCCCCTGTTTGTTTTGTATGCCATGTGCTCGGTGTTTGTGTTCTCGGTCCCGCCTCCAGACATCTCCCCTGGCTGCATCCTTGATTGGTGCACAGTTGCAGACGATCTGGCTCGTTCCACCAGTAGTATATCAACCCCGGTGCTGCAGGCCTTGGTTGTCAGTCTGTTCCGTCTTCTGCCCCGGTAGTCACCAGTGCCACTTCGTAGGTGCGTCGCAGTTATTTTCTCTGTGAACTAAACTCTGCCACCTCTCCGGTTTTAAAGGTTCCTGCCTGCCTTCGGTGTTGAGCCACAGGACTCACAAAGCAAGGAAAAGCAGACCTGCCTGCCTTGCCTTCCTCAGTGTTTATTCACGGGATTTCCCGTAATCTACCTGCCTTGCCTGTGTCCAATTTAGAGTCACAGGATTTTTTTGCCTTGTGTGTCGAACTTTGGAACTCGCACCAACAAGCGCCGCCTGTGTCAGACCACAGGCTCCCCACATTCCCTTTGGCTCCAATAAAGACTGTTTCACCAGATTCTGTCTCCTGCTGTCAGCGATTGGGTCCTAACCTTGTTCTCCCGTGACAAGACGAGTTTGAAATTATTTATTACTTAATCACCCAGATTAAGAGAATTAGGTACACTTTTCGGCTTGAAAAAAGCTTTTGGGTGAAAATAGACCATGTCAACAAGAAACATCAAAATAGTATGCCAATTGTCTGAAAAATGATGAATAGACAAATGATTGTCTGTCATATGTGTAAATTAATGATTTCATGAGCATAGCAGTAGGATATCTAATCAAAGCTAAAGAGGTGATGAATGGTGGATGAAGTTACAATATAAAAAAAGGCATGCTAATGCATCAGGATGCAATGAGTGGGTCGGAAAAATGCTGCAGTTAAATACAGAGTAACGAGAGTTTAGTGCAGGGACTCATTTTTAAAGTAGCATTATTGACTATCAGCGCCGTAATGCTGCTGGTGGTCAATTAATTCACTTGGTACTTTGTACCACATTGTTTTAGTGCTTTGCCAGAACCATAAGTGGAGAAGTGAAGTATCACATTGAGGGAAGTATCTAATGGATCATCAATTATCATTAAAACAGAACAACCCACATTCACAACAAAGAGTGGGTTCATTGTCCACTGAGATAAGCAGTGCTGACTATGAGAAGAAAAGAAACGCCATAAGGGTTGCCAAAGAAGGCAAAATGGAGATCTTTGAGCTTGTGACCATTAAGGTGCTAGATGCATTCATGTATTGTTTACTATTATAAAATTACTTTAAAGTCAAAATATCGACATAAGGAGTGCCAGGTAGCTCACCTAGTAGAGTTAGTACCTCACGTACGAAGGCTGAATCCTTAAGACAGTAGCCCGGGTTTGACTCCGACCAGTGCCCTTTGCCCCTCGCTCCTCTTTCCCGTTGAACGATCCTGTCTTGAAAAAAAAAGAAGCCATGTAATAGTATTATTCTTTTAAATTTTTCCATCAGTAATTGTGAAGGAAGGTCTACTGCGTGTCTCTCAAAATCAAAGCATCTAAACGTCATTCTGGTAAAAACAAAAAGCAAAACCATTTGGTCATCTTCAGTTGGCTTGAGGCATCAAACTCGGTCGTGGAAAAACTCACTCTGAAGATATTTAGACGCTCATTTGGTCTGCATAAACTGTGATTCAGCAAATCAGTGTTTGAGGTTTTGTTTAAGTGTGAGTTGAATGAAACATCAGAGGTAATAATATTGCTGTGCTATGGATGCATTTCAGCTCCTTCCGTTTCTGTCCTCTGTTTACCTCCCATTGGTTCTTTTTGACACCCTCCCTCACAGAGGAGATGGAGACTCACATTAAACAGGATTAAATGCCTTCAGAGAACATTATACAAAGCCCGATCCATCCACTAGAGTCTCACAAGATTAATTTGGGTTCAATAATAATTCCAAACGGCACTAAATTACTCACACAATGGTAGCTCAGGACAGTATCGACAAGGGGGATGTTTAATTATGATAAGCAAGCAAAATCTAATTTATCATTTTAGAATTTTAATTGATTAATTCAAATCATTTCCCTCCTTTATAGTCAGAGATAGTAAATGAGTGCTGAAAGGAATATTAGGAAATTTATGAAATGAAGCTCTTGCATTTGAAATGAATGACGTATTAGTTTAGAGGAGATTGGAAAGTATCCTTTGTCCTCATAGATCCACAGTTACCAGTAGTAATTACACAATCCATCCTCATCCGAGTGCAGTGTTGATCATTTGCATTTACTCTACATACGACCGGTATGAAATGCTCATGATTTGGGGAACATAATTTATCGTCTTCATAAACCTTGACCAGCTAAGAAGTGGCTGAGATTAAAAATTGTAAAAACACTATCTATAATCTGAGCAAATCTTCAACTACAGAAAACGTTTCTTTTTGGTACACATCAGATTCAATAGTATTCATTTTCTGAAAGCAGATAAATTATGCATCTCATGTAAACAAAGACTTTATCCTGCCATTCCTGGAGGATTTCCTCATTATTATGGATTTTAGATCAGGGCCCAGTTTCCCGAGAGCATATCTTCAAGGAAAAACTGACATTGTGGAACTTATCTCTATAACTGAACACTGCTTACTTCATACACACTTTGTCTTTATTCTATTCCCCTCATTTGGCAGTGATGAATAGGACCAAATGCTTTAAAGCCTGCCAGTTTTCTCTAGAGGCAGTAATGTCCACAATACTTTGCAATAATACATTGTTGGATGGAAAAAAAACATTACAGTGATCACTTTCCTGTTCATATAAACTTACCAGTAGTGGCACTGAAATGTTAACTTTTTCCTTTAACACCTTACACAATGCAAATATGCCATTTGTTTTATATAGAATAAAGTATATATGAATCATTCTCCGCCATAGATATGCTCAGTAAATATGTTGTATCTGCATGTGGAAGTTTGGGCCTGAAGATTAAGAAATAGGAAGAATCGTGAGGAGAACCTACAACTGCTTGGATTTGTCCTGTGGGCATCGAGAACATCAATTCCAAAGCAATGTTTAGTGTAATGATCTCTCAAATTCCTTTAAAAGTGTTTATTAGGGTAACATTTAAGACTGATCCTGATACTGGAGTCAAGGCTGGGCTATACTTCTAAATATCATACTATGCTGTGTGTCTTCATTGCATGACCAATAGAAACATGAAACCATAATAAATGTTTGGGTTTCGTTTCAACATTTGTAGAGACACATGGTTTTTCATGAAATGTTGAGTATCAAATGCATCATTTTTTGCAAATTGGGGAATTTTTGGGTTGGAATGTAAAAAAATTAAAAAGTCGAAACAGAAAATGGATGGAGTTTAGTTAAGTAAGGCTCTCAAATTCTTTTCTTTTTCTCTTCTGTAAATGCTTCCACTGCCGAGGCAGCACACATGTAGGCGTGATTTGCTCTTCCACCTGCTGTGCATTACAATGAATTGGGATTACTGAGTTGTAGAGAAGCAGCTTTGCGCTCTTTATCGAAGGTAGAAAAACAAAGCTAACAGCAAAATACTTCAGATCAGGCATAAAGCTCACCATTGTGTCGCTTAATGTCATTCAGATTACCCCCTGCATATTCAGCCAATCAAATGCTAGCATGCTAGGTTGTCTGGGACGACACGGCGTAATTATCTAATATGACTTCTCTTCAAAGATAATGCGAACGAGTTTGATCAAATATTGTTAGGGGCGAATATGTCCTCCCAAAATATTGTTTGGCACTTTTCAGCTGCTTCAGAGCTGAATTGAACTAATGAAGGTCTATAATTATCTAAAGCTACAGAGGATGACATATCTGAGATACACGACCAGAAGATAATTCAGTATCATTGTTAAGTAAAATGTCTCTAGACTGTCTAGACTGTTGATTAAATTATCTTTCTTGCTAGTCTTCCAAATATAACGTGTTGGCACCATCAGTGGACACACAATGAAATGTCTCTTTCGTCCAAAGAAAAAGTGATAGCTATGCCAATTGGACTCTCCCTGGAGCATTGGAAGAAAAAGAGATGTTGTGTTTTAAAGGCTCCAAATTGAAGTTCATGTGCAATTCTCCTCTTTTTAAGTCAGCAGGCTGTTGGCCAGATTCACTCTGTATAATTTTAAATCCTTCTATGCTTGATTCTGCTTATTTCTCCTTGTCTGAGGCCACACATGCCATCTGTCTTGCTTGGCTGTTTTTATACCATGTTGCTATACAGACCCTAAATAGAGCTGTGACTGTTTACAACCCATTATCATTTCCAGGTCGTACAATACAGACATCTGAACCCGGCGCTGTGTCAATAGACATGTCAAAGGTACCCTCTGGCGTCTGTATAGTGACACATTGGGTTTTCAACTGACTCCAATGTCAACTCACCCACGGCAATGTTGGGCACTTTAGCTTTGTGATTCCTGTTGGTGAGTCAAGGCATGACACACGTCCATTGCCCGAAAAAGCCATTCAGTAGGATGAACCTCTATTAGGAAGTATATTTCCCAGTTTGAAAGTTTTCTTTTTACAATATCCCCAATATTCCTCAATGTAAAAACATGAAAATCAACAATAGGATAGGGATGAGTTATGGCTGAGTATGCGCGTGTTGTAATGAGGAAGGATCCAATGTCTTTAGGGATGCATAGTGCACTCGTGATTCAAATTAATTATGCTTATTTTGATATGCTATATTAATAATGCCTTAAGAAATGAGTATGGTCGTCACAAAGTGAAAACCAATAAACCCATTGCTGAAAAACAATTGGTCTGGCAATGAAGGCACAGCCCACTACTAAATGTAATACATTTAACATAGTCAAAGTTAATTTGATGTGTATATTTGATGCCTATAACAGTTTTATCAGTGCCTAGCATACTTTACACATGTAGCTGGACCACTGTATTGACCATTGACCACGTTGTTGGAAAAAAGGGATGTTGGATGGGGCCTACATGGCAGTTAAACTGCTTGATTTGGGTTAACTCATACCAAATCCCACCAGACGTTAAATCTCACCGAGGTGTGATGTTTGGTCCAAACTCAGCACAGGTGTCATTGGACGAGGGCCAATAGTGTTGTGTTTAGATCAGCCACAAGTTAAGTTGGTAAACTTTACTTTATGACCAGAACTGCAGCTGCTGAACCTGATTCACCAGTCGTGTTGCTGTGTAAAATAGTTGATGTATTTTACTGCGCCGGTGAGGATCTGCCTTGCTTTGAGTGTTTTTATCTTCATTATTGTTTACCTAGCACACACACAAACACACACTCACACATGGTGTGTAAACGCAGCCTTTATTGAGTGCCTCATTAAAAAATGATGGTCTTGTCTGTATTTTTGTAGTTTTGTGTCTAGCTTAATCACGTATGTGACTACATCCGCCATATTGGTAGTTCTAACAATTCTCCACCGTCTTGTAGTCTCATATAGTGTGACCACTGGCCGCTATTTTGGTGGTTTTCTCCTACTTCCGACATTTTTGTTTGCAGTCTTGAATGTTGAACCTCATTTTTCTCTTCATCTTCATCTTCTTCCACACACACACACACACAGACACACACAGACACACACACACACACAGACACACACACACAACGTGATTGCTGTTTTTAGATAGTAGGCTTGTAATTATATAGTAGTTGTTATCTTATATTATTACTGACTTAATTAATATTGCTAGAGGTAAATAGACTCTGTTATACTAAAGTACAGTTTCTGTGATTACTTTCATGTGTAGTGTGATACTAGTTGGATATTGTAGCCTGTGCTCGCTTTCTAGCCTTCATTGTTCACTCTTAATGTGTGATAGTACTTTGACAATTGACATCTTGAGTGAACACCAATCGTGAGACTTGAATTACAGTTTGATTATCGGTGCCTGATATCAGGGGGGTGCCATGTTGTTGTTATAATTATTTGTTAATAATCCTATTGATACTTGTATTGTTGTCAACAATGTAGTTTTCATACTTGCTGATAACCAAACACAATCCTGCCAGATCCCAACAACAGGATGTGCGCGGCCCGCAGGTTTTTCAAAGTGAACAAACGGAAAGTGTTTTGAAGCATGTCGCAGCAGGAGGCGCCTGCACCATCACGCTGTGAGACTCTTTTTGAGTAAGTTGATTGTTTATGTTTGTTATCCACCAGAATGATGTATTATTGTTGTGTGCATGAATTCCCAGTTTGCTTGCCAAGCCACAAGCTTCAAGCTCCCAATTCAACCGAAAACTTCATAATGTCTTCATATTTGATCTTTTTAATTTTCAATGCTACTAATTACCCTTTACATCCGCCTGTGTGTTTCTGTGAGTATTTATTTCATCAATATTTCACAAAATGAATACAACTAAAAATAACTAATGACTAAATCATGTAACTTCCTTGGATCACTCAGAAAAGCCTCAGAGCTCCACCAGCCCTCTTTTTTTGAATGAAGTGACAGCTCTGACAGCAGACAGCAGCGCTGAAGGTTGAACAGTGACAAGACGATTTTAATAAACTGAAACTCCTCAACTGGGCTTCAACTGGGTCAGGGACGGATGCAAAGCGCCTGCTGGCCAGAATTGGTCACATTTTCTTTTCTCTATGAGGCGCTGAGACCACAGCCTCAAGGTCATCTTGGAAATGCCTGCAGTGAAGGTTGCCAATGGCTTCTCAATATGTGCTGGTCAATAACCTTGTAACTCCATTTAAGTTTCATTTTGGAAAAAAATCATGTTCAGTCATCCAGCCAGACCATCTCCCAATAACATCTCTGCGGTACTAAAACGTAAAAAAACACAAACTAACACAACAGAGGCAGCAGTTACATTCCACTCAAAATGTATGCGGTGAAACAAATGAATTCAGTTGTTTCTAAGAGTCAGAGTTGCTTCACAAACAAAAAAAAAACACACTTTAACACTCCTTATTTGTCACAGAGGCTTGTACTGATGCGTTTACTAAACAAGTCATTTTCTGTGCTTTTTGTCAGGAGGCTATTTTCAGTTTCAGAAGGAAATAATGACACAAGCAGAAACAGCCACAGGGAACTTCTCAACAGATTGTAGTTCCTCCCTCCATTGTAAAAAAGTTAATTATTGACTTTCATGAAAGTTTTATTGAATTTTGACATTTCTTTATCTATTCTATTCAAATACAACAGATGTTCTTACCCTGTTGTATTTCGAGCAGAATGGCTGTCAAGGTGTGTTCGCTGCACTTTGAAGTCCTTCAAGTCAAAAGCAACTCCTGGATTTTCATATCTAAAATATATTGCCATAACCCTTGGTGTGGCCAAAGCAACCAAGACTGAGAATCTGAATTATTAGAATGTTAAAGCACACAAACTACATTCATTAACACAGGTCAATGATATTTTACACTTTTATTATTTAGATTTACTGTATAGTTTGACTTGATTTCATCTCCTTACTCTCATCGTTCCTATTTGGGATGTGTTGCTTTAACACCCAATTCATACTCTTGAGATGTTAATTGGTGTATAAGCATTGTGCTTCTCTTAACATGTTAATGGCATATACATTTAGGTATATGTATAAACGCCTCCAAAGAATAACAACATTGAAACTTGTGATTTCAAGCAAACTGAATATTTGAATCTGCTCTGTTTACATTTCCCATATTGGAAATGAAGCAGACTTTATTTTCCAGCAGAGAGCTGAACAACATTCAGGCAATCAGGCCCTCACAGGAAGGAGACAGACACCATAGCAACAGCAGAAAGTTTGAGAAGTTGTGCGCTGGGAGCTGCAGCGGCAGCAGCCGCGCTTGTGTTGAGTCGTTGGACTGGAACAGATATACGTTAATTGGAAGTAAATCTGACAGCTCTTGGGGAGAAATGAGGTACGGCAAAGAGAGGGGGGGGAAGCAACACCATCAGCAGACACCTAGACCCAGGAATGCATTACGCAGTAAGCTCCCCGATCTGAAGAGGGTACTTCAAACATCTTGTCCTCATTATGTATTTATTGTTTGTATTATAGCCTGTATTTCTCCCCACTTTGTACATCAAGTATGAGGAAGAAGCAGGGGGTGCACCCAAGGTCTGCATTCACAGTCATTTCCAGAGAGGTTTTGTTTCCTAATAAAATAGTTCTGCAGTTATTTTGTTTGTCTTGACTTTGAAGTTCACAGACGGCTGGTGATTCTAATCGGGAACAAACAGGATAGAAGAGTGATGCTTTCAGACAGGAGAGGGACAGGAATGGTGGTGGTGGTGGTGAGTGGGACGGGGAGCCTGTAGCAGGAAAGGGTGGGGACGCTGTGCAATGAAAGGTATGCTTTGGAGTTTTCAGGTCGGACTTGGTGTTTTTTGAAGCTGACAGCTTCCCCTGCCATCTGAAAGAGCATGACATAAAGTCAGGAGGAAAATATGGGCTATGAAAGAGGGAGAGGGGCCTGCATTAAAGCCTGCTGCCAGGAAAGACAAGATAAAAGCACCGAGAGATAATGTGGAAATATCAGATGTGTGGATCTTATTTAGGAATGAGGATCATTCATCAGACTGTACCTTTTTCAGTTAATAAATATAGCTCGAAAGACAGCAGTGATCATCACTTTACTGAAGACGGGAACAGAAAAGCACAGTCGAGTGTTAATACATGAAGATAATGTTGCATTAAATAATTGGTTAGGATGAGAGATACTTCAATAACAAGGCGTTCAGTCTAATGCCAAACAAGTGACTCATTAATGCTATAATGTCCTTATACCCCACAAATCACAATTGTTGGGGCAAACACACATATTACTTAGCTATTCTCGCAGCTTTTACCAAATTGAAGTTTGTCTTAAGGATGGCACCAGAGGAAAAGTCACAGACATTCCAAAATCTAAAAGGCATCTCAATCAAACGCAGTCTTCTGGAGAGCATGGTTTTGCACTGTTATCTAGACACAGTGCAAATTGCCAAGGCATTCCTATAGAAGCCCAGTATTCATTAGACCCTTCAGTGGTTGTCAGGCAGTGGCATCATACATCCACACAGCACTCTAACATCAGTCTTTAGCTCTGACCCAATGCAAGGTAAAACACCTGTAAATCTTACAATCTCCCAAACCAAAAAAAGTAGCTTGATTATACAGAAGTCTGTGATAAGATGACTCTACTTCTTACTTGATTTGTTACCTCGGTAAACATTGTAAAAATGAGCTTATGGTCTCAATCTAGAGTTTCAAGTCTTCAATACAGCTTGATGTTTATTTAGTAAGTGGTATTTAGAGTCAAATGGACCATAAAGCAGGGAATACTTCAGTGTGTAACAATGTGATTGACAAGTTGATAACTTGATGACCTGTCAATTAGCCTTGTCTATCCATGGCACTGGACACATTCAAAGAACCAACAACTTGTTTTGGGGCGTTCTTAGAACTTGATGCAGTCACAATGTGTTTTCAATTCATGGAAGTTAATTTGATCACATTGGTTGCCCAAGAACGTCTTCAGGGTTTTGTTGTACTAAAAGACATTTTGGAGTCGGCTGTTCCTTTTTTATTGGAAGTACATTTAGATTTCAGCATAGTGTTTGCTCTTGGTACCTTGCTACACCCAGGCTTCTGCCAAACTCCATCCTCTTGTCCAAACATGGTCCCTCACCGCCCAAACAAATGAGATGCATTGGCCAAATGGTGATAGTAACAATATAATTACTTGTTTTCAACAAATTAAGACATTTTTGTCTGACCTACTTGAAATATAAATAGCATTAACTGTAAAAAATTTAAAAAAAACAATTTTCTTTAACCAGCTACTCGTTTGCCACGTTGGTTCTGGTTGTAGGAAAAGTTACAAAGAAAATGTATTGATGAAATATAAAGTATAAATGACTCAGGCTTTGTGCTTTCAAATTATTTTGAGAGCAGTGAAAATCTGAGTATCTGATTGTATGTAAAATACATGACAAAATACAAGTACCCAACATCAGTTTTCTTGATATTTTTGACGAACAGTCAATTTCCTATATATCTGATAAACTCTTTTCCATGAAAAAAGAAGTTTAGTCCCTCAGTGGGGAAATGTATTCTCTGCATTTGATCCATCCTGAGTGATTTAAGGAGCAGTGGGCTGCCCCTGGTGAAGAGCAAGATGGTGCAGCAGGTGAAGAATAACCAGAGATGTAGACCAGTATACCATACACTTCTATAGCATACTTGTATGGTGTTTCAGAGAAATTGTAACCTTAATGTCTTTGAAGCATAGCTCCCACCCTTACTAACTAACACTTCAAAAATCAGGCACATCTTGTCTCAAAACGATGTTCACGCATGTTTTACTTCTAGACTAGAGTGTTAAAAAGTCAGTCGAGAGCAAGAGCCTTAAGGGCCGATCACGTGAGACGCAACTTTTAAAAGCGCAGCCGCTTCAAAAGCACCTTGACAAAAACGTGCATGTGGCGCGGGCCTGCGTGCGCAACCGGCCGATAAAACTTTATTTACTAAATGGATTCAAGCAGACGTTGCTCTCTTGCCTTCGCTGTGTTGTGGGATGCGGAAGAAAAAGTCCCAAAAAAGAGTTTTTGGGTTCACGATATTTAAAAAAAAAAAGTTTAAAAAAAGGAAAGAGTACGACGAATACCACCAACTATTCCGCGAATTGTGTCTCGATGGCGAGTGCCTTCAGTTGTACTTTCGGTTAGTGGAGTCAGTTTGAGCATCATCTGAGCAGTAAATGAGTGTTTCCACCTAGAGATGTAAAGCTCTTTGTAATTAAATACTGCTAATTATAGAGCCTCATGGAAGGTTGCCATTTTCTTTTGAATTCCCCGCCGTTCATACCACACGAAAACAGGAAGGAATAAAGCCCGCCTCTTGCTTGATCCAATTGGCTGCCTTGGCCGAGCGTGACAGTGATAAACTGTGCAACTCCGCGCCTTGCGCTTAAAAGTTGAGAGCATTTTTACTTTTAAGCGCGGCGAAAAAACACTAGAAAAACGCGGTACGAAGTATTTCAAAGGCGTACCATAGGAAAACAATGGTTTTGGTAGTGACGTGTTTTTGAGAGTCGCGTCTGGTGTGGTCGGCCCGTAGGTACCAAGCTCCACTTTAATGGAGCCATTTTTCACAGACACCCTCACCACATTTACTTTAGTGCTGATAGTTATAGTAAACCTGGACCAGGTTTGTCCTGGTCCAGCTATGAGATATGCTGCTATAGGCCGAGACTGCTGGGGGGACATTTTAGGATACACTGAGCTCCTCTCTCATCTTCTCTATCTCCTTCGGTATTGATGCATGTCCCATTAATGCAAATAACTAACTCTACTTCTTCCCCAGAGTCATTTTTGCTTTCTCGCCTCAAAGGTTTACATGAGTTATGGTTTTACCTGGACCCTGATCCTGCTTGACACCTCCTGCTATTACTATTATCATCTGTTGCATTGCATTAGTTTAGCCACGACTGCTTTTATAACCATTTTATTATATCCACTTGAAATATCTTGTACTTCTATCCATCCTGATAGAGAGATACTCCTCTGTTGCTCAGCTGAAGGTTTCTTCTCATTTTTCTTCCTGTTAAAAGAGTTTAATGTTCCTGTGCTGATGTGAGGTCGATGTGAGGTCCAGGGACCGAGGATGTCGAATGTGTTTGTAAAGCCCTTAAGGCTGATTTGTAATTTGTAATTTGGAGCTGTACAAAATCTATTTCATTAAATTAAATCGAATGCCATGTGTTCACAGATCACTTTCAGTTTGACCCCGAAATAATGTGGTTGGTATATCCTGGATAAACTATTAGCTTGTTTCCAACATGTGTGAAGTTCTGTGTTTCTTGCCCTCATTCACTTGATGATGATACAGTGAAAGTGATATAAATGCTTTTTATAATATTGAGGGACAGAATATATATTTGTTGTGATCTTGCATGTTGATGCCAATGTCCAGAATAATTTAAATAACTCATGTTACATTACATTGGTCATGGTGATGGTACGACTCAACACATAGGTGAAAGTGTTAGTCAATTACACTATGTTCCTATGTTATGTTTAAGTTATGTGCAGCACTTATTGCCAACGTGGGACAAGTAATAAATTGACTTGACGAGAACTTTGTTGTAGTCCTGTACCCAGATGACAACAAGTACTAAAACAATGCTATAATAACTTGTAAATAATGGCCAAAATAAGAATAATTGAACATTTAAGTGGAATTTTCCCTTAAAAGATCCAAAAGGAGCTCAAATAAAACAAGCTTTCACCTTAGATCTTTTACAGATTGCAAAAAAGAAAGCAGTGAAAGATCAAGTTCAAAAGATCAAGTTCCATAAAACAATGTAGTTTTTTCCATGACATTCCACTTGACCCTATTTTTGATCATCGGCTTTTGCCATTATATGAACAAAACTGAAAGATTACGAAGGAGCCTTAAAAAAAGTCTAAACTACAATTTATTATACATGTATAAGAAGAAAACTAAAAATCAAACAATCATTGCTTAACAGAACAGATATGATTGTTCTAATTACCAGTGAATATATCTTTTCAAATGCAAGGAGACACACAATAAGACATACCATCATGCCATCATACTTGTTCTAAAGTTAAATTGAAAATGTAATGAAGATAGTCATTTTAAGACAAACACTCCATAATTTTACAAAAATGAAAGATGATAGCTTTTGAAAAGACTTTGATGTAACTGTTTTGAAGACTTATTTTGCAGTGGATGTGTGTGCGTATTAAGGAAGGGGAGAGTGAGATGATGGTGTGTATGTGTTTGTGTGTTTAGGGGAGGCGTCGCTCTCTGTTGCAGATAATAAGAGAGAAGATGATTTGTTTGGTTGTGTGCTGGACTGAAAGGTCAATCCCTCAGCATCCATCGGCAAGAATGGCTCTTTAGAGGGCAAAGGTTGTGAATCGATAGCCCTTCAGATTGGTCCCAAAAGTCTGTTGTGAGGCTGGAATATTGCTGCCAATTTCATTACCCCGATGATTAATTAATGTATGTATCCTGCAATCAAACTGAGCTTAATCAATACAGCGCCAGGCTCATCTTTCACACTTTCACTAACAAATATCACATCAAAACTTTCTGCTATGCACTGCACTCCCACTTACTCCACCGCAGGTAAACACAGAGCTGCAGAGGGTTTAAAGGCTCTTCTGTTTCATACTTCATCAGCTAACGGCTCTAGAATATTCTCAGGAACAAATTCAAGAATTAAGTTATGAAGACCATAAAGAAGTAAAAAGCAATCAATGCTTTGTGCAACTTGTTTCCCACTCTGAGGTACTGTACGGTGATTTAACCACGTCCAAAACAAATAATGCATGAAATAAATGCAAAATGACTTCCCTGCCAGTGCATGTTGAGGGAAACTAGCAAGTGAAATGACGCACCCCTTGTTATCTATGACCAGAAACACACACCTCTACCCACTGCACTATCACAATGGCAGCTGTTGTATCAGTTGTAACAATACTTTTGATGATCATATGAATAATACAAATAGTACATGCTTTGATTTCAGTTTACAGTTAATGAAAGCAACAAATAATGATTTAAACTGACATAGCTGGCTCAGAAAATGAATAATTCAAAGACACTGATTTTTTTCAGTGTCATGTGCTCATGAGCAGCTTGCCTGGGGATACAAACAAATAAGCAAGCAGAAAACTCAGACTCGCACGTCAGTTAATATTTGTGAGTTTGACATAATCATAATTGTTAATTATTCAAGAAGTCAAGAATGTACACATAATAGATCAATAAATAACTTCTATAGATATGACTGATGAACTGCACTTACCTATTTATATCTATTTTTCACCTTCCTCCTTTTTTCATGTAGATTTTAGTAGATTAATCATCCATCTTTTCACCATGTATTCATGTCCATTTATACATTTATACATTTATACTTGTCCACGTTGTTTGACTTATAGCTCATGTATAAATCACCATTGTACATTGGAGTTGTCTTTTAAATTGCTTCTTCTGTTCGATAGTTGTGTGTCTGTGACCAGCAAAGACCAACAGGTGTTTAATTCATTTGTTTATCCAAAACGGTTTAGTGAGTCTGCTGCTGGCAAATGTCAACTTCTCCTGCAGCCGACTGTCTGTTATCGAGTGCTGCGGGTGTTTGACAGGCAATTTCTACACCATACAAGTGTGTGTTCATTTGCACGAAGAAAACTCCAATATGAAGGTTGAGGTAGCAGTACGGGAAAGAACTTGAATCTACTTTCACTCCTGCCTATATCACTTCAAATTATGTTTATATTTTGTTAAGGACCTTACAATTTACTGAAAGTGCAATCTTCAGTGTATAACCTGAACCATAGTTTACCTGCCATAACAATAGTCTTTCCCTAACCATGCCATGTGCAGATATAATAGAACATATTTTCAAGAAATGTTATGAATAAACATTACCCTCACCTTAATTGTTTAATATCAACTCGTCTGGTAATTGGGTCTATCCTTCGACTGCTCTTATGCAGGTCCGGGTCTCGTAGGCAGGAAGTTAAGTAAGGTATCCTTATTTTATCCTTATTCCCAGCAATGTCCTCCAGCTCTTCCTGTTGGAGGTGTTCCCAGGCCAACTGGGATATATATATAAGAACCCCCCCCCCCCCCCACCAGTGTTTTCTGAAAGGCGGCGATCTAATCATGGGGCCACGACACTGTATGTCTCTTGGCAATACCTTGAAATGCTGTTCATGAAAATCAAAAACAGAACTTTTGACAAGACAAAGTCTTTTATGGAATTCAGAGCTGTAATGTCCCTCTCATGCCCAATATCTTGAAATTGAATCGCTTTGGGCATAGGCAGTATCTGTATCCTATAAAATGTTGATTTGTGAAGCACTTCATGTTTGTATGATAAAGTAATGGCATTCTTTATCCAGTATATGATGGAGGAAATACAACACATTTGTGTTAATTGCAAGATATTTCTTTTAGGAGTGTGGTTGGAACAGACCCATATAAGGCGCTACACAAACTAGGAGGGGCAGGAAGTGGATCTTGAAACCATGACAGTGCCGAGCTAAACGAAGTCACCATGCCGATTTAGCATGAACAGCATAATAAAGCGTTAAATTAAAAGCATTTAAGGGTCACTATCTGATCATTTTGTAGTCATTGTATCCCAGAGGTGGTAATATTTACTCTCAGGATGACAGGATTAAAGGTTTAGGAGGAAATGCATCCGAGAATTCCAACCTACAAAAAATGTTTTATTGATCAAGTTTATTACAGCAAGAATTACATGGAATATATAATTGGGTGCATTAAAAGTGGAACATTTAATGCACCCAATTATATGGGTGCATTAAGCACAACAAGGTTCTACCTAAATACTGTGAAATCTTTTGGAACTGGAGACCGCAGCAGTATAAGGAACACACCATGAGGCGAATGGTCCTTGAACTATGCATCGATGTCAATGTGTTTCAGTCTGAGGTCATTCCTGACCTCCCTCTCAGGCTCCACCTTTAGCCCACTGATGGTGTTCAAGATCTGGTCTGTCATGGCTGGATGACTGCTGCTAAGCAACAGCAGGGGAGGATGTAACAGTATCCACTCTTTTCTTTGTCTTCCTACTTGTTTCAGAATAAATATTATCAGATGGTTTTAAATCAGATTGAGATTTAGCATGTGGACTAGCTAGGACAGGTGGCACAGATTTGGGGTTTGCAATTTTAGTATTTTAGCGTGAATGACATGAAATCAGATGAGACAAAAACTAAAATGTATTAAAACTCCTCCAGTACAGTTTTTAATATAGATAACACATACACGAGAAAATGTCTTTTAGGTAAAATGCATCAATCTGGTGCACCTTGAGAGAAAAATTAAGAGGCTAGATATATGAAATTGTTGTACTCTGTTGTACTTTAACTTGACTTTACTACTTCTATTTCACTACATCTTACAGGGAAATATTGTACTTTTAGCCGATAGAACAGCAACCTATTTTTAGGCCCTTTCCCCTGAAAATTGCATACCAAAAATAAGAAGGGTGTATCTCTGCAACCACTAGGCTTGTTGAATAATGTGGGTGTTATAATGAAAGGTACACATGTGAGATTTTGTTCAGATGTGTAAATATCAGTCTATATGTTACTGGTTAAGGGTAAATGAAGATGACAGAAAAAAATCATGTTTAGTATGATTATTTCTTTGAAATGATGCAGCTGTAAGTTCCAACTAAACCCAAGTCATAGCACAATGTGTGAACATTCGCTCTACAAACGCTGACTTTAATAAAGTAAAGCAGAACAAAGTTAGAGAGGGTTCAGTACAAAGAAAATTTCGGCGAGGTCTTCAAAATTTGCATTGGAGCACATCTGTGACGTTTGGATTTTTTCATGTGCCAAACCATATATTCCACTTGTATATTACTTATAGTGTTCAATACATCCAAATACAGGAGTTTGGGGCTTCTTTCATAAAACAAACTATATGATTTACAGTTTTATATAACAACCACTCAGTCTGCTCCCCCTACGGGGGAGATTGTTTTTTAATAGTTTTCAGGCTATTTTGCAGATTCAGATTCTTAATTCTATAAAAAGTATATTTGCTTAATTATGGTAGTAGGTCGTAAAGGATAGCTACCTTGACCAGGTACAAGAAACGGAAAAAAAGAAACATACACTTTTATTAATACCCTTGGGGAAATTCTTCTCTGCATTTGACCCATCCTTCATTAAGGAGCAGTGGGCTGCCCTGTGAGGCGCCCGGGAGCAACGAGGGGTTAAGTGTCGTGCTCAGAGACACTTCGACGTGTGAACTGTGGGGCAACTGGGCATCGAACCAGCTACCTTGTAGATGACGAGACGACCAGTCATCCCCCTGAGCTACAGCCACTACAACATTGAAGTATTATATTGTTTTAGGAACATGTATCTTCTTCCAACCTTTGACTATCGAGCATCACTAATATACAACATTGTCTAGCTCCAAATCAACAAAATCAGCCGGAAAATTAAGGATTTCTGAAACGGCAATCTATAAAGCAGCGCTGGATAGTTGTCTGACCGTAGTCTGAACTCGCTGATGCTCTGCTCTGATTGGCCAGACAGCATTCTAGCACCAGACAAACGGTCAATCAATCCCAATTTATGACACTTTTTTTAAATCTTGTTTTTCCACCAATAATGAAACAACTATTTTCTTCAGTCAGAAACTATGTGTTACATATAAATTCCATGGTTCGCTCATTAGACCATATGATATGAGATCATATTTTAATATTTCTTTTTGACATTTTTGCTGTTCCATGTCTTTTTGTTCTTTAAGTAAAACGCCTCGAGGGTGTAGCATTAAAAGCTGCAGTTTCAGCCACAGAAACCCTGTAAAGCGTCACATTCTGATGTGATTGAACTGTATTGGTTGGTCAACTCTCTGTAAAGACGGTTCAAGACGAGTGTTGTTTTTTTGATCCTGTTTTGAGGAATTTCTCCTTCTGTGTAATGTTTTCTACTCACGTTCTTGTTCTTATAGATGACCTGCTCGCAGACAGATAGAGAGCCCACGCACTCAGTCACAGCATTATAAATAAAGATAGTAAGCACATAAGCAGGAGCCTCACTTTCTCACTGAAATAACACCCTCCTGTTTGTGTTGAGGTATCAGACGCCATCCATCAAAGGGCGATCTGTGTTTCTATCAATAAAAACGCTCATGCATTTTTCAACATTCAAATACCTTGCAGCTCCAGGGACGGATGCTGCATTCCTGCCTGTCTACCAGCTCTGCCACAACAAAAGAATGATTCATAAATATTAGAGCGGAGCATTCCCAGCCTCCTTTTTCACTCAATGCTCTCTTGATTTACCATAGAACTATAGAGTTAGACCATTTCTCTCACATGGGCTTTTTGGGATTTATAAACTCCTTGCTTGCCTGCTGTCTCTGACACTTCCCCTGAGGATCAGCCTGCATATATTTACCATTAGTTTGCCAGCAGGTTATCCACTCAAGGATGTGTCGCTGAAATAAGCTACAGAGATGCCCGTGGTACAAACAAATGTACAAAACCTTTTACTTGTGTGACGTTGGAAAACAATGCAGGTGGAAATCTCTTTTGGGATGAAACTGAATTTGGCGAGACACACAGATGATAGATCACACAGAATTTGCTCTTTGGTTGTTTAGCTATGTGTTTTACAGTGATTCATCTCTGCATCTCTGAAAACTGAGTACATTTTTTTTGTCTTTGTTTGTGCGAATTTAATCACGCACAGACACAATTCCTTGTCTCAGCATGACACCTCACTTCAATTTCGGGTTCTGAATTTGCAGATGCGGCCAACATTGTTATGGATCTTCTGTATTTCTTTCTTTTTTTTCAGAGTGATTATGATAAACGGATGTTTCTCTCGCCCGCCCATTTCCAACCTATTCATCACAGGGCCAATAAAATATAAAAGCTCACAACAGAGGCTTTTAAAGTGCCTCACAATGGAGGCAACGGCACAGAGCTCGTACATTTATCCTCAAGGGGCTGGTGACAAGGATAACACAAGGGCCAGCTATTTCTCTTCCAACACACACACACACACACACACACACACACACACACACACATATATATATACCCTATCTAGTACGGTATCACACAATGTCATAGCATCTGCCATACAGCTCTTTCGTTTTCATGTTGCTGATGATGACTTCTGCGAAGTACATTCCTGTCTCATAGAGTGAGGACAGGAAAGACAGACATATTTCATTGCTGCTCGAGATGAAGACGGATGTGCTGGCAAAATGCTGACTGGTCACAGGCACACACACACAAAAGCAACACTGAAATGAACACATGCTGTGCAAGCTGTCATGTATATGAAAGGGGAACAAATGATAACACAGATATGTTTTCACTGGAAGCAGCCGGCAGGGTTACATGCCACATGTCAGATGGTTCTACTCAATGTTATCTCATGTGAGGGAAATACACGAGGACGTACCGATACAAGAACACATGTTTAGTTTGTGTTTTGGTGCCGCTGCCTGATAAGAATTGCTAAGATAACCAATACCTGTAATAATAGTTAATTAATTGCTAATGCTTTATAAATCAATTATGAGCTAAAAAGTGTTATGGTAATTACCATGAAAATAATAACTGTGAACTCAAGGATGAAAAAACATAAGTCAGACAGTTGGAGTGACTGAAACAAGTTCATCCAACATAAAACATAAAAAAAACTTTCTGTAATTCCAAAAAGGAAAGAAACCCCAGAGTACCGGATTCCCTTAAGAAAAGATAAGACAAGAACACCATCAACATTGTAAAACTCATTTCTAAAGGAGATAACGATTTAGAAAATTGTAGGAAAACAAAGAACACACTTATGTGAACGTTGAACTTCTGTTACACTAAGCATAGAAAATATTAGTTATCATTTCACGTTGTTGAAGAATCTCTGGCAAAAACAATGAAAACCACTCACTTATTCCACCTAAACTAATATATTTTCTCTGCATTTGTACATGTTAGAAAGTCATTATAGGTCAAATAATGCTCAGGAGATGTCATCTTGATTTTAAGATAAACCCTGGAAAAACAATGACTGATTAATTTTGCAGGTCATTATTGAAAACTGACTTGATCTATCCAATTTACAGAACATCTGGACTTTACTGTGGACACCTCAACAGAATAGGTGGTGTGCAAAGTAACAGTTTTTCCTTTTTTGTTATCTAAATCAAATCTTTGCCTCGTGTCTGCCTCCGTTTCCTCTCAGGTGAACCTGGTTGGGGCCAAATTGTGGGAACTCAAGAAAGAGTAGGCAGAAACTTCAGCTCACACTCTGATAGACTAAATAGCAGCGGGAATGTTGTACTTCAGCATGATCCAGAAAGTTTTTATTAGCATCTGGGGTTTATTTCTGTTTAGTTTAATTAGACTAGAGGGAAAAGACCAGATCCTACAATTCTTTGTTGGTCGGTCTGTGTGTCTTCCCGCCTTTTTTAGTTTATTTTGGTCAGCCCATCAGTTTCCTGTCTTTAGATTTGGTTGAGTGGCTTTGCTTGGACATTATTTATTTTGTTGACTAATAAATTGAATTTTATTTCTGGCGTCATTTGCAAAGAGCCTCCCAGGAGATCATAACAACAAATACTAATTGTGGGTTTCACATATTTGTGTTGTTCATTTGTCACGTCCCTGGTGTGTAAAGGCCCTTATTCTCCTGTATTAGCTTGTACGGCTGCGTCTCTTTATTTCATTTAAAACAATGTAGATGTCAAAGAATGAATGAGAGGCTGGAAAAATATTCTAAGGGGCACAATATAATGGACACCTGTAACACATAATGTTCAAACAACAAATGTATGTTCTGTTTAGACCCTATAGTGGATGCTGTACTTTATAAACCGTCTGGAGGGAATAATTATGGCTCAAAACATTTATGAGTCAAAACTCTTTGCCAGTCGTATACCTAAAGCTAAGTGAAAGCAAACTGACGGTATGCTAGCAGCTCATCACTACACACAAAGTACAGCTTAGGTTGATGGGAACGTCAGTATTTCTACATGAAGACATTTCAAATTTCACCTGAGAGTGGCGATAGATTGATCAGCCAAAGTGATTGGGAACATCAATTTAAAGCACAAACCTCATGCACTCAAAAAAAATCTGGCGATAGGATTTAGCTATTTAGGGAAATTTATGTGTTGATTTTTTGTTAGCAATCCATCTGAGTAAATTGAATATTTCAGTCTGGACCAAAGAGGCATCACCATGCACAGAGATACACTGCTAGCAAGAACAGTTTACATCAGCCCGCTAACTCAATGCATATTATCTTGTTCCTGGTAACATGTCTTTATACCAAGACCACCATCGTTCCATAACTATGTGCTTTAATTTGCCTTAATAATTTACCTGTGTGGCCTCCACTCTCCTACTTTCAGTATTTCCACCAGGTTTTGGAGCCCGGCTGCAGGGATTCGGAACTGGAAAGGCCCAAACACAAAGCACACTATTGTCTAGAATTATGTTGGATGTTGTCAAATGAAAATGTATCATCTGAACTAAGTGGCCTACTCTGTAGCCTCAGTTTTATGGACTCATGTATTATCACATCAAGTCACAGAGCTAAGCATCTGATTTTCTGAAGATCTATAAAAACCTTGAGTTGTAAAGGTGTGGTGTAAAGGACCCAAACACACTCCTGCAGTACTTCCAAAAACAAGATCGGACTCTCTTCCTTTCAAAGTGCAACACAAAAACAGCGGCGCGGAGGCCGGGTCTGGATGGGTGCGGCACAGCGCGAGGTCCAGTAGCAGACCTATCACTGTCATCTAGACCACGAAGCTACGTTGGGTGCTCAGTAGGGCCTGAAACACCTGCTGGTGTTGGCCGAGGAGAGCGCCTTGAGCGGTAACCTCCCTCTGCAGGTGAGCCGCTGGTGGTGAAGTTGCTGCAGTGGCAGGGTCCATCATGTTGGTCACGTCGTTCTGTTAAGGTGCGGTGCAGAGGACCCAAACGCACGCTCACACAGTACTTCCAAAAACAAGATCGGACATTATTCCTTTCAAAGTGCAACACAAAAACATAACCAAACCGACTAACGTCTCCATCGGACACCAGGGGATCCTTTCCACCTGATGTCCTTCTATTTAGTTCCAGCGTCGGAAGAGCAACTCAACCGAGCTCGTGATCGTGATCGTGATCGTGCCACGCTTCTCCAGAAGCATGAACAGCTTTAATACCTTAACGACTTGACAATGTGTCAGGGAAAGAAACGGTCCTTATAACGGCTGCCTGGTGATCACCTTAAACGCACCACACCTGGGCCAAAGGAGGGGGTGTGGCCCCGGGCGGGAACCTGGGTGTGACCAACTGAAGACTGACAGCACACAACATCAGTACATGGCCTACAACACCAACACAGACAGGAGGGAAACAAACAGGGGAGCACACACGAGGAGCAAACAGGACACCGAACAGGAGTTTAATAACACTGATTGCTGTTGTGAGTTATTTCCAGAAATCAACTGAAAATATGTTAGTAACATGTTTCCAAAGTTGGACGCTTGTGTACTTTGTTGGTTACTTTAACACAAACGACAGTCCACTTCTAAACCCAATCAAGTATTTTTGTGCCTAAACCAATGAAATACAATACAATGTTAGTGTTTTTTAGATAATTTCAATATAAACATTTCCTCGTTTAAAAAAATATTCATGTTTCTTGCAAGATGTGTTTGCTGTATTTCTATAATGACATTTTGCTGAAAGACTAGATCCTTTAAGTATTATAATAATAGGTAAATCCTGAATCTATTTGCATGGCCTTCTAACTTGGAGAGAGTAAACAGAGCGGAGCGTTTAGTTGGAAACAAACACACACATTTCACATACTGAATGCATAGAGAATATTCCCCTTACGGTGCTATTTATTAAATGAATGTAAGAAAATGTTGAATCTTTTATATTTTTCTCAAGGTAAATGCTTTATGTCACTTTTCACTTTCAGATGAGAAACGCTGCAGACGAGGTTGTTTTGGTCTTTGAATAAAACACAGGGCTGCTCTGAAACACAGGCCCATAAAGGAGAAGCATCCATTTGGTGTGTGTTCATAATCACTGTCAGACGGCTGTGACCAGATGGCAGAGATGCTACTTTGGACAAACTCCAGAGCCACGTCTGTTCTCTGAGGAGATTTCTCTGTGAAATCTAACCTTGAATCTGCCAAAGAATTTTCCCAATATCTGCATATGCCCACAAAAAAGTTGCTGCCGGCTTTGTTGTTGTGCTTTCAGGATCAGATTCTCTCGAGTGAAAGACATTCACCTTCAGTGATCAGCTTGAATGTCTGCCATCGACTCACTGCAGGGCTTCTGTGGGCCTGGAATGAAGTCCAGAGATCATACATTTCACACTAGACATGAAGCAGAAAAGAAAGAAGGAGGAATACGTTCAGCTGGAGACTGCTGACTTTCAGAGAGCAGGGTTTTTGAACAGTTTCCTGCTAAACTTATTCCATTTGTCATCTCATAAGTGATGTATCCTAAAATGTCTCCCGTCTCCCGGCCAACATTTTAACAGAATGTGGTCTGCTCTAAATAGGGCTGGAAAATTTCTTCAAATCAAAAAGGCTTTTCTCACGGGCCAGAAAAGTCAAGGTTATTTGGGGATGACTTATTATTTTGATGACGCTGAGCACTCTAAGTGACGTCGTGACAGGGTTTCATGTCTGTCCTACAGAGTCCTTGATTAAAGGTTCCGGGAGAAAGCAATAACAGCAAAGCTGTGCTCCAGCATTAACCCTTCTGAATTAGAGGAGCAGACACAGACAGAGGAGACAGAAGGCTTATTGTCACATGCAGCCATGTTTAGCATTCAAACGGCCTTCCTGTGACAACTGTTCACGACTCAGCCTGCCCAAATGTTTTGGCTCTGTTAACCATACATTTGGTTTGCAAAAATATTGAAATAAAAGAATGGGACATATTTTCAACAGCGGTGTGGCGTTTCACTTTATTATCGTTGTGGGGGGATTAGAGGGGGTTTCACACAAGCTCTCTTTCAGACATGCACTTTCAAGTTGGTCGCCTAAACATGGCATTTATATACAGTCCAGTGTTATACATTTATTTAGCAGGAAACACAAGTTGTCTCTGGATTGTGTTAAAGAGAGGTGCTGGTGGATGGTGTGAGCACGAAACTGAGACTATGGCTAGTGTCCTTCTGAAACCTGAATCTTGAACGATATCGAGCTGCTTTTAGAGTGTGTGTGTGTGTGTGTGTGTGTGTGTGTGTGTGTGTGTGTGTGTGTGTGTGTGTGTGTGTGTATAACAGACTTAGTGTAAGAAATGAAGTTTTAGAAATGTATGATGTAAGATCTAGCACTCTTCTTCCATGACATCATTATAGTTCAACTCACCATTCTGCAATGGTGCTCTCAGGCACCAAATATCACACAAGCTGTATCCTAAACCGTCCTCTTATGTCTGAACAGAGCCACGACAGAACATGTGACCGAAAGCCTGAAGCATTACTTGAATAAATGAATCCATCAGTGCTAGATTCCATGTCTACAAACGGGCTAAACCAGGTCCAGATTCATATGAAAGCATTTTTCCAAAACAATGGTGTCCATTTGGCCCAATAGCTGGATGTCTTGTTTCTGCTCTTGCTGCGATGTGGAGGGTAAAATTTATCCTGAAACGTCTTTTTCCTTTGTCTTTGCCATGATCAAACACTCTTCCAAGCAAAAGCAGCTAATGATTAGCATAATCACTCAGTCCCCTGAGCACTCAATCACAACCAGTGGCAGTTTATGATACAGAAGGGCAGACATGATGGAGCAGAGCTTTTCTAGCCCATAATTGGCTGTAAATATTGTATGCAGTGTGTGTGTGGTGTGTGTGTGTGTGTGTGTATATATATATATATATATATATATATATATATATATATATATATATATATATATATATATATATATATATATTAAACCCAGATATAGCTGTATGTACTGCATGCAGCCTGTGAAGTATAAATATGCATGAGCAGAAGGAGAGAGGAAGGATTCATCCTGTTGTTTTCAAGAAAGCTAAATCTCCACTAAACATGTATTCGTGTAGATGGCTCATCCCAGAGGTAACCAGACACACATTTGGATTTAATAGTAATCAGATGCTAACCAATAACCAAGAATTGTTTATAGGGCTCTGAGGTCTGTGTGAGTGTGAAGGCAATGTGTGTGGTAGTTATTATTGCATATGCAGGCCTGAACATTCACTACTGTGTTGAAAAGAAAAATAAAGGAGTGCAGTTAATAGGGTACTTGTAACATTTCACCAACTTGTTAGTTGAGATTGAACAATTAAACCACATTGCTTTGTCTGTCGATGCTAAACAGATTATTTACAGTATAGTTTATATGTGATATCAGAATCTTTGTATTTGAACTTGAATTATTCACTCAATGTAATTCATACAAATGTTCAACAGAGTATATACATATATTATTTGATTAATCTTTGTTATGACATTCTAATGCTCAACTGTATACAAATATCAACAATCTGCAAATATTTCACGCATGTTTTACCATACATGTACAAGAGGTGGCCTCTAGATTCGACTACAACTCACCTGTTAACGTTTCTAATGCACAACAATTTGATGCGTTTATAAGTATTGTATCCTCAGTTTTCTATATTACTAAACATGGCTACTCTTTCATCAAATGATGCAAGCAGTCAGATAAATCTTAACTGCTTTCAAACATCAGTTCACAACAGTCTTAAATAAAATACTTTATTTTTCATTGCCAGTATCTGTGTGACCCACCTCAATTGGCTACAGACATGCACCCTTCTGCAGTTTCTTACAATTGTGCAAAAATAAGGTTTTCACATAGCAAGGTACTTTCTGAAAACCTATAGCATTTCAACTGCACGAGTTAGCTAAGCAGCTAGTGGACTTAGCAAGAGCCATTCCTGCTGTGCGAGCGCCGAGGATTGAAAGGATTGAAACAAGCTTCACAGTAAACGACAACAAAACACCGTAAAGACTCAGAGTTGAAATAAAACTAAACTCCTGACTATGTTCCGTCACAATGCAGAATAGCTCACGTCTGCATTGCAATGCATTTTAAGATCGATGATACGACTAAGCTCTTGCTTGCTTTTGTTCATACAATGGTTAACCAAAAGTTCCTATATCTCATGAATATTGTTCAACATATAACGTGGGGATACAAGTTTTTCTTCTCATTTAACAAATGCTCAAAAATGTTTTTTACTTACCTTTAGCTGACTTCGGTCAAACCCTTGATTGCTTTTAACAAAATGTCATTTACTTTTAAACGACCCATGAGTGGACATGCCTTTCATAGATCTTTACACCCGAATTTCAACCACGTAAACTTCCATAACCGGTTAGAATCTGTACATTTTCATTGAATTCAATTCAATTCAGTTTATTTTGTATAGCCCAAAATCACAAATACAAGTCTACAAAAACATTTGCCTCAGAGGACTTTACAATCTGTACACATAACATCCCTGTCCAAGAACCTCACATCGGATCAGGAAAAACTCCCCCAAACAAAGATAGTAAAAACCCTTTCACAGGGAAAAGGGGAAGAAACCTGAGGGAGAGCAACAGAGGAGGATCTCTCTCCCAGGATGGACAGAAGCAACAGATGTCACGTGACTAGAATGAGCAACGTAACAGAGTTGCAGCACATTACATTAATATGACAAAAACATTCATATAATGAGCGCTTGGCATGGACCACGATCCAGATAGCCACCGTCCATCGTAGCGTGCAGGACCAGCTCCACACGGCCATCATCCATGATGTGAGGTTCTTGGACAGGGGGAGGGCAGGACCAGCTCCAGACAGCCATGAATGACTCCCAGATTATTTATGAGAATATTTACATTCACGGGAAAGAAAGAAAATGTTTACTTTACCAGTGCATGAACGTGTAGGTGAAAGCCAACAGATGTTCAACATCAATTAAAAATATGATGTGTACACATTGTAAAACACTAAAAATGCCTCAATGTTTTCTTGAACATTTGTTCATACATTAGAACCTTCAACAAAGGTTCATGAAATGGTTTTCCTTTTGTTTGGTAATTATTTGTATATAGACTGTTTTATAGACTGAATTAAACTAAATTGAGTAATTAGTTGAAGTTCAACTAAATCAATCTTAGAATATATAATATGTTCATGAAATGTCACATATACATTATAGATAATCTGTTTAACATCTACAAACAAAATGACACAGTTGAATTGGTGAATCTAAACTAATAAGTTGTTAAGTATCAAATACTCCATAAAGGCAAAACTATTTGCTGGCAGACTATCCATACAAAGTGTTAGAAATTAAACACTGCCAATTTTGCTCGTAAAAGCAATCGTAGAACATTGAGGCATTTGGGAAGAGCGCTCGATGTCAGCTTGTATCCACATTCCAACATCATTAGTGTTAATGTCACGCTAATGTCCCCAAAATATCCTGCGTTCTCTTATTTGACGTTTGCAGAGCCACATTTGATGTCAGAGAAGACACACTCGAAGGACACATCAGAGAACAATTCCTCACATAAATGAGCAAAGTGAGTTTTTATCCAGTCCCCCTGGAGAGATTTATTTATACAACTGTCATCTAATTCTGTCGCAAAACACATGTCAGCCCCCACCCCACCCCACGAGATCTGCCCTCTACTCTGCGCTTCCCTTGAGAAAGAGGTCACGATCTTGCCCAATCTTCCAGGGAATTGCCACGTAACACGATGCCGCCGCCGCTCCTCGTCCTACATCTCCAGGTTCTACACGCTCTGTGGCTGCAAATTAAATTTAGCTGGAAAAAAACAAACCTCAAAGCGCATCTCTGAGGGCCCTCAGACCTTGTGGGGCGGGGGGGAGGAATAGCTCGTCTCTCGCATTACCGGCGCTTCAGACATGACAGAACGCCAGGCCATCGGTCACCTGCCACTTGCTTGTCAACGCTGACTCAAAGACAGTCTCGCACCTCCTGCGAGCTGCCCAGACCCGCTGATAAGAACTCGTCTTCACTTCAGACATAAAAGCTTGTGGCTGCTGCATTGTGTGAAACAGTCACCCCATGCATAAATCAATCCCACTTCCCACCTAACACCATTTTTCCCAATATGTAGTGATTTGTCAGATCTGCAGTCGTGGAGATGAAGGTGAGGATTTGTCAAGCACAGCCTTCTCATCACTTTGCCCCCACCGAAGAGAAGATGGGTGTGGACCCTTATCTTCTGTTAGAACTACTGCAACATAGATTGTTGTTTTGTACGCCTCCCGTGACGCCGCTGCACTGTAGAATCTTACAGTCAATATTAAATCCTTTTTTTTTTCTTCTTTTTATTGCTAACTGAATCATAGTTTGTCAACAACAATTTTTTTCTATGGGAATGATCCTCATTTAGTTCAGTAAGGCAGTTTTGCGGGGGTATGCATTTGCATTTGCAAGATGTTTTCTGTTCTCTGAAACCAAACTGAGAGGTTCTGCTTACGCTTTAACACCCTGTGAGGGTCTTGGATCAGGACGAGGATTTTGTCCACCCGACTGTTAGGAAGCTGAACGCTCTCCCCACCATCCTCTCCCTCCTCTTTTAGACTCTTATGTCTGAATGCTGCTACACACTCCATGTCTGACTGCTGCTGAAATACAGACTGATAGGTTTCTTAATAGATCTGTTGTCTATATGTTCTTTTTACCTATTTGCATTTTATTATTATATTATCTGTATTCACTATATGTTGTACAGAAAGGAAGGTATTTTCAAATCTTCTGTGATTGCACATGTCGTAGAATTGACATTAAAGCTGACTTTGACTGATGACACAGAGGAAGAATAAATCTTAGGCTTTGATAAACACACAATACGTAGATAGTGATGCATTCACTGCTGGTTTGGATTTTACACAGGACTTGTTGACAAAAAGAAAATTATAGAAAAGCATCAGATTTATAAATCAAAATGTGAAATGTTTTTACAGTATACCACTCTGAGCTTCTGCCAAAAGGAGAAACTGAGCTTGAAGTGTTACACACCTTGCTGCTCGCTGGCAATTTGCCACTGATGCATGTCAGTGTAAATATCTCAAAGTGTCTTTGAGAACTGGTTTGTTTTCGTCTTTTCTGATTTGTCCAGTTTCAACTAAAGCGTCATTTTACTTTGGGTACATTTAGTGGAGTGCAAGGCCAATTGGTTCTTATTTCCCTTCAACATTTTCTTGGCAGTCTCTCTGCTTTTCTCTCGGAGTCAGTTAAAAACATTGCCGCCACAGGCGTACTGATCAATGCTATCTGGCGGCTGATGAAACAGGAGTGTGATTGCCCATGGAAACACTGTGTTTAGTTGCTCATTAGCATGTGAGCTAGCACTCCCGGCGGGGGGTCAACTTCATCAGCTCCAACTCAAACTCTCAGCGGTAACCATGGGGCGGTGGAGCCTGTCAATAGCTTCCTTTGACCTACACCTGCCCAGCTAGGAGCTGTCTTTGAAGAGCGTCCTGACGCTCATGATCAAAACCGCCGAAGGAGCCACACTCACTTGCTGACAGTGTCTAACACATAACATACACATTTCGTGTGGTTACGAGTATCCATCTTGAGTTCAAATGCTCTTTATCTTGTCTTGCACTGCTTTATTTTCTCTTCCAAGCAATTATATTGCTGCCAGCATTATTACAATTAGTATTATTATAAATAATACGTACACTTACTTATATAGTCTAACAATTTCCAATCAAATGGGAGGGAATATGTAATTGCCACTGTGTGCCGGCAGGCAGCATAAAGTCTGTGAATGAGACAAGCAAAACTGCATTTGTTAACTATCAAATGTTTGAAGGGGTTTTTTTCCGGCTCAGTCGGCTGTTTCTCAAAAACAGAGGAAAAATAAAGCCATTGATAGACAAAACCCCTTGATGGGAAATTCACCTCTTGGAGAAGCGCAGGTGGATATGGTCCTCTACGACCCTCCAGAGTCTGAGCAGCCAAGAGCAAACACTAACTGGTTGTGTCTAATAAACCTCCGGAGCTCAAATAAACAGAATATTCTTGCTGTATTTAATCTGAGCGGTGGCAGTTTTTGTTTGATGCTGTCGCTGATGACAATCCAAAGAGCAGAATTCTAAAAACACAAAATCTTTTTATTTCTTTTACATTTGTGGCCTTGAGACAATAATAATGAGGCCTTACACATATTAGTTGTGACTAGTTGAGCTAATTGAAGAGGAAATTACTAATATTTAGTATTCTTGTACTTTTGGTACGAAGCAGGTTCAGACTCAAACACGATTCTTAAAATGGAGCTGCGTTTTAATAAAAAATCTAAGCCAGTTATGGTATCTTTTATTATTATATCCAACGTAAAAACATACCCCAGTCTGTTTTTCAATGAAAGCAACTAGCGACACTAACTACAAAGTTGCAAGAAAGAAACAGTCCTTCCCTAAATCATATTGAAAATAAACAACAAACATGGCTATTGTTAGTACTCACAGCTTGCAGAAATACCCCGTTAAAGAACAGTGAGTGCACAAGCAGAATATATACAAGCAGGCAGGTAGCCCTCAATTACATTACAGCATATCACATCATATACATATCATATACATATCCTGTCATAGCGTTCTCTTTTTTATTGGTCAGAGCATTTGGTTCATTGGTTGCTGTACGGATGTTACAAGAATACATTTTTGTTGAAGATTACCAACCAACAGTTTTATTGCAAACTATGTGTAACAACACAGGCCTTATACGATCCCTCTTGTTGAAACTATACAAAACATGCAGCCCAGACAAACATAGTGACCTTTTTAAAATGAATTCCTGCTCGTTCCCTCTCTGTCTCTGCATGATAGAATCATATTTTCTGAGGGTTTAATGAGGGTTTAGGGTGAGCAAAGCATCTTTGTCATCCAGCAGGCAGCTCTGAAGTTACATAAGTCTATAATTAGAAGCTTCAACATGGCCATCATTATCTCTGCTTCTGATGTCTGTCTTTCTCTACCTCTAAACATACTTTCTCACTGTCACAGAGACTGGGAAGGAGCTGATGACAGAAAGTCATTTTGAGTCTCAAAACTCTCATTAGTTTTAAAATTATCTGGAAGACCTTGAGTGAATTTTAAAAGCTTCATAAGTAGTGTTCCTAAATGGACTGATTATTACCATATTTGCACATGACAAACTGTTTTATACAATATGCATGCCTCCACTTTCAATGTGCTCCACTGGCTTTTATTCCGAGCAAAATCCACTGGATTACAAAAGAAGGAAGAGGGCACTGTTGTTAAAGCTAGTTGAGCTTCACATTTCTGAGAGTTTCGCACAGTGGCAAAAATACCACTCTTATTTACAGTGGCTACAAAAGGAATCTTCATCGAGAAGAGAATGAGGAGCGAATTGAAAAATCAACAATAAAGACCTAGGGTCTAAATATTGGCCCACAGACTCCAAAGTACATAATAAGCCCACAGTACACGACTGAATAAATAAGTCAGTATGCTTAAAAATAAAGTCCTTGCTGGCTCATTGAACAGTGTCTGAAACACACTCTCCTCTCTGCTGCTGTCCAGCTGCCAGACCTCCCACCTGATGTCCCATCTCCACCGCTGCTTTAGTCCTGTTCCAGTATTTCCACATGTTCCTGAGCTGCTACCAGACAGCAACCTCCAGTTCTGCCAGGCGAAGCTGATGCAGAAGTCTTAAATCGTGCATTATCTTGACTGACCTGCAGGGGGCAATTTATCCAGTCGCAAATAGAAGTCTGATTGTATAACGTCTATATGAAAATGACCCTACTTCTCACTTGATTTATTATCTCAGTAAACATAGTAAACATGAATAAAGTGTTGTATACAGCTTTACTACGCGTCACTTCTATTCATTAAATGTAAAAAAAAAAAGAAAAACAAGATGGCAACAGACGTAATCCAAGACGTTTAAATGATAATGGTCAAACTTAAGGCTACATAATGGCAGTCCACAAACTGCTATGTCGTCGAGCCATCTTGGACGGTGGTGAAAAAGGCAACATTAGCATGACCCATCTTCCAAATGGTCACAATTACAAAAGTAATCCTCCTCCTTAAAGTAATCTTCCGTCGCAAATTAAAAACACCAGAAAGAAGCAGAGTAGTAGCACTTCAGTCGCACTTAAATGGTCTTTACTGATAGCACTTTGTGGTTTGACTTTCTTTAAGAAATGGTACTTTCTTGATTCTTGTTGTTCTAAGTTTGTACTGACGGTTGAATGCACTTATTGTGAGTCGCGTTGGATAAAAGCATCAGCTAAATTAAATGTAATGTAATCCAATTTAGCATTGACTTGTGTGGACATTTTTTACATGAAGGAAAAACTGATGAGATGCAAGCAACTTTCTTTAATCGCCGCCCACTTGTGAACAAAATGTGCTTTTCTCAATCCTGTCAGGGGGCATGTGGGAACTACTTCATAATTACACACTGATTTCACCAATTCCATCCCGACAGTTCTTTCTTCATTCACTTTTTACAGTGTACTTATAATTCTCTTATTTTCTGTATATATTTTCTGTATATATTTTATATCTGTGTGTGTGTGTGTGCCAAATTTGCCAGCGTTTTCCAGATTAGGGGGTGTGGATGCATTTTTCTCACTACCACCTGGATGCTATCCCACCACCCATGCTGTGTTGGAGGTACTTCTTTATGCGCCATTTGATTAATGGATTAATTGCAAAGTAACATGCTCTTATTCATTGTTTTCTCTGGTGGGCCTCGATGGTGGAAGTGTTGATTAATGGGATTGAGTGTGGAAATGGTAATCTGCACCTCTGAAATTCATGACCTACTTTATGCACTACTTAAAAGAAAACAAAGCCAGCTATCTTATTTGTCTGAGTCTTTCTCGTATTATATCTGCGGTAACAGACTTCTATGCATAGAAGCTGCAGCATTATTCCCTTGGGCCTTTTTGTTTATATCTGCAATAAAGTGCTAGTGTCACAATAAATATGGTAGACTAGAGACAGGGGAGAATATATTTAGTGGGAAGCCTTCAGTGAGTGAGTGTTCCCGGACTGTGGTTTCACTCTATGCATTCTAAACTAATGAATTGGTCCAATTAGTTTACCAATTAAAAGACCAAGACTTGTGCTATCAATTCTCCAGCTTAGTGAGAATACACCACACTTACTGTATTTTACACACTGATAGGAACTGTTGTTTGAGTATTGACTTTAGGTTCGGAAGGAAATTTCAACTTAAAACCTGTTCTGGGCGCCTTTTCAGATTAGTGATTCAAAATGTCAGAGACAAGTAAATGTTTGAATTCGGAGAAATTATGTTGTGGTCAAAGGTTAGCAGAAGAGCTATCAATGCACAAATGTCAACAGTGCATCAAGTGGACCGTAAAACCTGTTAAGCCCCCCAATCTATTTATAATACAGCAAACACTTGTGATACCAGTTTAAAGCAACATATGTGTTACAGGTTTATTTGTTGATGATAGAACACAGGAAAGGAAAAAAGAAACAACTTCCGGAAGGATGTATAACCTCTTTTTAATTATGCATATTGTCACTTTTTTAATATATAAAATAGGACTATTTGTTAGCAGTATCTCTGCAAAGTTTGACTTTGATTAAGTGAAGCTAAGTATTTTTAATAATTCATTTAGTGCAGATTTTGTGTAGGTTTGCTGAAAGCAAAAATGCCCTAACTTTCTTCCTGGACCTGGAACCTCTGGTTCCACAACAGAGAGGCTCTGCTCAAACAGGTTCACCAATACATACCAAGCAAGTATTGTTTCTTCCATAGTTAGTCATCTTTCAGTTTTATGGCCTGAAAATAAGCAATGTGGTTGATATTTTACTGAGGCTTTGTCTGACAATGGTTTTGGCGCAATTGGCGAATACCGTACGTCCTAAGTTTTCTAGAAAGGTGCGCCAATCATGTGTGGCATCAAGCAAGGGATATACAAATGTACATTTTCATAACTCTCTCGAGTCACATTGAAGTCATATTTATGGTTGACGTTGATATTCATTGTTGAACTGTGTTATAAACATATAAAATGGATTTATATGCCAGGCTTTGCAGAGTTTTTTTTCAGTGGCTTTGGTATCGATTTTTGGGAGTATGAGTATGGGGGCTCATGGCATTCCACAAGGATCATTTTTGGAACCCTTGGCTTTTTTAGTTTATATTAACAATATTTGTGAACTGTTTAGATCCTGCAAAGGACCATCTGTGGTTAATAAATCTGGTGAACACTGCTGAGCATATTTCATAAAAGGCCAAAATAAGAAACTACCTTTTTGTGTTACATACATTTGTTTCAGTACATTTCTTTGATAGAGTAAGATTGTCACACATTCCAACACATCTTAGATTGTTTTCTCCCTCACCTGCCTGTTTACTAAACTCTTGTTGTTTCAGATACTCCTACAGAATCAGCTCTCATTCCCCTCACCTGGTTCTCCATGCCCATCTCACCTGCAGCACATCCTCTCATCAGTCCCTCAGTATTGAAGCTCTCCACTTGCACTCGTGTTACTGCCAACACGTTGGGTGTAATACATCTTGTAATTGATACTTTTATCACAAATGTTGCTGTTATATTACACCAACATTATTCAAATGGGTATACAATTTTTGAGCAGAAAATTTAAGAAAAAATCTTATTAAAAAAAATCTTGTGAGTTTCAAATGCATTAAAAACTAAGACCTGGCCATGTACTGTTCTACAGAAGACTAGCTCTGTTCCTGCTTTCTCCCTTGCGCTTGCTGTCCTGGAGAGGTTCTGTGTTCATTTATTGGCTCTGTGCAGCTAAGGCCACTGTTAACTTATAAAACCTAATACAGACCTGAGCATTTTACAGACCACGGTGCACACAGCCCGTTGGCTGTCCCGGTGCAGCGCACGTGAGGTCATTTAAAATGTGAAAATAAATAAGTGCACGACAAATGCAATACAACAGCATTGCTTTTAATTTGAAGAATATGCAGCCTCACTGACGGGCAGTGTTGCCAACTTGGCGACTTTGTCGTTAAATCTGGCAACTTTCCAAACTCTTGACAGCAAGAGCAATTACTGACAGTGGCAAGTCAGTGGCAGGCTTCAGCTAGGTGTCGCACAGTGGCCTATGTGTGGCAAGCGTGTGTCAAAAGTGACTAGTGACAAATCTAGACTTTTTTTTGGTTTTATTGGAGACTTTCTGGTGTCTTGAAAGCACCGCACGCATCGTTCTGCAGTTACTGTCCTCAGCTAGCCAGCAGCGGGTGCTGCCGTGAGCCCCGCCGTCTCTAAGCGCTCACAGGCGGCCTCACAGGAGCCAAGTGAGTCGCGCAGCAGTGCCGGCAGAGAGGAGAGAGACCCACACGTCTCCGCGTCCAGACTATAAATGGATTGCGCAAAGCCACCGCTAATCCTGTCCCGGTTTAAGGAGCGGGATGTTAATGTTTTCACTGTCTCACTGAAATAAATCACCTGCACCTCGTCTACTGTGTGTGCCTCTCTGTGACGTCAGCTAAACATCTAGAAACTAAACTGAAAAGTTGATTCAGTTATTTACTTTCAGTTTACCAACTCCCTCTGAGAGGAAGAAACCTGAGGAACAAGGCCTTCCTAAGGGATGGGGGACTGGCGGGTGCTCCTCACTCCAGGACATGCTTATCATCCATCTGCTGCATGTTGTCGTCCATGCACTGGACGTGGTCTCATGTTCTATCCACTGGACTCGTACATCATCGTCACGCCCCTACTCCTGCTGACGCGTTGTGTGTTCCTATGAATATAAACACATAGTTTTCTAAATGGCTCTTGAGACTGAAGAGGCATGATTGACTGATTTAAAGACCATCAGTGTTTGTGTTGTGTCTCTGCCACATCATTTTCATGATTTTCACTTCAATGCATGTTACAGTGTCTGTCTCTTACCTGTCTGTAGGAAAGGATGTAGGAGGTATGTTTTTGCTGGTCACACACACAGTTGTCACTTGTTTCAATGATCACTGCATCATTGTAGGTGAACCAGCAGCTCCTCCTCTCCCAAATCTTGATCCACCCCATCACAGATGTAGTGTCCAAACAGGAACTGAAGCATTGTTGCATGGGCTGCCAGTCTTCAAGTATAAATATAAGAAATTAATGAAAACAAATGATCTTAACACTTCTTGCTGTGGGGCCGATGTGGTTGATAGTGCTGACCAGACTGTAGCAGTCACTACGCTGAAAAATCCAATAATCAGAGTTATGCACACAGTTCAAACACCTATTTTTATCAGCCATAGTCGGATGCTTTTCTTTGCCATAAGGTTATTATTTTTTTTTTTTACCTGGTTGGGTGGGACCACCATATATCTGAGGATAACGACTGGGACATGTACCTTCCTAAGATGGAAGGTACATGACCAGCACAAACGTGAGAAACGTGTGCGCATCCTGCAGGTACACTCTCACAATTATAAGAGTTTATAAACCGAATTTTTAACCATCAGAAAAGCTAGCGACAAATCCTGATGTCATTCGAGACTCTGACGTGAAGCGCTGGATCCTTCATGCAGTTACTGTCCTTGGCGAGCAGCAGGTGCTGCCGTGAGCCCCTCCGCTTCTCTAAAGCAAGGACTGCGCAGCAGTCAGAGCAGAGAGGAGATTTATGGCGTGTCCAGATTAAAAATGAATCACGCATGTCCAAATTTCAGTATTTAATATTAAAGAGTTACAATATTAACACTTCAAACAGTGTAAATTTAAGTTGAAACCGATGATGGTTAAATAAACACTGGGATAGTGCCCAATTTCGCGGTTTCAAACTGTCTCTCAAGGATAGGATAACTATTAACGAAATCATAATATTGTATGATGCCAAGTTGACAATTACTAAATTATTGTTGTGAATGTTATTAAACACTTCAAATGGAAATGTTTTAGTAAAACATGTATTGAACTGTTTATATAAATGATACTGTATAAGAGTTGGAAATTAAAGGAAGAGATACAGACACAGATTTACATATACAAATTACTCATGTGTGCATTGTGTTTTAGTTGACAAGAGTGATGTGATATATTGCAAGTTCTATGATATTCATGGACTTTTTGTGAAGCGTGCACTGCTTCACAAAAAGTCCAGCGCTACCTGACTTCTAAAAGGGCCGTGCAAAACATTACTACCACTGATTTAACACATTTCAATGTGTTCATCTCCAACCTGCGCAATACACTTATCTGACGCTCGCTCCAGAGGGAAGAAAAATAAATCTTCAAAAAAAAAACCTTGGAGAAAAGCAAGGACGTCCAGCCACTAAATCCTGCCTCATTAGCATTTCAATTAGATGTGCTGCTCGATGGCACAGGCTTTAAAGAATGTGTTTGCTGCAGTCAATGAATATTCCTACAGCATGATCGGCTCTTAAGGAAAAAAATAAAGACTTTGAGTGCCGAGCTTAGGCTGACCTTGGATATTGTGACTGTTGACCCTTGGCTAGACCGGCCAATCAGAAAGTGTTGTTCCCCATGGGTAAGTGAGCCAATCGAAGTGTTAAGTGCTGGAAGCCATGTGTCCTCCGCGCTGAGATGTCAGGAGACGTGCTGACATGCTGGAGGTTATTGCGCATGAAATTGAAGAGATACAAATGTTATAGTGATCATTTGTAAATCAGCATTTAAGATTCATGTGCCAACATTTTGATTTTGTTATTTACAGAGATCCTTGAATGTCTGTTAATCCCCATTGATTTTATGATGTGAGCTATTGTCTAGTAGTTTAATGTAGTCTTCTTTTTTATAATCCTTGCGTAATCATATTTCACACTTTCAAATATAGCCACTATGTGTGATGTAAAGCCTTTCGTCCTCTCTTTTCTTTTACTCCGTCATTGTTTTCCTTTTTGGTGATGAAACCTTCCCCTCAGCAGACACCCTCTTCCAGTTGCTGGGAGGAGAACAAAAGCTGTCATTCACTGATCTCCACATTACACTGTGTCCCTGTTGTCATCACCTTTTAAATTCGGCTTTGCCTTAACTGGGCTTTTCACCACCAGAGAAGAAAGGACCCAAACTGGAAAGAAGGAAGAAAAACACAAGATGTTTAACTTTTTTTTATATTGCAGTGAGACGGATCAATATTTCTCCTCTCCAGCCTGCATGTGTTGGAGGATAGGGAGCTAATTACAATCTCCTTAACTGCCTCTTCTGTGATCTGTAATCTTATTTAAAAGCGGGCCAACCCAAATCCTGTGACCTTTGTTTACTTGTGGAAAAGCTGTCTGCGATTATGGTTAGTGTGTTCGTCTGCGGCAAAATGCTGCATTAATGACAAGGACAAAAGAACATTCAGCATGTGACGGTCTTTGTGTACATCTCCCTAAATAACTATTAAATGCTGAACTTTACTGTTGGTGTTAGAAGTGTATAAAGCATTTTTGTAAAACGTGCATTCCCACAAAGCATTTCGGTAACAAATAAACAAAATGGAGCAAACTAGTGGAGACGTTTTTTTGCAGAAATGTCATCTCTAAATAAAATAAAATAATGAAATGAGACACGGCACAAAGCTTGAGCTGCTCTAGCAGTCTACAGTGATATGAGCAGTAGTTTCCTGTACACAGGCTTAGGGGGCCCTAAACGATCAGGGGTTCCCAAAACCACAGCATGTTTAATGAGACTGCGTTGGATTTTTTTTTTTCTGGATTGATTGTTTACATATTATCCACCAGTGGCGGGCCGTGGGTTTTAGACCACGAGAAGAAAAAAAGAAAAGGAGACACTCCTGTTGACCAACGTGTAATGCCCCACGAAGCCACTTCAACCACCACAGTGGACTCCCCCGCCGAGCAACACTCAATTATGCAGCGCCCGACGGCCCTCACTTTCATTGCGCCACAGGGTTTCAGAGACCCTGTGACAGGGTTCTTACACATTTTGACCAATGGATTCCCATGACTTTTCCATGACTTTTTCATGACTTTAAAGCAAATTTCATGACCAAACATTTAGTGAAATCTCGGTATATACACATGAAAAATTAAGAAAATGTAGTATTTAAACGAACAATGAGAATTACAAAGCAAACAGTATAGCATAAATGACACAAATGAATGACAGGCATACATATAAAATTACATAGACCCTTTGTGTCAACACGTTGGACAACGTGAGTCTCTTGAAGTCGGGCGCGAGCCCGAACGAGCAGAGATATGAGCATTTGCTTTTGCCACAAGCAAATTGTGCCACAATCTGGCTATTGGGGAACATCCGGCGAAAGAGCAGACTGGCATCTTTGGATGATTTAAAAGAAAAATGTGCAATGGCAACCTTCAGTGCCCACATTACGTCCACAGTGAGAAGGTCATTTTTCGTCACAGCGCCATTGGGTAACGCCGTCTGCTTGTTGACCGAAGCAAGCAGTTGCGCGTTGCTTCTCTTGAAGCCTCCGCGGTATTTTAAAACGAAGACCTTATCTAACCCCACAGCGCGGCTTAAACACGGGGTATGAATGACTAGCTAGCGAGCTAACGACAACGGTTAGCCTCGCTAGCTGTTAAGTTATTGTACACGCAACGCGACTATGCAGTGACATACGAGAGGATACAGGGCTGCACCAGAACCTTCTGGACCTCCTGTCTGCTGCCCTCCGCCCCACTCAACTGTTTTGTTTAATACTCAAACATCTCCGCGACTTATTGAGTGGTGTAATAATCGCGCGACACAACGAATCGATAATGAAATACATTGCCAACTTTTTTAATAATCGATTTTCATCAATTTTATCGATTCGTTGTTGCAGCCCTGATCCATATGTAGCCAAGCATTGTTGAAGCGACACTTCCCTGGCATAGTGTATTATACCGCTCACTAACCAAGCTACTGTCGCTACAGTAGGTAGCTCACGGAAGCGGACGGCATGTCACGTGTTAAGGTGCGTTCACTCGCAGCGCGAATATTTCACGCTGCGAGTATGAGAGCGTATGCCTGCTTATATCTTTCTTTTAAAAGCATATTAAATTATTTAAAACTCAGCATAAATGAACGAAATGAACATATGAATATAACAAATTCCCATGACTTCAGTTGTGTCACACCACAAAAGAAGGGTGTTGAAACCAAATGCAGCATGACTAATCGCACCGCCACAAAGGGGTCGTGGCTTATCTCCGCCACTTCTCTCGGGGAAAACAGCTACCTTTTCCGCGTTAGACTACAGAAGAAATAACCACTAGTTCTGCTTTATACTTGTTGTGGAAGTCACAAAAACGTCGGAACATCAAACGCCTTCGTGTTTGGGATCCGTAGCCGTACACGGCTTGGTGAATTTCACAGACTCCAGGAGCTGCGTCTGGTTTATCTTTGTAAAACTAGTTACCGTTTCTGCCATCCACCATGGAAATAACCACTAGTTCTGCTTTATACTAATTGTACTAAATTCCACACATGTCGGAACATCAAACTCCATCGTGTCTGTGTTCAAAATATTATCTGTAGTCCCACAACAGCGTCTGAATGACGGCCACTATCAGCACTACTTCAGGGGGACCGGCAGAAGTTTGATTCAGCGGAACATCTTATTGGCAGACGCAACTATGACTTGCACACTATGACTTGCAATGTCAACTCGCGTGACAACGCTCTGTTCGCCCTGCAACAAACGCGCTGTTCGTGCTGCCTCAAACGAGTCTCTCGCGTTGCCCTCTACGCAGCTGTGCATTGACTTTACATGTAATCTGGTCGCGCGTTTGGTGTGAACAGACCATTAGACTCCTTGATCCGTGTTTTAAGACGTGTCTGTGTTTCAAGACAGGTGGGTGGGTTGTCGAGAGGTTGTCACAGGGAGATGCCGCTGGTAGAAGCACCAGCAGCCCCAGTGTCAAGCAGCAACAACAGACATTTGTTAGATACATTTGTTAGTGGAAAAGGGGTTAAGGGAGAATTTAGTGGTGAAGACCTGTATGGTGGAGAACTTAATCTCAAGGAGGGGAAGGGAGTATCTGCTGAAGGACTTGGGTATGTTTTAAAGCTGTTCCTTTCGGTGAGGTACGATGAGTGTTCATGGGGTGACGCTGTTGATTGAGTCTTGGGAAGCGGAGACTAATTGTTCCAGTTGCGGGTGAAAATGGTGGGACCAGAGGCCTGGCTCACGAAGCTGGATTTCGGTTTAGCAAGGTAACTTCTGGATTAACTCTGGGTTTTCCATCTCACGAAACTGGTTCACTTCTTAGCTGGGTACGTTGCCCCGGTAACTTACGCTAAACGCCTAACCTGCTCCGGATCAGGTTAAGTTCCTGGATAAGATCTCAGCGGGGATAAAAGAGGCCGACTGGCCAATCATTGTCCTGGAAACATGGCCTGCCCATTTCTACAGAATCCTGTTGAGGAAGGCGCACGGATAGTAAGAGCGGCGCTCCGCATAGAGCGCGTGTTTCGTGACCGTCAAACCCATCCATCATACATGAAGCCTGAAAGATATTATAATAATCTCACTGACCGCTTTAAACAATGTTCTTGTATTTTGTTTTAACTTGCTTTCATGTTCTTTTAGCTCCACTGGGGTTGCAACTGAAATGAGGTTATTGTTAAAATGAAAAGATAATCAAAATAGGCACGTACATTTGAGACAGTGATTTAATATTACAATCCCTGTAATTTACGCATTGACGAAGTCGATTTTTTTTTTTTTTTTGCCATGATTTCTTGGGGCTTTTGGCTGCTGCAGCAGAGTTGCTTTATGCTTTTTGCTTGTTTTCTTTCTCTATATTATTTGTACATTCTTAAGATCATGGTTTGCTCCTCCGTTGCACTTGGCGGCTTCTCCATGATTGGTTAAACGGAGGTAACTCCACCCCTTTTATGTGCACGAGCTCAGATCTAGATGAGACTCCTGGGTTGACTTAACAAGTTGATAACCTGCATGCATGTAAATCACATCGCGTGATGCTATGCGGCTTGAGTGAGTGATGGGAGAGACGGGACGAGAGGCGGAATAGTCTGTAAAGTCCGCGAGTGAGATAAGTTACTTTACATGGCGTTCTCCAAAAAGAGAAACGTGGACAGCAAGAACAGAGTCTTTAGCCAGAGTTTTTAACCAGAGTCTTCCATGTTCATTCTTCTTATAGACAGTTCAAACTTGTATGTCTCATGTGTTTAGACAATTACTAAAAGCGCAATGTGAAGCTTTGCTGCGAGACAAAGCAGAAGATGAGACTATAAGAGCCAATATGATCAGAATCCTAACAAATTTATTTATTCAATTTTTTATTCAATTCAATTTTTTATTACAGTATTTATAATTATTCCAGTTAAATTTGAAAACTGACAATACATATTGTTGAGAGATTTTTTTTTTAATCTTCATTTGATTTGACAGTTTTTGACTTCAGACAGATGTTGAAAGAACTGCTGGCTACTTAAATACATATGGGGCTAAATCATAGTGCAAGTTGGACATTATTGTGATGACCTTTGCATGAGGGCATTTTCTCAAACTGGACCTTGTTGAGCATTGGTTGAATACACCTGCTGTAAAAAAATCACCATAATCAGTGTCATAACCCGACTTTTAGGCCATGACAAATATGATAAACATTTGGTAGGTGTGAAATCAGTTTGTATCAATTACTGCTTTTTTTTTCTTTGTCATGTTAGTATAAAGTTGTTTTAATAAAATGACAAAGGGGTGATATGCTACATTCTCCTACAGCTGGATGCCCTTATGCTTTTAAAGTTTTATTTGAATTCAGAACTTAGACAAGCTGTCTTCATGTATCATCACTGCAAGCAGTGTGAAAACATGTTTAACGAGAGAAACTAATTTAAAAAGAGTGTCTGTGTGTGCTGATGAAAGCAGGTGCTTACACAACCATTAAGCAGAACAGACACAAAGCTTCAGTTTACTTCAGCCTACTAGGCCTAAGACACAGAATTACAATATATATATATATATATATATATATATATATATATATATATATATATATATATATATATATATATATATTCATTAATGGTGAACACACACAGTCTGGGACCCTTCACTGAAAAATTAAAAACAAAGTTACACTACTTAGAAGAGCTGCAAGTGTGTAACACAAAAAAAGAACTTTACTCACTGCCTGGATAGTATCCAAAAGTGCTTTAATAAGTGAACACATTCAACTGCTTGAGGCTGATAGAATGATGAGTTGAATCTGCGAAGACTGAGCAAAGATGGGGAGGTGGAGGATTGCGTAACGTTACGGTTTGCTCATTGGATCCTCAAACCAAATAACATCTCATGTTTAGTTGCTATGGAGAAATCATAGCCCTCAAGGTCACTAGAGATGAGATATGAAGTGCAAATCACATGAAAATATAAATGAATGATATTTGATTTTTTTGTCATCTGATAATGCCTTTTTAAGCATCCAACTTATCAATTATCAAGCCATTCTGTTTAGATGCCTTAAACCAGGGGTCTACAGTGCTCCCTTTTGGGTGTATATGGCCCTAAAAATGTATGTGTGCTAACAGGAAAGTTTATTTAAGAGCGCAATCACTTTGTTAAAACAATGCAAAAAAAGATTACCAAGAAGCCGGTCGTATCCCTGTTTTCTACCAATAGTTTCATATTGAAGTGTCCTTGAGCAAGACACTGAAGCCCCAGAGCTTCACAACAGCACAAAGCTCCATAATTACTAACGATCGGTATAATGCAGAGAATAATTCCCCCACTGTAGGATTAATAAAGGATCCTTTTTCTTTTTTTTTTAAGAATCTGTATCTCCCCCTGCGCTTCACCTGTAATACCTCCGCGCTCCACGGTTTCTGATTAAAGTGCATTGGAGTCTGACTTGCTATTCTATCATGTTAACGCTACAGACCTCACATCGTCGGGAATTTTCTGCTTAAAAGCGTCATCTATTTGACAGAGAACTGTCTCTTGATCCCAGGTTTTGTCAAACTCGAAAGCACTCAAGATATGCCCTCTTTTGTATAACTGCTCCTTCTTCCGCTGCTTGACGACTGTCATCTGTAGGACTAAGCAGCAAAATAACGTCCTTGTTAAAGGTGTTTTTAAGTGTTTTTTGTCTGACTCTATAAAAAAAAAAGAACCCGTTGGACGAGCTAACATTAGTGATAGCGACTTAGGCTAACGCAGCCACCAATATATTAGCTAACAAGCAACATTACCCTCACTTTGATAGCTAGGACTATGCTAATTAATGGAATGCCCCAGTTATCTTAAACAACAAAAAATTAAACCATTCTACTTTTGTCTTGGTTTAGCTTTCCATGTGCTGTAAGTTGCCCTCGTTTCATGGTGGGGACAATAGTTCTGTATGTCGTTGCCTGGAGCAGGTGCGCGTTGCATGCTATTTCCGCATTAATTGCTGCATTCAAAAGGTGTATCTACAGAATTAGATATTTGGTTTATTAGCGTAGTTGACTGAAGCAAATTCCTCAGTAGGAGCACAGCCTCAGCTGTCATCAGCCTATTGTCCGCTGGCGCTGCTATACCCTTGACCGTTGACACTTGCACTCTTTGCTTCCGCCTTCCGGTTTAACCAAAGTACCTCCTGTATGCTAGTGAGATGTCATTCATACATACTACTCAAACTCTCTCACGGTCACTACTGAAATTACTTATATGAATACATGTGAGACGCTTGCACATCCTCATGTAAGAGCATACATACATATAACTGAAAAACGTATACATACACATTTGAAACATGTATACATATATGTGGAACACTTGCACATGTATCTAAACTTTTTATATATTTGTAATCATATGCAATAGATTTAGTTATGAATGTATAAGTGTTCAACTATATATATATATACATATATATACATACATACATACATGTACACACATATATATATATATATATATATATATATATATATATATATATATATATATATATATATATATACACATACATACATACATATATATACTGTATTTTCATGTGCATGCATGACTGTTTCAGATAGATACGTATAAATATTTCACTTGTATGCATGTAGGCATTACATATGTATGTGTATATGACAGAAGTGTATATGTATGCGTAAGTGTTTCAGACGAGTATGTATAATGTGTATGTAGGAAGTTTTGAAGCAGGGATCAAGAAGTGAAGCCATGTTTAGCAGGTCATCTGTACCAGAATCTGAGTACTTTTCATTCGAGTAGGTTAGAATGGTTGTCTTCATGTCCTGGTCAGTTAAGTGTCAATTTCATTGAAGAGATGGAGTACTGGCTTGAGGTATGAGACACTAACATAGCGTTCACCAGATAAGGCATCTGTGAACTCCTGAAGTGGGCTCAACACCTTGTTTACTGCCTCATGTCCTGCCAGTTGGGCACCAAGTGCCTTGTTTTCTTGTCAGCTTTCAACACCTGACTTATGTGTCTCTCCTGCTCAGTCAGTCTTTGGATCATCTTTTGTCGGGGAATCATTGTCTTTTCCAATCATTCAGCTGGACTGCCTTCACAATGTTGGCACCACTGTCTGTTGTTAGGGCCACTTGCCTCTTCTCTCCCAGTATCCAGGAATCAAGCGCATGTCTCAAGCCTTGTGCAAATATTTCCGGTGTGGTCGTCCGGGAAATATGACCATGGTGGCGGGGCGGGGTTAACCTCATCTGCAGAGGCAATTGAGCGAGGGTGTGGTTCAGAGAACAGGTGCCTGGATTAGATCTAATCGCTCTCAGCTGGGGGGCAATTTATGTTTTGTGTCCCTCCCTGTTGTATACAGGAGGAGCGACAGAGATAGGAAAGAAAGGCGAAAAACAGAGGCGATGCAGCTGTAACGGCTGCTATCTGTATGCTTGGCTTAATAATAAAGACTGCAAATGCCAGCGTTTCTCTCTCTTTGTGCTGCCTGAGTTTCACGGGGTTGATTGAGGAACGTTACAATGATGTTTGCAAACGATAGTTGCGCAACTCCCATTCATCACTGATGAAGCGTACTGTTATGCTGAGGTATAGCTCGATTGTAGCTCCGTTTCCAGCCTGCCTTGGTGTTGCTCGTATAAATTAGAAATAGCAGTTTGGCAGAAGTATTTTCGACCCGGTAAAACATACCTTGGATCCAGTTTTTTGACCATTTGGTTTAAACCTGTCTTTGTCGACTGTCTGTCGCCGGACTATGTCCATACAGAGGTGGATCATTATTGCTTCTGTAATGTCGTTCCACCTCTTGCTTTTTTTGTCATAAGCACTGCCTCGAGCAATTGCCTGTTGAAGTGATGTCTGACTCTTTGGCTTCACTGATTCATTCGCACTGCCATGGTTGACGGTCATACACTCTTCGTATTCCAACACATGCTTTCTGCTGTGGTAATGGAATAAACTCTTAGTGTTGCCACCATAGGCAATAACAGCGACTAACTTTGCAATAAATTGTTTTCTGATCTACGTTGGATTTTTCAAAGCTAAAAAACCTCCAGACGGCAGACACAGCTCTTATTTTGGGCGCAAGTTGTATTGGTGCATCATTGGTCTCTCGTTCCTCCTGCATAGCTCTTTTCCATTTTTTTTATTTAGCGACGGCGGTTCTTGTTGTGATAGCGGGCGAGCTCTACCTAGCTTGCCGTTTGGCGGTGTAATTTTATAAATGTACAATTGTTTGTGTCACACACTGTTGTGGTGGTTTAATTTGAAGTCATATTCACATGTGTATTGTCATGTTTTACTTCCTTTGTTTGTTTCCCCTACTTTGTGGTTATTCAGCCCTGTAGTCAGCTGTGCTCCAGCTCACCTGCTCTCAACTCCCAAATACTTATTCCCAAATTATACAAGCCCAATTCCTTTGTTGTTGTTTTTTGGTTTGTCTTACTTTATGTTTAGAGTTGTGTACTAGTTCTGTAAATGCACTCTTGTTTGCTGTTTCCTGCAATGTTCTGTTGGACTAAAATCTGCAGCTGAAATGTTTGTATTCATATTTTACTCAAACAAATTCCAAAACTGAATGAAAATTATATTTAACAGCCAACGACTTCTCATACACCTATTTTTACTTGGCTCCATAGCGAAGCCTTAGATGTCTGTGGTCTGCATCAGTCAAGTTACACGCAGAGAGGTGTTTCATCTCGTAATGGCAATTATAATCCCTAAAAACTGCGACCTGTTCTCCAAAAACTAAGACACAGCTTTGACTTTAGTAAAGAAATACATAGAAGTCCATTTTTCACTAAAAATCTACACTGTCATATTTTTTTTATACAGTAGGCTTACATTTCAGAGCAAACGGTTCACTCCTATCACTTCACCAACACATTGCAGTAATGCTGCTGCTTGCACATATTTACCAACGTACTAACATACATAAATTGAGAAAAATAAACATCAATCTTTGCCTACAAAATAAAAGTAATAGTTGTATTCCGTGCATGATGTACACTTATTAACGTTTTACTCCTAATTTCCCATTGACCTCCCGCTGAGCCCACTGGAAACGGTTGCCACCTGCTTAGCTGTTTCCACTTCCCCATTACTCGGTTCCTTTTTTCCTGTTGTCCTAGTCTGTAGTTTCGCCGCCAAAGTTCTTTTCTCAAACGGGTGTTGGAGGAGAGATTATACCGAGTTAGCGTTTGGTTTTCTTTGAAGAGTGCTCGACTCGTGCTCGACGTCATATTGTTAAAATGGGTGGTTCGCGGCTCGTCTGCCCTGATGTGAGACACATGGGGATGCGCACCCTGGGTTGGAAGTCTTTTTTAGGGCGCTGATTGGATAAATTGTACGTCACTCATTTATTTCTTTAATCAGTGATTGGCTAAACTGCTTATTAGACCCGTCTTTCTGGAGCCAAATCTATCTAGCACATGCATGGTGCACCAGAGATGTTCACAGGGGCAGCTGAGAGGCAAGAAAACAATATATTTTGAGCAGATACCCTATGTCACAAAAAATGAATGGGTATATTTCATAGCTCAAAAACACAAATACTGACAATTTGTACAATTTATGAATATTATTATGTTTTATAATTAATATTTTTCTTTTTTGTAGGTGGCTCAAGGTGGGTGGCCCTTTATTGGCCGACCGCCACTGAAAACGTAGTGGTAGTAAATAAACGTCAAAACGGGTTATGAGCTGTTGGAGCCGACTTGCTGGTTTCATGCCAACTGCAACTTGTCATCGTTTTTGCAAGTAAAATTGTTCCCTTGATGGTAGCATCAGACTAATGAAATAGTGTCAGCAGAGTGCTTTATAAACTCATGTCCCATTTGATGGAGGTTGAGTACGGCACAATGATGGGAAATAAAAGCTCTACACTATTTTGGGAAAACAAGTAATTTTGTATTTTAGAGCCCTTTGCATGACACTCATCTGCACTATGCTTTATTTGTGTGAAGAGGTATTAACTTTTAAAAATGTTATGCCATAACTAAAAATGCAGAAATCACAGCAGTGGGTCTACAAACCTGAAAACAAACAAGCACCACGTCTAGTGAGAAAAAAAGAGAAGCAGAAAAAACAAATCCAGCACAATCTTACTCATCAAACCGCTAAAAAGCGTCAAAAGAACATCTTGGATTATTACCGCCTTAGAGAACAGAGATACATTTTTAAAATGATCCCCCTAATCTGTAAACATGCTGGAATCCTTGTTGTCAAAGGAGAAATCCTCAAATCATCTTAGTGCATAACGGCCTTTTTAGCAAAACTAGGTCGTTTGAGTTAATTTACCTATTGCACTAGACTTTTCATTTCTTTCCAGAGGCAGATGCTCAAATGGCATTTCTAAAATAGGAAATGAAATCTGGACTAGCAGCTTAGCAAACCTGCAAAAAGCACAAACCAAACAACTGAGGAGAAGGAATGTTGGGTTGAAACATTTCTCTGATACTTTTGTGTAGGTGACAGCAAAGACTGACATCAAAGAAATGTAATGTAATTACAAAACATGCAGAATGTATAAAAAAAGATAATTTAAAATATGAGGATTCTCATCATTTGAGAGGAAAAAAGGCCCAGCAGCTTCTGTAATTATCTAAAATCATTCCACACAGTGAGAACTCCACACAGAAACGCCTCCATTGAGAATGAATTGCATCTGCAAATTTGTCATTCAGGAGCAGCACAATGAGAACAGAGAGCTGCTGGGTGTTGTGTAGGCCACGGCTCAGTAAAGTACAGTCCTAGCCATGCTTTTACTGGGAGAGAAGAGGGACAACATAATGCCCATAAGCATATAACACAATTACCAAAAAGCTTATGTTAAATGTTTAATTGAGTTACAATCACGTTCTTTTAATAATGCAAAACTAAATCTCTGACATGTTTAAACTCTATCCATCTGCTCAGCAAAAGGCATTCCACATAACCTTTGTGAGAAGCAAAGCCATGACCCTCCTTCAGTTTGCTGACAAACCTTCTTGTATATTTGTTTTAAATACTTTACCATGCAATTAAAATTTAAGAGTGTTAGAATTTGGCTCAGCCTCCCGGACTGCAAGCTGGCCATGCAATAGTGCAGCAACAGTCCATTCAGGTGCAGAGGACCCCTCCTTGTAACCCATCTCCTGCTTCAGAGCCACATTAAAATAGAAATAAATACTTTGAAGATGGATCTTATAAGGCCTGGTGGCAGAGTGAATATATAAAAGATGTCAAAGAGGTTTTGGGGAGAGACTTGGACATAATAATGGGATCCATCTGAGTGTCGTGCTTTCTTCAGAGGAGGAGCTGCCTGGACTAGAGTTGATCCATGTAAGAATTCCGACTATCTTCTCAGATTCTGAGTTGATTCAAAAGTTCCAAAATTAATTTTTTTAATCGATTTGTGTAGAAAAACAAAAAAAGCACAACCCGCGGCCTCGTGTGCACTGAAGACGTGAGTCACGCAACGTCACTTTCAATAATTGAAAATGAAATGTAATGTCGAGTCAGGCTGAACGAGAAATAATTCAACAACTGTACTAATAGCAGATAATTCGACTGCAGAGAGACACGGTGTACAAATGTCAAGGGCTACATTGACACGTAAAGAAACCACGTTCAGATCAGACTGGTGACCTGACTACTTACATAATGCATGAATTATATCCGCTATCTTCTGATGCCCCTTAAACATACTTTTTAAACAGAAGTCATGTGTTTTAATGTGATGTTTACAAAAACTTACACAATGTAACATTGCCAACAGGGAGACTTTTAGGCCATCTCCTTCCAGCAGGCTGCCTCTTTATTTAAGTTTATTTTTGATGTAAAAATTGCGTCAGTGGTTTTCAAAGCGAGCAACAGGAATAAATAGACGTAGGTATTTTGACACGTTGAGCTATAAAGAGCACAGTGTTAAGACACAGTCATGGGCTTAATGTGTGATGTTTTTAAAAATCATACAAATTACCTCATTGTGTACAATTTACTTGTCTGCTGCAGCTGTTCATCCATCACATCCAGCGGTTTAAAAATGATCGGCTTTCCAGAAGTCTGGTGACAGAATTTGAAAAGCCTGTTTGTCCTTTAACCTTTGATTAATTGGGTGGACTTAAGTTTCCTAGTTGGCATTGTAAGTACTTTAACATGTATGGAAATATTTCTGTTTGAAATCACATGAAGCTTTAGGGATGAACTGACATTTTCTTTTATGCCCATTTCTTATTTCCCGTTTGCATATTTCATTTAGGGATAGCCAGCATTTTTTGGACAGATAAATCAATTTGTTTGTTGTTTTTGCCATGTTTTTTTAGGCCTATTGTTCCAGATTATTGTTAATTTAAAATAAATCAACTAAATGAAACACACTTTTTCCTAAACAGAACCTTTGGTATTGACTCTGGGGTTTGGGAAACAGGGGGAGCCTTTCTTGCTTTTATGTCATGCTCCTACTCCTCTATATGGGAGCGTAACAAAACCTAACCTTGTAATCATAGGACCCACCATCTTTATTAGAGAGGCTTTTTCCCAGTTGTTTGATATTCTTCATAGCTCACATGATCTATAATGACATTTTCCATCATATAGCAGTCTTCCGTTGCGATAGAGCAAGCAAAAGAGATAAGCTAGGACTAGCTTATCGAACAGCTACATGCTTCCTGGAGCCCTTATTTCTTATCACCCATCTCTGGGATCAACAATGCTGAATATTATCAATCATACTGGCACTGTCCCCCCAGACTAAACCTCTACAGTTGTAGCGATCTAAAACTGCAGACTATGTTCAATTCAGTTTATTTTGTATAGCCCAAAATTACAAATTTTCCTTGAAGGGGTATACGATCTGAACACATTCATCACATCCCTGTCCCAGGACCTCACATCAGATCAATAAAAACTTATCACAGGGGAAAAAAGGAATACCTTCAGGATCGTCTTCGCCGGATGGACAAAAGCAATAAATGTCTTGCGTACAGAATGAACGTAACACGGTTACAGCACAGTCAATGAATATGACAGCAATTTTTCATAGAATGAGTAGTAGGCATGGACCACGATCCAGCTAACCACGGTCCATGTCAGCAGAGGGTGGTGGAGAGGACGGGCATCAGCAGGACGGCAGGAGTTGCTTTGTAATCCCTCTTGCTGACTGAGTGCAACGGTTACTAGTACCGGTGCACAGGAACCCAAAAGCACAACAGAGTAGGGCTGCTCGATTATGGCCAAACTCATAATCCCGATTATTTTTGATCAATATTGAGATCACGATTATTCATTATTTTTAAGAATATCTTTTTATTGCACTTTAACATTTAAATGAACAAGAACTTCCATTATTGTGTTACATTCTGGCTAATATTTCATCGTATACATATTTGCATCACAACATGAATAATGTTAACAAAAAATAAAGTGCAAAATATGAACAAAATATTTACCCAAAATAAAATGCAAAATATGAATATGTTTACCCCAAATAAAGTGCAAATGTGAATACAATGTTTACCCAAAATAAAGTGCTAAAATGAAATATGCCGTCGATGTAGTGAATTGTCAGGGACATGCACGGCTCCATGGCTCTGCTTCACTATGGGTCAATCGTCGTTGCAAAATACTCGACAGCTGTGGCGTCCCTTTGTATTTCCCCCCGATGTTTTTCATACAGAGCAGGTATTGCCTGCTTGGAGAGATAATGGTGCGAGGGGATCACATATCTCTTGTTGAGTGTCTTGACCATTTTTATGAAGCCATGATTGTTGACAGTATTCTTTAGACACGTGTCTTTGGCCAAATGAAATGTGATTGCAGCAGTTATTTCATTGTGTCTTTAGGAGGTGGACGGATATGCTGTCGCTGTGGCGTTAGCGTAGCTTTAACCCTCACACATTGGTCATACTGTGGTTTATGGCGGTTTTTGAGGTGGTTAAATAAATTAGTTGTGTTACGATGCAACGCAGACACAACTCTGGGGCACTCTGTGCATGTGACTTTTTGTTGATTCACATCACTTGCCCTGAATCCAAAAAAACTCCAGACAACGGATGAAGATCCTTTTCGAGGGATTAACTCCTCACCTTCTGCTCCCGACATTTGACCCTTTACACCCGTGACTGTCTGTTGTGTTGTCTGTCTCTCTCCTCTTTCTAACACTAATGCTGTGTTCACACAGAACGTGTCAAGATTTTTCTCAAAAAAAGGGTGTTTACACCAAAAGCAGCATGAGTAATCGCGGCACAACAAAGAGGGCGTGGCTCATCTCTGGCTTCTCTCAGGAAAATGAGCGATCTTTTTCGCTATCGACTGCGGAAGAAATAACCACTAGTTCTGCTTTATACTTGTATAATTGTTGTGGAAGTCACAAAAACGTCAGACCATCAAACGTCCTCATGTTGGGATTCATAACACCATCCGTAGCCGCACACAGCTCAGTGAATTTCACTGACTCAGGAACTGCGTCTGGCTTATCTTTGTAAAACTAGTTACCGTTTCTGTCATCCACCATGGAAATAACCACTAGTTCAGCTTTATACTTGTTGTGTAAATTGGAGAGAGAAATTTCCAGAGTCAGGGAATTTCAACTCGCGCGTCGAACACTCTGCGAGCGACGCGCTGTTCGTGCTGCCTCAACGCGTCTGTCGCGCTGCCCGCTGGAAAACATGCGTCTACGCAGCTGTGCATTGACTTTGCGTGTACTCTCGACGCGCGACGAAACCTTTCACGCGTTCGGTGTGTACACAGTCGACAACAGACAGAACTTTTTTTGAGAGTGCCGCTGCAGGGTGCGCGTGCATCACACCTCTCATCTTGTTCTCCCCCTTGTGATTGGCTGACTGTTAGTTGAGGAACCGCTTGATTTGGTGTGTGGCAGAGTAGCATTTTAAACTTCAATATCACTGACGATCATGCTCATTTAACCGTGGCAGCCAAAATCGTGATCGCGATTCAAATTTAATTAATTGCGCAGCCCTACTGCCGAGGCAAAATTTCATGTATGTATCAAAATTTTGTAAAATGACAAGTTCAAGTTTAGTGAAGTTGAGGAACCTCACGCACGAGTGTGTGTGAAATGGTCGCGATACTGTATCTATCCACTAGGAACAGCGGTGATTATGAAAACTAAAACCGTTTTACATTTACTTGGCCCTGGAATAAGCAGTCTTTATTATATGTGATGTGAGAGTGTTCCCCACACAGAGCATAGTTTTATTAAAGCTGTTATCATATAAGTACATGAAAATAATGTTCTACCGCTTTTTGTTCAACACATAACATCAGTTAAATGAGGTATGCCTCAAGCTCCTCATTCCATTATCCAAACTGCTCATTCGGGGGTCGCGTGGGGGCGCTGGAGCCGATCCCAGTTGACATTGGGCCAAAGCAGAATCACCCTGGACAGGTCACCAGTTTATCACAGGGCACATATAGAGACAGAAACCATTCACACTCGCAATTTAGAGTCTCCAATTAACCTAAGCTGCATGTCTTTGGACTGTGGGAGGAAGCCGGAGAACCCTGAAGGGAACCCGCGCTGACATGGGGAGAACGTGTAAACTCCACATCGAGTTTATTAAGTCTCCCCTCAATGATTGACAAAAAACTGTGCGACAAATGAATATATTGTGGTTGGCAATAGAATGGTAACAACTTCTTTTCAGTTTCAGACTGATGCAGTTGTCATTTTATGACCCTAGTGTGTAAATCTGTGCCTCGCCATGCCTTTTTGACTTAGGCCTTCAGTGAGTGCCGCATAGTCCCCGTCACGGAACAACTGGGGGGAAAAAAGTGTCCCAGGAGTTACTGTCACACACCGACACACTCGATACACAGCCCGTTCATACAGTCCTTCATGTGTGGACATCAGACCCCCACTCCGGCACACCACAAGCATGAAGGGAGGCCACACGGGGCATGGGGACCGACCCACTTCCGCAACCAGCAACCCGCCGAGCAATGCACAATTATGCAGCGCCTCGAGGTTGGAGGCGTCTCTACAAGTTTTCTCTGCACTTGAAGCTCTATTGTAAGTTCAGACCGGAGATCATCGTCAGAAGAGTATGACTTTAGATGTAAAAACAAAACAAAAAAGTAACACAACAAGAATTATAACTCATCATATGCCCATAACCCTCTGTGCGAAAGGCATCGTCTGTAAATCCACCAGTGAGGTAGCTTTTTAATTCTCGGTAGAAAGCTAAAAGTTTCTAGTAGCTTTGTGTTCCACTGGCCAATCACAGCGCATATAAATGGTCACACAAGCTCTGTGACAAATTAGAAGTCCAGGCACTCTCGAAGGCCGTTCCATGCATCTTAACCAGGCTACTCTCTCATGGAGAAAGAGAGATGAAATGTGATTGGATAAGATGCTGTTAATCAGCTCCCAATCAAGCCATACTGGAGGCGTGAAGGCGCAAAGGAACAGATGAAGGCAGCTGTGCAATGAGAAAATAAGCCAATAGGGAAAAATAATTATAATGTAGTGTATTTATAATTCTGTTTAGGCCAGTGGAGAAGGCTCTGGCAGCTCGTCGCTGGTGTAAGTATAAATGGTTTTATTAATGTAAAGAAAAACACAAATTCCTCTGTCACCCTCGTCTCTCTCGCCCTCATGTGCACTTGTTCCTTGTCTCTCGTTCGTTGTGCTTGTTGCCTTTCCTATATCTGTGTGAATGATTGTCCTTGAACTTTGCCTATTGTTTGTTTGTGTACCATCCTCTTTCTAGGTTTCTATGGTGGAGAGGAGCTTGTTTGGTTCAGATGCAGTCTGTTTAGTAACACATGGGAGTTGCTCAACGTCCTCAAGCACTTCTGCTGCAAAATTTCACGTTATCATGACAGCATAAAACGTGCTCTCTAGTTTGAATGTCTTCCAGGGTCTTTCCTCACAAGATAAAAGGTAATTTCAAGTGACTTGTTTTAGTCAAAACGACTTCAATGATAAAATTAAACATTTGATGAATAAATACATGAATATTCTCTGCTTTCATGTGTTTTATATTCCATCTTTAATCCTTAATGTTTCGGAGTAAATGTATTTACCAGTCTGAACGCACACGTGCCGTCCTCTTTGTTTATCTGCCTTTATGTATGTCTCCATGCTCTCACTGGTTCCCCGTGTATGAGCCCAATGTCCCCTAAAGGGAGAGTATGAAGTAGTCATGTGAACCTCAAATGAGTTGTAATTCTTGTGTTATTTTATATCACTTTTAAAAATAAAAAATATGTATATTTTCAAATAACTCACTTTTATCACATATTTTGATCATAACTATGAATATCCAACATAAGCTAAGCAAGATTGGCCGAAAATGCTATTCGAGCCGTTTCCGACATGTTTAAAATGTGTGCTTCAGACCCATACCAAGATCCCACAGACTAATAACACCCCTTGTTGCAAAAAAACAGGGCTTAAAGAACCCGGATCTCCAATAAAAAACACAGAAAAAGAAAATGTTGGGGTGATTTAAAGATTGTTTTTTTTTGCGTGTCCGGAAATGGGCACGTTTTCTTTTTGTTGGGCACAGTTTTCATAAGGTTAACATCACATTGCAATTAATTGATGGTAAATTTCCTTTGGCAAAGTCTGCATCTAATGCTGACTTAGAGAAAGGGTTCATAGAAGGATCAACATGTCTGCCAGAGAGCCCTCAGACACTTAACAATTCAACAGTGGGACAGAACTAAACCCTCACAGACTTTGTGGAAGCAAGCCTGAAAGTCTGTGAGGGTGGAGATTGGGATTGGGCCCCACACTCTGTGTCCAGACTACAAATGAATCACACGTGCGCAAAGCCGATGCTGATCCCTCCCTGGCTTAAAGAGCGGGATGAAAATGTAAAAAATTCTTTACTGTCAATAAAATAAATCACCTCAGTCACTTGCTCACCTCGTCCACTTTGTTTGTGTTTCACTGTGACGTAAGCCTAGTAACAGTTCTATCCTATGCAAGTTGCCATTAAGGAGTAAAAAAATTGACTGCAACTTTTTTTTAAATATATTATTACTATATCATTATATTCTTCTCTTTTACAGTGTCCATAACAATTATATAAACTTGGCAATTATGTCATTTAGCGACTTTTATGACAGCTAACAGCTGCACCGTTTCTCCACAATCCCCACCTCACATACTACGTAGCCACAAGGTCAACGCCCCCTTCAGCCTTCCCCCCTCACTCCCCTGTTACATATTTAAAATATGATGGGATCTAACAGAGTTTTAAGGCAGAAAGCAGACGTTCTGCTGGGGCTGATAGTCAAGAGACATTCCTTACTTATGGTATGTGGTATAATGTATAATTTATTTATTTTTACATATATATATATATATATATATATATATATATATATATATATATATATATATATAGTAGATGGCGTGCTCAACTCCACCTGTTGCTATTGTGTATGTGCTACTAATGATAATTAATAATGAATATGGTATTTGGACACTTGTCACTGGTGCACTTCCAGTCTTGTTCTACTGTTTGTCAGAGGACAACTCGATGCAGATTTTGTTCAACTTGAACTTAAAAATCTAATCTATTTTATTGTTCTCTATAGAGTGCATCACCCAGAAACCCTACACATCATTCCCTTGCAAAAACTGTTCATGTAGACTATATCATCCCAGATTGCTTTGAACATGCACATCTGAGCACTCTCAATCGACTTGTTGTACTGGGATGCGCCATTTTTTTCCTCCATTTTATTGCTGTTTTTATATGTGCCCCTTTTCAATCCAATCTGTTCGGCTCATTCCCTCCACATTGGCTACATAGTTTCTCTACCTTAGATTCACTCGGCTCAATCACTTCAGCACTGATGGCAATCATCAGGGCGCTCATTTTAACAAGCGAGGAGCTACACAAGCCGCAAATGGCTTTGGATGAGAAGCTGCTTTTAAAGGAACAGGCTTTAACTTAGTCACAGTCGCTGAGGGGAACTCGGCACTCGTGTTTGCCTTGAGAGGTAAAAGGCTCTTCCTGTTACTCTCATTAATATGGAAATGTAAGCCTGTAAGTGCATCCTCACATCATTACAGAGTCATCAAGCTCCTTTTTACACATTTTGTTAACGGAGCGTGAAAATGAAGAAAGGGAAACATTTAATCATGAAAAAAAAAAAGTCCATGTATCTTTACTGTTTACTTATAGAGTGGCAATCCTAGCCTAAGTGACCCACGGTAAACAGTTGGGTCAGAAAGTATTTTGAAGAGCCTCTCAGGCTGACTTGAGGGAGAATGTCAAAAGGAAAACGCTGATGAGTTTTCAAACTGTTTACTTCCAATTAGGTTCATTCAGGGATGTGACAAAATGTGTTTCAGTGTGTCAACAAGTTAAGCTTTGAGTCACATTGACTTTGACTTGTCTATAGTCATTTGTGTGAACTCATGGATATTACATGTATTTCATAGAAAATGTGGGGAGTTTATTACAAGTTAGATCTTATTTTCATAGTTTTGTCCATTTTATTCTCTAACCAAATTGTGTGAATCTTGGAAGGAAATCACAGAAAAAAATGGTTCAAGAGCAGTCAGGCGATCCGACTGACCCTTCCAAACCACACAGGTTTAAAATTATTATTATTATTTATTTGTTATAGCAAAGCATCTTTACCAAAAATATCCCAATAAACAATATGCTCCTGAAATACTAATTTTAGAGCTGAACTATGGCACTGTTATATTGGCCGCCTAAAAGCCACCTGCACACACACACACACACACACACACACACCCACACACACACACACACACACACACACAGCTGAAATCACCCTTGAGGAATGTGTGATCTTGAAGCAGTGAATTTTACATGACCAACTCTGTCATGGATAAACAAAATAATAAAAAATGCTGTATGCCCATGAGGGCAGGTTATATATAAATAATAATTTAAAAAAGTCATAATGTAAAATAAGAAATATATAGATATAATTTGCCAAACCTAAAGTAATTTCAAAACATCCCAGCAAAACTAGTTGTAGTCTCACACATGTCTTACCCTCTGACTTTGTCCCTTTAAGCTTTCCTCCTGTCCTCTCATGTCTCCGTCTCCTGTGGGGACGCTAAGAGATTAGATTATCTGTAGATTGCACTATAATTACCTGGGGGATTTGGAGATTACAACGTGGACATCTCTTGATCAGCAGACACTTTATCGGAGGATTATCAAGTGGCAATCAAACAAAGGCCCATCTCTCAGGGAAAGAGATCAAACTGAAGTGAAAAATGGCTTCTCTTTTTCCGGACAACCAGTGATGTAAGTTTACACACAAAACCATTGATCAAAACTTCAATATGTGCGTCAGACTTTTTCTTTAAAATACATTGAAATTATGTATTTCAAATACAAAGAATTATCCATTACGCTCCACACTAACGTCAGTACACATTTTCCACAAAATTGTCAATAGTGGTACATCTTTCTAAAATGTAGAAAGCTTTAAATGTCACCCTTTACAAAACCTTATTTTCAATAAACTAATGAATGTGTTTGCTTCCTAGAGATTTAAAGATTGTTCCTTTTTATAGGGTCCAAAGCCCTCGGGATGACCATTCAGAGAGTATAGATTGGAGTTAAGATAACATCTCTTTAGAGTTAAATACTGTTATCCTAGATTTACATAAGTGCCGGCCGCTGGCCAAATAGCCGACTATACATGAATCCAGCCGGCTTCTTTATCATGCCACCCATTCATTTTTGATTGAAATTTCACACAATTATTAATATCATCTTCTCTCATGCTTCGCAGAGTGCGAGGCTTCACACGCACACATGGACTGGACTGGACCGGCGCCGATGAGAGAACGAGAGGCAGGTGAAGTGAAGATAACGTCGTGGGTACCAGTTTACAGACGTGGAAGAAAACGATACTCTAACGTGCTGATGGATTCGGTTTATTTGTGTTTTTTTTTTGCTAAGCTAGACCTGAGGAATATTCAGTACAAAAAATGATGTTCTGCTGTCATTTTTCTCTGAGGTTTGCTAGAAGTGATGTGATGGAGCTCCAGTCGGTTTTATGAGTAAGCGCTGCACTGTAACCATTATTTCTATAACTCAAAAGGCCATTTAGCCTTGTGTGCTCTGATTATAATATCTTAACAACGTTATAATTTAGTTTCAAACTCAACTCTTGGAGTTTTTCAGTGTTCTTCACCAGAGTTTCATGGCGCCACCGTGGCTCAGTGTTACAGCAGATTGTCCTTCGATCAGAAGAAGGCTGTATGTTCCCCGGATCGCTCGTCTATGTCGACATGTCCTTGCTCAAAACACTTAACCCCAACTTGCACCCGCAGGCTGTTCCTGCGGTGTGTGAATGGATATGAATGTTCGAGTCCTATTGGGCAGGTGGCACCTTGCATGGTGGCCCATGCTATGAATGGGTGTGAATGGGTGAATGAAGATGTAGCGAGAAAGCGCTTTGAGTGGTTGGAAGACTAGAAGAGCGTGATAGAAGACAGTCCATCTACCATGCTTTGGATAAAGGAACAGGCAAACCAGCTTTACAACTTTATTTTTAAATAAGTGCTGTGCAGTGCATCAAATGCATGTTGATATATTAATATTGTGTATTAACACCACTTTTTATATTAAACTGTTAAGAATGGTTTGGGCATAGAGTGATTGTTTCATTGGATTTTATACATTGTTTAAAGTTTAGGTCATCCTGCCCTTTTCTCCTGCTTTGTGTGTAACAAAGGGAATGTTGATTCTTGACCCATTGCCCAAAACCCGTGTACATCTACCCATACTTCACCCTCCTCCCCTCTGGCCGAACATACAGCCACTCTGCTAAAAGAAAAATGCTTTTGGAGGAGTTCTGTGCCCTCAATCATTAATGCTTCAAAGTGCCTTGTTCTGAGAGTTGTACAGACTGTGTGAGAAAATGTCCTCTGGAGAGGACAATACTAAATGAATCTGACTCCCATCACATCTGCTCACACTGACCAGAGGTGTGGAGAATGCCACAGGGAAGGAAGAGTAGAGGAAAGGTGTTGTAGGAACCAAAATACTCTGATTGTTAGAAAATTGTCAGTTGATCAAATATATTATCACAAGTACATTGATGACTTACGTTTAAGTGTTTCTTTCTAATTACATTGAAAATATTTCAATTTAGAACTGATTCCTTGCTAAATGGAATGGAAATGTAATAATGTCAATTAATTGACGAATGCAGTGTGTGATTAAGTTTTAATTTGCTATATGAATTAGACAAACATCACATTTTTTTTCTATAAGTCTCGAGCCAATCCTTAAAGTGAAAACAAAAAAGTGCCAGTGTTCCACTTATTATTGTTGCTATGTGTATCGGCCGGGATCAGTAATCATTATCACATTCTGAATGTCGAAGGTACTGGGTTTCTAGAGCCTCTCGTAAGATAAAAAAGCTTTATGACTCATTACTATGTAATTTTAAATGTCTATTATTACTCTAGATATTGCCTAAAAAAGAAAAAACCGTCATGTTGTTGTATTTTGCTTAGTTTGTTTCCCGTATTATTTACCCCTATGTGTTGCATTTGGTTTTACTTCCTGGTCTTGTGGGTTTTCCCACCTTTGTTTATTGTCTGCACCCTGACAAACACTGGACTTTCAACAACAACACCGCGTTGTGGTTTTATACTTGTGGTTCTATAGTTGTGGTTGTGTTGCCTAAACCAAAATGTATTATTGTGACAGTTTATTTTTGAGTTCGAGTCCAAGTCAGCCTCCTCGTCGACCACAGTTTGTTGTCCTCCTTCCTCGAGCGGCTCCTCTTGTTTGGTTGTCCTCAAGGCGGCCAAACTGGGCGACAGTACACAATAAAATGAAATGGTAAATAGACCAGTACTTGTATAGCGCTTTTCTGACATCATTCCCCCATTCACACACTGATGGGAGGAGCCACCATGCAAGGTGCCACATCAGTTTAATCAACCATTCATATGCATTCATATACACATCGACATGGGCCAGTGGCGCCGGGGATCAAACCGCCGATCATCTGATTGAAAGACAAACCTGCTTACCACTGAGCCACAGTCGCCAGAGTCGCTAAGGCAAAAAAGTGGGTGAAAAATTAGGGAATCGTTAATAAAACATGATTAAAAATATAAATAATGGAGCTATGAACTTGTGAGCCTTGTTCTGGGAAGGAAAAGTCTCCCTCCAATGGCAAAACCCATCCGACATGTTTTCATCCTCTATCACTCATGTAAAAATCACCCGAACACGTGTTATTGAAAAAAAACAGCCACCTTCTATAACGTCGGACCCACGCAACTCAGACAAAAGCACACAATGAAAATAACGTAACCACAATCGCTTGAGTGAAAATCACCCAACATTAGTGTTTCAGGGTCAAGGAAGGGAACGGTAAGACCACTTCTAAACAAGGTTTGCTCCCTAAAAGGAACATTTGTGATTCAGATGAGACAGGTGGTTCATCTTTATTGGAGGAAAAGGAATGTTCTGCTGACTGTGCGGAATACACAATGTCTCCAATAAGTTAAGAGAAAAGTCCTCACCTTTTAATGTGGATGTCCAATCAGTGTTACTGGAAATGTAGTCCATTGAAGCAATAAAGTGCTCTGTGTGCTACATTAACAGCAGAAGCTGTGTTTTCCTGAGATGGTTTTCAATATGCTTATGCATCCTCGCATTTTCTCTCCTCACTTGACCTGGAAATCGTCCTCGTTCTGCCACAATTAAGGATCGTCCAATCCCATGAATGCACCTCACAGAGAGAGGTGGCTTCTGGAAGAGCTGAGAGCGAGGAAACACTGGTGTGTCCTTTACAGAAATCTTTTTAGCACCTGCAGAAAAAGATCCAGTGAGTCGCTGTATTTATTTGTTTATCACTAAAAATATGCTGATATGAAAATCATTACAAAGCTACAAAATAATAGATGTCTATGTTAAAGCAACTAATATGACTGCTATGCAAACAATAGGTGTTGTACTTGTTAAGGTTAATATTATAGCAGAAGGAGTGAAATTACACAATGATAAATGTTAAATTCAACTTAAATTTGCATTAGAAAGGTGGAAAGAGTGCAGGGCTGTTGTCAGTGTTATTGTACTTTAATAACTTTCTCCCCATTAGAAAGGTGTGATGAGATCTTCCCATTATGAGCTATAAAGCCATATTCTCTTTAGGTTCTCCCATCCATTTATATGTAGATGATGTCCATCCTGTATCTCTGCCTGTCTTAATTGGGTCTGCAATCTGTAAAGGAGTAGAGTACACACTCCTATTCTTATCACTCAAAGAGGAAGTGTGTGTGTGTGTGTGTGTGTGTGTGTGTGTGTGTGTGTGTGTGTGTGTGTGTGTGTGTGTGTGTGTGTGTGTGTGTGTACCTTGCCGGGCTCCGTGGAGAGATACGGAGTAGTGAAGGAGAGCCTTGATCTTATAGGCTGGAATCACATAGCGAGCACGTCTCAGATGTTAATTTGAAAATGAAGGATATCGCTCATGCGTTCTCTTTCCCACTCTTAGCGCACTCTTTAGATCTTGAGAGTGCTCCTCGTAGATCTGAGGAACACTGGGGTTGGGTTTATCTTTTAGTCCCATGGAGGTTGCCCTGCTGTTCATTTCTATCCCTATTCTGGCTATTGATCCATAATCACAAGTATCCATTTCAATTCCAGGACAGACAGCTTCTTAATATGTGACCCTGTTTGCATCAAGGTTGTTTTGTCTTATCAGACAGTAGAGACAGAGACAATTCCAACTGTGGACTCCCGCAATCTAGATTTTAATTTGCCTGAAATTGTTATCAAATTTCTTTTTTCCAGATTCAATATCACTTAGGCGAGTGCTTTCACAGGCTACTGTTGAAAATCAATAAGAGTTAGTCATCCCCACCAAAGGACAAGCACAACAGCTCAATACAGTCACAACACTGGCACATGATTATAAAAGACACCTTCATTTCCAGGACTAAGGCTCTGAAGAACAGTTTCATTCATTCAAATGATATTTGTTGCAATAGGAAAAGACCAAGCTTGGTGTTCTGAATGATGGCCTTTTTAATTGTAACTTTATGATATATAGACAGGTTTCTATGCAATGACATGGCAGCGGAAAGCAGCACTCTTTACATGATTTCTAACAGAGCCCAGTTTAAAAGCTGATATAACTTGGAATTGTTCTTCAGTATGTTGCACCAACCACAGAACAAAAGGATGGAACATGTTCGACATTCTGAGGGGATCATATGCTTTTGCCAAGAACAGAAGGAAATAATGTATCCAGGCGGGTTGGAGTCTTGGCGGTTCTGTAGGCAGCAAGAGTCTGGTATGTTTCTGTTTGATTTACATTATCTAGGCAACAGCACCGACAGTAATTTGGTTTATGACTCCAGTTAATGACTCAAATAAATAAAATGCACTTTGGAAGAATGAAAGCTCAGATGATAATGACTGTTTTAGGATCAAAGACTGCAGGATAATCCCATGATCTGTCGCCAACCGAAAGTGAGCCTTTGTAGATCTCGGTTGCCACCGTTGCCTCAAAAAGGGAAATTAAAAGATGTTTCTCTTTGTAAAAAATTAAGGTACTTATACTGCACTCCATCAGACAAAGAAAGTGATGAAACTGCAACTGGTCTGAATCATGTTCTGATCAATTGTCTGGAATAGCTGATAAATCACGCCACAGCATATGAAGCAGATAATGTCCTTGTCAACTATGGAAGCCCACTGTGTTTACCAGTCATTGAATCAGAAAATGTGTATTGCCAAGTCCGTTACACAGACAAGCAGTTTGACGAGGTGATTTTGTGGGTAACTGTAAAACTAGTATGACAATAGTCATAGACATAAATTAAAAAAAGAAAATATGAAAATGTACAATCAAATTGTGCAGAAGGACATAGGACTACTTCAATCAGTCAAAAGCAGCAAAAAACATCAAACGAAAAAAAAGTAGAAATGGTTTGTTAGCTCTGTTCCGTTGTCCAATGAGACTCAGGAGTCAATGACTCTAAAATACCAAACTGACATTTACCAGCACAAACCAACATATCACGAACATCTACAAAGAGCTAGATTAGCATTTTGTAATGTAAAAAGGCTAACGACTAATGTGGGCCGTCGCTGCTATACATTTCACATCAACCTGGTCTCACGCTTTCAGAAATGTAAAACACCACATTGTTAATATTGTGAAATTATTGGTCAGGTGGGTTTGTGTTGAAATAATTATATGACAACGTAACGTAACAACGTGACTAGCGTAAAACAACCACCCTTTGCGGACTTTCCTACGTAATATTATATACATTTTTACAACTGTAAGAATCAGTTGTTTTTTGTTTTTTTTGATTAAAAGCGGTCTCCTGTGGGAAAGCCCTTTGAACCCGGCAACTAATAACTGTAAACGCAAGGTGGCAGCAGAGTGCTTGAATCGTGATGGCAGGATTAAACTATATTCACCCTCGGATAATTTAGATTTCAAAGGCTCAGTGGTACAGTTCTTTGTCTTAACAGGAGCAATAGTCAACCTCATTCTTCTTCTTAAGATAATGTTGTTCAGGTGTCACTGATTAGCCTGCAGGCGGGATATTCAATGAAAATGTAATGAGGTCCATTTAAAGAAAATGCCCTCATGAAAAGGTCCAAAACATCACAGCAACGTCTAGTTTACGTTAGTCCCATATATATTGAAGTAGCTGTATCAAAGTCTGTATGTAGTCAACAATTGACGACATAATAATCAATTGAATAATATTTCATCACTATTCATTATCATTTTTTTAAGTGAACTGGATGAATTGTGAATAATACATAATCTCATCACAAATACATGCTCGTTTCGAGTAAAATAAGGGATGCATTTAAGATTAAATTAAATAACAGAAAGCTTTTGAAAAATATCGTATATTACTACATTTAAGAAAATAATATTTAACTGAATTGTCCTGCAGCTTTTAATCCAATTATTTCAGGTGTGAAGGAAAAGCCACGATATTATATTCTTGTCATCTTCTAAGAAGAAAAATGTGTGTGAAGGGACTTTATTAGTGGTTATGGAAACTATTTATATCAATTTACTTTAATTTATTGACGACCTATTCACTGCGGAGGCATGTGGAAAAAAAAACCTTTTTCCAGGAATTCAAGGAAATAATACAAATGTTATTCCTTTAAGTTAACGGAGTACTTTTACATTGTTGTATTTCTTGTTTGTTTTAAGGGATTTGCCAATGCTCATTGGGTCTCATTGGGTCTCATTGGGTCACATCGAAATGACAGCTCTTTAAAGTTTGACGGTACATATATGATTGGCTTAGGGAGGCCGTGGCAAAATGAACCATAGTCAGCTGATAAAGCGAGATACAGGGGGTGAGAAACAGAGGGTGAGTGGGTGAATTAGAGCATGAAAAGACAGTCCTTACGTAGGAAGTCATCCCAAAATATCACGTAAAATTAAAGTTATTGAAGTACATAATCATTGTGTTTGATATATTATTGTTGTATAACAATGTAATATTCAAGGAGGGTTTTGGTAATCCTAAAATCATAATGTTGGCACCACACATCCTGAGAAATGTGCTGGCATTAAAAATCTATTCTGAAAACAAAGTTACAGGTCAGATATGTTTGGTGCGAGTATCTTCCCTCAGAGCTCACGTCGGGCTTCCGCTGTGTCTGCTGAGGGAGACGGACCAGCAGACTTCCTGCCCCCTGGTTTAAGATGAAAAATGGCTTCTCCTCTTTACCATGTCGTCAGCCTGTCGAGCTCCTGGAACGAGTCCTCTGGGTCGTGGGGGCTTGCCTCCGCACAGCGACACCTGTCACCGCGCAGAGCGGGACTGCGTCTTTTCCCACAGTCCAAACGCCCTCCGTCAGCTTGGCTCTGAGCAGCTGGGGCTACCAACCCGGGTGACTTCTAAATGTCCTCCCGAGAGCGCAGTACTTAATTATAATTTTTTTTGCTGCAGGTCACTCACCGAGCAGCTCAAGACAGCGTGACTCTGCTCACATGAACATGTTTACAAATTCATATTCAAATATATTGCTTCCCATGCACTTTATGGTAACTATAGCCACACCCTAATCACACCTGAGTTTGGGATTTTGTCAATTGATGAATTTAAGACCATACAATTATTTTAAAGTATTTTTTTATTGATTCATTTGCCTGCATACATAATAATTTGTGCTACAGTCACACTCACACTTTCTTTCTGTGTATACAACGTATTGATTTGCATCCTCAGTATATCGATCTTTCTGCCATATTACCCCGCTAGAGAGCTGCGCTCACTGAATGCGGGGTTACTTGTGGTTCCCAGAGTCTTGAAAAGTAGGATAGAGGCCAGAGCCTTCATCAAGCTCCTCTTCTGTGGAATAAGTTTCCACGTTCAGACCGGGGGGCAGGCATGGTCACCTCATTTAAGAGTTGACTTTAAGACTTTCCTGTTTGATAGCTCCTATAGTTGGGGTGAAGCCACCAGATATTCTGCTATAGGCCTAGACTGCTGGTGGACATCTTAGGATACATTGAGCTCCTCTCTCCTCTCCTTTCTCTCCTTCTGGATAAGTTATTGTCTATTCAAAGCACATTAACAACTCTACTACTACTACTACTACTACTAACCTACTACTCACTATAGAAATAGGTTCTGTCATATTCATTGAATGTGATGTAACTCTGTTACGTTATTCATTCTGGTCACATGACATCTATTGCTTCTGTCCATCCGAGGGTTCCTCCTCTCTTTCTTCCCTTTTTTCTGGGAAAGGAATTTTTTCTTGTTCCGATGGGAGTCCCAGGACAGAGGTGTCTTATGTGTACGGATTGTAAAGCCCTCCGTGATTTTCGGCTATACAAAATAAACTGAATTAAATTTCTTTTACAAGCGACATCAACATATGAAATGAAAATGAACTGAGATTAATAAAATGATGATTATCATTCAATCCGTTACCTATTTTGATATTTATTCTCTATAGCCTCTCCGTTAAGTTTAATGTGTGATGACAGTGAATTCATGTTTTGGATTCTGATCATATTGGGCTCTTAGGTTTATTTTCTGCGCCTTCATTTCAGATTTGAGTGGGTAAACGTACCCGTTCACTCAAAAGATCTGTTCTTTGTCTCGTAGTGGAGCTTCACATTGCCACTTTTAATAATCGTCACAGTCTCTGAACATGAGACACAGTGGTTTTTACACTGCTTGTGGGAAGAATTAACATTTAAGAGCGTGCCCATTCTTGGTTAAAGGCCCTGGTCTTGCTAACCACATTTCTCTTTTTGGAGAACGCCATGTGAAAGAACTTCTCTGACTCCTGTTTTAGTCTCCACTTACTCAGTTTCTCGAGTCTGGAAGCTTATCGGAAGGCTAGAAAAACTGTGCAGGTTAAAATAGAAGCGCTCAGTCAACATTGAATAATTCTGGTTCTAGGTCCAGGTCCAGACACAACACAATCTCGGTCCGTGTGGGTCCTTTTAGTTTACTCTGCAGCATCACACAGCAGCTGAAACAATAAGTGCATTAAATGTGTTCATCCACCCCATTAGAGCTGCTACCGAAAAACATCATGTTGTAATGTTACAGACTATTCAGATTATTCTGTAATTCTTATCCTGTGTATATAAATCTTCCTGATGAAACTCAGTGGAGAAATGGGAATTCTTTATTTTTCCGTTTATTAATTTAGTTATATGAACGTAACGTTTACGATACAGTATGGCCTCCTCGTAAAGTTCCATTGTGTTACATTGAGATAGTTACTGCACTCTATGAAGAGCAGAAATACAGGATATTTTTTTGCTCTCACAGCGGCTCGCTCTCACTGTACAGCTGCTGTCTGGACTGCTCATGTGTGTCACCTGGTGGTTCTCAGTGCACAATGCAGCCAGAAATTGAATTAACTGGATACATTAGGAGTCCCTCCTCCCTCTGCTAGTATTAAGATAGTGACCACAATGTTGCAATGCACTTTCACACTTCCAGAATGGACAAAGCCATGGTAGCGACCTGTCAATCATAAGGTAGCCATGGCCTAAAGCAGGCATTGTACGTCCCTGCGCCGTACCCGTGTTGGTTGTCGTCGATTGGCCTGAGGGACATCAATGGGAAATTAGGAATAAAACGTAAATAACTGTTCATCATACGGAATACAGCTGCATTTTTTATTGTATTTTTCTCAGTTAACATACGTTGGTACGTTGGTACGTTGGTGAATGTGTGCGTGCAGCAGCCTCACTGTAATGTGTTGCCGAAGTGATCTTACGGGAGATGGGAGTTAGCTGTTAGCTCTGAAAAATGTTATTCTGTGGTAAAAAAAAAAAAAAAAAGATTGATACACAATGTATAGTTTTTAATTAAACATGGACTTCTATGTTTTTCTTTACTGAAGTCAAAGCTGTGTACTTAGTTGGTGGAAGTCAGGTTGCAGACTTTCAGGATTATAATTTGAATCACCATTATGAGACGAAACGGAGAGGGAAATACAACAACTTGACAGATGCAGAGCGGCCACGGACATCTGAGGCTTTGCTAGCTAAGCTGCAAAAGCAACAAGGCCTTTTTAGCAAGCTTCACATATCCAAGGATGGCGCAGCCAAGACCAGTTTTGTGATATCACACAAAATTGCAAATAACAGTAAGCCATTCTCTGATGGGGAGTTTATCAAAGAGTGTTCGGTGGACTCACTACTGCACTACTATGCCCTAAGAAACAGCAGGAGTGAGAGTTTATTCATCATCCTCCTGTCTCCCATCACCTCCACAGTATCCAGAGCATACCCCAGCACGCTGCTGGTCCTCTTTAGAAGTTTGTTCAGTCTCTTTCTGTTGGCTGTTGTGATCCTGTCGCACCAGAAGACCACTTCATAAAAGATGGCTGATGCCACTAGGGAGTCGAAGAAGGTCTTTAGGAGTGCTCCCTGCACTCCAAAAGACAGAAAGAGTCTGCTCTGTCCCGTTTTATAAAGTGTGTGTGCATGGTAAGTCCAGTCCAGTTTATTGTTCAAGTGAACACCCAGGTACTTGTAGGATTTAACAATCTCACTGTCTAGTCCTTGTATGTTCACTGGAAGGAGAGTGTTTACCCAGGTGGAAGTCCAGCACCGGCTCCTTGGTCTTACAAGAGTTGATGTGGAGGCAGTTCCACTGGCACCATCCTATGAGATCCTGTTTTGTTCCCGGTGGCTTCCTGTAAAGATCATTAATCACATAAAAAATACATTCTCCTTCCCTACAAAGCCTTTAACTGGTGATGCACCATCATATCTTAAGGAGCTTATTGTGCCATATTACCCCACTAGAGAGCTGCGCTCAATAAATGTGGGGTTACTTGTGGTTCTCAAAGTCTTAAAAAGTAGGATGGGGGCCAGAACCTTCAGTTATCAAGCTCCTGTTCTGTGGAACCAGCTTCTACTTTTAGTCCGGGGGGCAGCCATGGTTACCTCATTTAAGAGTAGAGCTAAGACTTTCCTTTGATAGCGCTTATAGTTAGGGCTGGCTATCCCCGAGACATGCTGCAATAGGCCTAGAAAGCTAGGGGACATCTTAGGATACACTGAGCTCCTCTCTCCTTCTCTTTCTTTCTCTCCTTCTGGATAAATTATTGTCCCTTCAATGCACATTACTAACTCTAATTCTTTCCAGGAGCCTTTGTGCTTCCTCGCCAAGTTTCCATGGATCATGGCTGTCTGGAAGCGGTCCTGCCTGCTGCATGGATGTGACTGTGTCTGGAGCCGGTCCTGCCCCCTGCCTGATCCTCCTCAGTTCCTTCCTCACCTGGTTAAGGGGTAAGTTGGGGGTGGGGTGCTGTGAAGTGTTGGAGTGGGGGTGGGTTGCTGGTCACAGAGTTCTGTGTCTGAGAGATGTGGAAAGGAGCTGAGTGTTGTGGAAAGGGTGGAGGTGGAAGGGGGGTAGTCCACAGGGGGTGCGTAGATGATACAGGTTGCAGCAGCATGGAGGTCTGGCTGGGGGGAGGGAGGAGTGGGTGGCTGGTCAATTCTGTTAAAGAATAAGTTCAGATCATTCACCCACTTTTGGTCCCCCACAGGCTGTTGGTTGGGCGCATTGAACCTGACATCCCCTTGAGGCCCTTTCAGATCCCGCTGGTGTTATTCTGCTGTAGCTAGTCCTCCATCTTCGTCCTGTAGATATCTTTCCCCTCCCTGATCTTCGTCTTCAGCTCCCTCTGCACAGTGCTCAGCTCCTTGTTGCCAGATCTAAAGACCATCTTCTTCTCCCTGAGGAGGGCCTTTATCTCTGGAGAGATCCAGGGTTTGCCATTTGAGAAACACCATACAGTCCTGTTGGTTACGGTGTTCTCAACACAGGTTTATGTCGTCAGTGATGCAGTCAATGAGACTGTCAATGGGCATGGAATGGCCAAGGATCTATGGGCATCACTGAATACCCCCCACACAGTTGATTAAAACAGTCCTTCAGAGCCTCTTTGACTCCATCGGACCATTGTCTCACTGTGCGGGTCACGGCTGCTTCTGCGCAAGAGTTGTGTACACAGGCAGTAGGAGGTGCACAAGGTTGTGGTCAGAGAGGGAGTGGTGTAGATTAGGGCTGCAACTAATGACTATTTTAATAATCGATTAATCGGTCAATGAATTTTCGATTTCGATTATTTGGATAAAAAATAATAATTTTAAAGCATTACTTTGCAACCTTTTATTACAAAAACAGAACTGGCAGTGCAAATTCACAGAGCAAAAAATCTTAACAATAAAGAATTTATAAAAAATGAAGAAATACAAATCAGAAAACTTAACAGGATTGGTTTTAACGTCAGAACTCATTCTCTACACTCACAGACATGCACACTTCGACGCACACACTCACATACATGCACACTCACAGACACACACAGATATGCACACTCACAGACACACACATGCACAGACACACACATGCACAGACACACACATTTATAGACATGCACACTCACAGACACACACGCACACTCAGACATGCGTACTCACAGACACACACAAACACACTCACAGATATGCACATTCACAAACACACACACAGACACACACTCAGAACTCAGAGAACAAGAGATGATAAATCCAGAAGTAAACACTCAATGTATCAACGGATAACTTACGGACTACACTTTACCTGAACAAAGGTTATTAATTAGATATTGAACTACAAATCCCAGCAACACTTCCTCTGCATGAATCCACATTGTATCGGACTGTTGAATGCAGGTCTGCGTTCTGCACCTCAGAGGAGATATTTACGCATTGCTTCTCTTGAAGCGGTATTTTAAAACAAAGACGTTATCTAACCCAACAGCGCGGCTCAAACACGGAGAATGAACGACTAGCTAGCGAGCTAACGACAACGGTTAGCCTAGCTGTTAAGTCATTGTACACGCAACGCGACTATGCAGTGACATACAAGAGGATACAGGGCTGCACCAGAACCTCCTGGACCTCCTGTCTGCTGCGCTCCGCTCCACTCAACTGTTTTGTTCAATACTCAAACATCTCCACGACTTATTGAGTGGCGTAATAATCGTGCGACACATCGAATCGATAATGAAATTTGTTGCCAACTTTTTTAATAATCGTTTTTTATGGAATCGTTGTTGTAGCGCTAGTGTAGATGAGTATACCTCCTTGGTGTTGGCATAGAGCAGATCCAGTGTCTTATTGTCTCTGGTGTTTCATGTGATGTGTGGGCAGAGAGGAGGACGGAGGGGCATGATTAAAGTCACCAGAGAGGAGGAGGAGGAGGAAATTGGGGTGTTGTGTCAACAGCCTGCTTGTCGCCGTGCGGAAACCGTCCAGAGTAGCGTGCGTATCCGAAATTAGCTTGGTTAGCAAAGTCTCCGTAACCACCGTGAGGCTACACTCGCGGTCTTCCCTCTGATGACACGTCAGCGGCGTTAACTCGTCCATGTTGTTGGGGAGAGACCTTCCTTTCCTATAATGATGGAGGGTCGGTCGAGTTTGAAACATCTTCTCCTGGCGTGACGTTCCGCCCCACACGGCATCCTTGTTTCTTCCTCCTTAGATCACGGGTCAGGTCTCTCCTCGGATAGCAGCATCGCTGTGTCCCGGAACGCTAACAGCCGGTTCCTGGTGCAAACAACATTGGGACCATGGCTGCATGCTGAATCCCCAGACACGGTGGTGAAAATTGCAATAAACAGCAGATAGACCACGGCAAGCTGCCCCTGTCTAGCTGCCATAATGCACTGATTGAGAATGGTGAACTAGTCGGAAAAAAAAGTGAAAAGTAACAATATGAGCTTTTCTTATTTTATATATATATATATATATATATATATATATATATATATATATATAAGAAAAGCTCAGCAGTGAGAAGAAGCTGCTGTAAAGGCAGCCACTCGTACAGTACCGGATTTATGCTAATACTGCTTTTTATAAAGTGGTGGAATAATATTTAGTTAATACTTAATTGGCAAAAATGTACATTTAAACAGGCTAAACAAAATGTTTGACTACATTAACTTCAACTGCTAAACATCCGCTTTGTGCTTAACCTGCGTATTTTGAAAATATAGATGAGTTGCAAAAAGATCACAAAGGTCTCTTATGCCAGCCAACATAATGGCGACAGCTGCTGCCATGTTGAGAACCATTAAAAAATAGAAACGATCCTCATCGTATATTTGACCCCTGGAAGTGAAGTGAAAAAACAAGTCTCTGGCACTTCTATGTTTGCAGGATCACATAACACATTTTGACACAAATGACATCCGAATCGCGAACACAATTATGTAAACCACATGAACTCACATATACCCACACATTTGTCATTTGTGCATTACCTTTTGCTTTACTGGATTCTTTTGTTGTTGCTCTATTTTTTCACCCCCATTAAACATGTTTTGAAGGAATGCTTTCAAATAAAGAGCATCACTTTGGTGAAGAGGGTATTTACTGTTTAATGTAAGAATTCCATCGTGGCCTAATCATAATGATGTTCTCATAATAAAATAGGTTCAAACACATTTTCTGAATGATTTTTTTCTAATTAATTTTAATACTCTCCTTTTTTTATTGGTTGCCTCATGATAGTTTGTGGAATTATTGGAGAACACATGTTTGACTTTACATGAATCACCAGCCTAGCTTCCTGGGTTATAATTATATTTAAAACGTATTTCATTGTTGATGTTCTTTTCCACTGTCCTCCCCGCAATACTCACAGCCATCTTGCGCTCATCTGAAAGACACCCTGCTGCAACTTTGTCAGCATATTGCCTCAGATTCTATTTTCCATTCCATTCCTCCTGGAAACTCAGATGGTGTCCCCTTCACCTCCTTTTCTCAATTTCATAAATGGATGTTGTTGTGAGCCTTGTCAGAGGGGTATTGGACTGAGATTATGGCCCCCTGCCTCCACTGTGACTGAGACCTGCTGCCATCACACTGAGCCATTCAACTGAATAGCCGCTCGAGCATACATGGAAACGCCAGGGTTATCCGTATGGAAAAGTGTCCTTCAGTGCAACAACGAGAACAGTACAGGAAATCAGGGAGGGGTAATTGACTCAGTGTTTGTGTGTGTGTGTGCACATCTTTATGAGTTTGGCCCTCACAATGTACATTGCTCTGATGGAGAGCAAATTACCACACCAGGAGGCTCCTCAATCAATGAAATTATTTTGTTCTTTCTCCATTGTGGACATTGGTTTTCCTCCAATCTGAGACCTAGAGATTCCTCCCTCTCCGAAGAGAAACACGTCTGTGAACACCAATGTGTGATGTCAGTGACCCAAGGTGAAACCCCATCGACAGAACACATGGTATTTTTCCTATTGCCAGGTCTGACTGCAGTGAGGGAGGGATGCTCAGCATGTATAGTTTGTGTCATTTTGGGTTGAGATTTCCATTGTGGGGACGGCAACTTTCACCTGGGAAAGGATAAGGAGTGGCCAAAGTGGAAAAAAAACAACCTGATAACTTTTCTGGTTTTGGGCTTGATCGCCATTTCTATACACCTGGAAAAAGTGTGTTCAGCTTAGTCGATTCAATTATTTTAATTTGTATAACCCAACATTACAAATTGGCTCATTGGCGTTCGCAATATGTACAACATACTCTGTCTGAACCCCTCCATAAAAAAAAACCTTAAATGTGAGAATTCTCAAGAAGAGCAACTGGGGATCCTTCTCCCATGAAGTGGAATAGATGTCATGTGCACAAAATTGTTTAACATATACAAATTATTACATTATCAATCCACATGACAAAGAAAACCTCCATACAATTTCTGTAGTATTAACAGTACTAGCATCAATAATAGCAGAAACTATAGTACAATTATACTACTATTATATCTACCTTGGAAGCTCTGTCTATAAATTATATCAGTTATGATAACATTGCAGACATCAAGTTATTTGCTGAGCTTTGGGAACACAGGAACACTGGTTAAAATAGGCCAGATTGATGAGTAGTCATTACAGATTTTAAACAAGCGAGATGAAATGTGAGAAAACAGTGTATGGCAGAGAAAACAAAGGCTTGAATTATAATTACAACCCAAAGTGTCCATTGTAAATATCCACCCTAGTTGTCTTCAATTTCAGTTGTCCTACTTTACCAATCGTTTTAGGCTCATTGAATGCAGTCACTGTGTATAAAGATACTTTGAACAGGGCAAGAAACAGGTTTTAGACAAAGCTACTTTAAAAAAAAAAAAAAAGTTTTTCAAATCATTTGTAGTGATGTTGCTGCACTCTGAGAGCTCAGTAACAACTTCAGTGAGTACAATGTTATCATAACTGATACAGTAAAGGAAACCAACCAGAGTTAGTTAGAATCGCAACCTGCACGCTTTGGCTTTATTGTAATAATTAAACGTATCTCTGTCATTAAGCTCCTTATCACATCAATGCTATGTCTGTGTCACTCTGTCCTATCACTTCGCATGTCTCTCCAAAGAGGATGAATTTGTTAGTCCAACAGTGACCTTGTACTTGTGTATTTATTCTTTAACCTTTCTGTCTAAAAGCCTGGGTTGAAAGGCTCTCAAGTGGGTGGTTCCTTATACAGCGATCCTTTTAGCAGGGACCTGAGCCGCTGTTCAGCTGTTTATGGCCACAGGGGAGTTGTTGTAATGTATCAGACCATTAGCATATACTCACAATAACTTTGACTCAATTACTCTACCAGTTATCACTTGACTTACTTCATATTACAGAAAGGATATTAACACCCAAAGATAGAAAAGGAGAGAAACACTTGGTCCCTCAGAGGCTCTGTTAACGACAATAGACCTCAGTGTGATGTATATAGTAAAATGATAAATGTACTGTACCACGTGTAGCACTTTTCTAGTGCTGTGTTTCACACTAAATGTCATCAATCACTCATTCAAAAACATTCATACACTGATGGAAGGGGCTGCATGCAAGTTGCCACCTGCCCATCAGGGCTCACCATTCATACCCATTCACACACCGCAGGCACAGCCGATGGAAGCAATTTGGGATTAGGTGTCTTGCCCAAGGACACAACATGGACGAGTAGAGTCTGGGATTGAACCGCCAATCCTGTTATTGAAGGACGACCCTGCTCTATTACTGAGCACTTTGGCTCACTTTGACAACTAATATGATGTTAAGAATAATAACAAACTGCAGTACTATGAATATTTTCAGTTCCATCGAACTTGTGTTGCTGGTTTGGGCTTCACAATGGCCCAACAATGGAACCCTTGTCATGTATTGTACACTGGCACAATTACATGCTCCTAATGGTTAGTCTGGTTTAAAAACCACTTGAAAAATATACCTTCAGAGGGCAACATAACATATGATACTGTAAGTGTCCAAACATATTTTGACTCCAAACTCCTCAAATACTGAGGCCTTGGTCAATGGTCTTAAGCTTCAAACTAGGTACCACTATAGAATCAGTTTGGTGGCGAGTCAATACACAATTGTCTCATGCTTAAAAAAAAGAAGGAAAAAAAAGGAAAGAATAATTGTGGTAGTAGGAGGCCTCCGTTTGCTTCTATGGGTAATACTCTCAGCCAATCATGAGCACACAATAGCCGCCTGACAATTAACTTAAAGCTAGCTGACCAATCAAGACATACCATATATGTGCCGACCTCACAGTTTATATGGCAGCTCACCCGCTGCTAAACCATCCTACACCCTTTTCCAGGGCTCTCAAGTGTCACTCATTTCAGTCTTAAGTCACGCTCTCCCGCCACACACCGTGTTTCTCACTCTGAAAAAAAGCTCCAGGCTATTTAAAGTGCTGTAGCGCAAACATGACCCTCACCATGGAGGAATAAAGCACGTCTACCACGTAAGGAGCCACTAATCAGCCAATCAAAAATCTGTCACACGCATAGCCAATCAGAAAACGTATCTTTTGTATCCGGGTAAGATGTAAAGACAGACGGGACTGGAGCCGTCCGGCAGCTCGTATTTGTCGTGGTCGTCCCGTCGTCCTCCCCCTACCCTACACTATTGTTACCTTTGTTCTAACTCTGAACACAGTTATTGGATGCGGTCGGTCGTGGCATTCCACTTACTTCTTTATTACCTTGGATGCTACAGTGGAGGACCGAGATGCTCCAACCAAGGAAAGTAGTACGTACCTGAAGTTGGAAAGAGCAATGGCCAAACCCTGCAGACCCGGTAGGCCCTTTTCACATCATATTATACAAGTCCTCAAAGAGCACTGGGACATGCAAGTGCATAATGCTCATAGGGGGTCAGGTGCAACAACACCGACACAAACACACACATACACACACACACACACACATACACGCACACACCTTTTCATCTGTGGTATATCATCCAAGTAAGTACAAGCCACAGTTGCCCCTATCAACGGACACGGCATTGATTGTACACATGTCTTTGACACTCAACCCACTGAACAAAGCCGCCGACACAACCCTGACACAATGTGTGTACATGTGTGCGGACCACAGTGGGTGGGTCTTTTTCCTACCTGCTTAAAGGATTGGTAGATGCACTAACAAAGCCATCCCGCCAGGCATTTCTTGGATTGGGCTTTACTGGCAACGTCATCCAAGATGTTACGGCCAATTTAGTGGGCCGAGGGGTAAACCGGGCATAAAAGACGTTTGTAAGAGAAAAAGCTTTGGCCAAGGCCTCAAGGTCCTGGTCAGCTTACCGTGTCTGTCCATTAGTCTAAGGCCACCGAAAACTGAAAATATTCATGTGGTTTGGCCTTTTATTTACACAAAAAACGATCATTTCTAAAAACTCCGGCTAAAGTGGAGATCTAGGAAAACCCTGTTTGTGTGTTTGCGTGTGCACTCGGTCAAACGGAGTTTTAGGTCCTCACTGTAAGAGCCATAATAGACTGCTTTAAGATGTGTTTTTTCTGATTTATAAAAATGTCTGTAAATGCCCCTTTAATTACGTTGCTGACTACGTCACTACCTGGTTTCTTCAGTTTAGGTTATTAGTCTGTGGAGCAACACAGTTTTTTGACCGTCGTTGCCAAGTAGAGCATTTTGAATGATTTTTGTAATTTTGTTTTTGTCAAGTAAACGTTTTGAAAAGGAGTTTTTGTTTTCTGGAAAGTCATTACGCGTCAAGCTCATTGCCCATACACAGACTAAAACACTCGCGGTAATAAGAATCCTGAATAAGACGAGGTTGCCGCTATAGTCACCGTATGCAACTAAAAATGCATCACGTCATATATGAGCGTCCTCTGTTTACAGTTTGCTTACTGATCATAGATGCCTTTAAGCTAGGGGGCGGCTGTAGCTCAGGGGGATGAGTGGTCGTCCCATTACCACAAGGGAGCCAGCTCGATCTCCAGCCCCCCCACAGTTCACACGTCAAAGTGTCTCTGAGCACGACACCTAACCCCTTGTTGCACCCCACAGGGCAGCCCACTGCTCCCTCATCAAGGATGGGTCAAATGCAGAGAAGAATTTCCCCAAGGGGATTAATAAAAGTGTATGTTTCTTTTTTTTTTTGTGCTCATGGAAGTGTTTATGGAAACCCTTTTGGCCTGTATTTACTAACACAACTGATTTTTTATTTGCCTTATAATCCAAGGAGACTCGAAGCAGCAGCTCCACTTCGCTGTCGGGTCAAACAAATGAACCTCGCGCCATGTTTACTATTAAAAGGAAGAGGAAGTCGATCGCGTTATCTGTAGTTGTTGATTTTGAGGATTCTGATTGGTTTGCATGGCTTTACCCTTCTTATTCTACTGATGCCTGCAGGTTTGGCATAGTTATGACGGCGCTCAGTGGTGTATTTATGCGTTTCATGTAAACAGAAACTTTTTGGAAAACGATCTTGTGTGTACAACATTATTTTTGAAAACAGAGGGGCAGAAATATTTGTTTCTGTAAATACCCGGCTATGTGTAAATGTGGCCTGAGGATTATAGTCTGAAGTTGGATTCTCCAAAGCACACCATACATGCAAGATGAATTGGGGGTCACAGTCTGAGTCGGGGTTCAAGGAGACAGAAAACTCAATGGTACTTGGTACTCAACTCAATTAATTTCGTATGTATACGAAAAAAACTTTCAGATTGATTATTTGACTTAATGAATGAATGAACAAATCTTATTTATTTAAACTACATTTTAATGTTATGCAGAAGAAAATCTGTTTGTGCTCACCATTATATTTTAGAGGCCTGGGTTTGACAAGACCATTGTAGCACATTACTCTTCTCCAACCTTCTTTATATCCCTGTTAAATGGCCAAAAAAAGCCCCAAAATCTGCCAACTCAGCATGTGCGATTAAATTCTTCCGATCTGCAGAGTAGAGCGCAGGATACCATGTAGTTAAGCCGGTGGTTCTCAAACTGTGGGGCGCTACCCTCTAGTGGGGTGCGGAGGTATTACAGGTGGGGTGCGGGGATGCAGATTCATTAAAAAAAAAAAAAAATTTTGAAATCCTTGATTAATCCCACAGTGGGGGAATTATTCTCTACTTCAGCATAAAACTATTGGTAGAAAACAGGATCCAACCGGATCCTTGGTAATCTTTTTTGCCAAATATGAGTTATTTTTTGCACATATATAACTTTGTTTTCATTGTTTTAACAAAGTGATTGCACATGTTATTAGTTTTTGTCAGATGGAGCAATCTGGTTTACTTGAAAGGGATTTACATTTTCTTTAATCTATTAATTAAAAAAGCACAGATAGGAGTCTCAAAAAGTTGGACCATTTTGTTCCCATGTTGTTGGGGCGGTGGGGCCTGAACATTTTACTTCCTCCAAAATGGGGCGTGACAGAAAAAGTTTGAGAGTTAAGCGGATCTGCGCCTCTATAAAATGAAATAGCTTCAGGTGAAGTTATTATGCATACTCTTAATACTAGTGCACTAATAAAAATAGAAGCATTTGTAACAATTATTGTCACTGGAACAGTTCTCCAATTGCTATTAGTGCTGTTCAGCACAATTGTTTTAGCAAAACAATCTAAAAAAAAAACAATTTTGACCTGCGAATGAGATGGTGTTTGAGCTGAGAAACTGGTACGTGGAGGTAAATGTGAAGGAACTGGATATGCAAAAGACAATTAAACTACGATCTCTGAGCTTCCTCCAATATGGCTGCAATCTGCTGTGAATTAACAGTTAGCCCTGGGTGATCATTACCCAAGCACCCTCTCTGTGGGAGGCTGGCACTGACTAACCGACATATCCCAGGAGGAGGAATTTAAGTTTAAACTCTCCTCCTCACGTTCTGCACCCCAGTCGAACCATGAAATTGTAATTATTTGACACATTTCATTGCTCTCATCCAGACACAACAACACATGTAGCATTTTCTTCATTTCACCCTCAGAAATGACTGAATTAAACCCTCGGCTTTAAACTGTGGCTCCATTATTAAAGCACAGCGACAAAGTGGCACAAAATGCTTTAGCACATCAGTGATTCCATTCTGGAGATTGGCTGATACTGCTGTGAAGTAATGGTCCTCTATAACAAAACAGGCTGTGTGTGTGTGTGTGTGTGTGTGTGTGTGTGTCTGTGTCTGTGGGAGACAGCGAGCTCTCCCTTGATGTCAATGCAGGGTGCAGAATGCAGTAGTAGCATTTTCCTAGGTGCATAAAGGAAATACCCTCTGCTCCGGTTTGGTATCTTGGTGACGCACTATGGGAAGAGAGACTTAGAAATGTGTGGCAATACAAATCCAGCAACATACTTACATTTTGGCCACTTAATTTTGTGACGAAAAACTTATAAAAACCTTTTTTTAAATTCCACAACCCTCTTTATTCATGTCAACAATCCTTCAGAACGACTGGAGCTGCTGCAGCACAACCATGCTACCTACCACAGCCAGAGGGGTGTCATCAACAGCCAGTTAACCTACACCACTAAGGGGAGAGGTCTTCTCTCCCCTACCATGGACTCAACGACAGTGATACATTGTGTAGTGGAAGATGGATCAGGAGTGTCTCGTGTTTCATAGAACCCTCATTATGTTGTTCATCCTGAGTTCTGGTTAATCCGTTTTGGAAACCGTAAGACAATTATGTTGAATTTCTTTATTTATTCTTATTTGTCACTTTGTTCTGATTGTAATACTTGTAAATATTATTGGGCGAATACAATCCTTACCTTTACCTGCCCTCCCAGTTTTATGTGTAGCCTGGTCCTTCACAGATCATCTTTTTTTTGATCATGGCATTAAAACCAACGAAGCAAAATAAGACCCACAGACTAACATAACAATTATAACCATATATATGTATATATTATTACACTCAAGTGTAATCCTACAATTATATAAAATATCAAATTAAAAGATATTGCATTGGGAACACACTCCATTTCTCAAATGGTGGTCGTGTGGGTCCTCGTGACTCACTGCATTGAAAAAACAATCAACATCAATCAGAATGTAGGAAGAGAAAAGACAGAGGAAACAAAAGACAAAATAGACACAAAAGATGAGCGAAAGGACAAGAAGAGATAAAGAGGACATTTTTTGGGGGATCCTCTGATTATTACAGTACCCTCTCAGTCGGGGCCTGTAGAGCAAAATGTATGTCGTGAGTGTGAGGGGTCAAAGTAGAAGTGACCATCAATGTTCACTCAAAAACACAGACTTAAACATGCATATTCTTAGCCTCTCACAAATAAGTAGGTACTCATTAATCTAACTTAATCTACCTACCTTTCTTCATTTACGACGTAAGTTTAAGAAGGTCTTCCAAAAGGATTGTTTGATCATCTTAGCTGTCAGATGCTTTTAGGAAACAAGGGGTCTAAAAGAGCATCACATTTGCAGTGCACTGCTGAGAAAGAAAGTCACATTTTTTTCTATAAATTTAACTGTAATACATGTGTTGCATTTAATCATTTTTGCGTGTATTACTTATTTAAAAAATCCATATAGACGTTTATATGTTCTTCACAACCGAAGAAGTGGCGTAAACTCATCAAGCTGTCATGAAGATATCTGCATATTAAAGATTTACTCCCTTGAATGTCTTCAACTTGATGAGTGAACCCAAATACATTTACACGCTGCTTTAAATAAACTGTTCATAAAATGTTTCATAAAGAAAAAGATTGGGAAGATGTGTGCTATTCATAAAAGTTTGTTAATGCAGGGTTGTGTTATTAAACGTTAAATTAAAGTGAGAGTAAAGAATGAATGAAGTTCTTCTAGATTATATTCAAACCACCCCATGCAACCAGCGTCTGCTCATCTGGTGAAAGTACCCCAAGAAGAAGCAATGATCAATCATCATGCCGCAAGCAGACTGCAGGTGACATTCTTGCTAGGTGAACCTTAAAATATACATGTAGTCATATATCACATGCATGATAGGTACATTAGAGAGGGCACCGGAGTACGGGAAAAGTCAGTGGTGAATTAGTCTACTGCTCCAAAAACTATTAAAAATATACTATTTCTTGCTGACCATGAGTGCTTGACTGACTGAGAAAATATGATACATATGAGTTGCATTCACATATATGCATGAAGTGTAAAGACTATACATTCAATCCTGCTTTGTCAGGAAAAGCTCTCATAATAACATAGTTTCAGTCTCACAAACACATGAGGAATTAATTTGACCGTGAACAGCCAGAATAAATTCATCTAACTAAATCATGTAGGTTTATATCATCTCAGTCCACAGAAATATACATTTCTGTGTATTTTTTTTTCATCGCACATCTCCTTTGCATGATAACCCAAACACTGCACAAACTCAGGCAATCATGTTCACCCCATGATATTCAGGCAAGGATTTTTTTTTTCCACATCTGGACTACTGAAACTGCTCTGTAAACATCCATCTGATCGTTGACTGCACTGGTGTTGTTAGCCCAGCCCAAACTGATTTTAACAGAGAAGCTAACTAGCGAGGCAGCAAACTGACCCCTGGACTGTCTGCTCTATTGGTTACCAGTAAAATGGCTATAGCTCTGACCACTTGCATATGAGATATATACCTATGTGTTACATCAAAAATTGCAGAACAATCTCAGCTCTCTGAGGCACCATAGTCCTAAGGCACGAGTGTGAAGAGATAAAACGGCCTAAAGCTGAAAAATTTAAGCATGATTTTTGCACCAAAACAGCTGTTTTGGTGCTTGAATTTGGTTTACCGAAGGTTTTAGGTTCACGAAAGCAGTGGATTATATGAATACAATGGTAGATAAATGTAAATAGATGTCTAAAACAAAATTCTGGCTCTGTCACAGCGTATGCAGTGGAGTTTCGGATTCTAGCTGCAGAGAGTGGGTGGGGGGGACGTTTCCCTGCAGGGCGCCTTTTTTTGGGATTTAGCGGTAAACATCCAGGATGAGTTAGCAACTAGAGATGAGACAGACGGCTGAGACTCCATCATTTTCCTGTCTATCAGTTTAGACAAGTGCCTTCGTGTACGCCATAGAACGCAGTCGAGCCATCAGTCAGGCCCTGCTCCTTGCTTCCAGCCGAAGTTAGCTCCAAGCATTAGCGCAGTTCATCAGCTCTCAATGCAGCACGCCTCTGGCCCGCCCTTCAGCAGCGTAGCTCCGCCCCCCACCGAGGAATCGATGCAGCTGGGACGAGCTAGTCTCCCTCTGTCGGAGCGACAACGACGAATTAAGGCTGGTGCGTGTGTCTACTGCGGCCAGGCGGGCCACCCTGTCGCTTCCTCTCCTCGCTTGCTAAAAGATTAGGCTCATCAGCGACTGGAGGAGTCCTGATGAGCCAGACTTCCACCTCTCCCAAAATTCCCCATTCCTGCATTCAGATTGGCCGGCCTGCTTGCAAGCGTCAACATCCTTCCCGAGCTATTCAGCCTTTATTACGCCTCGGTTGACAATTCCATCAAGTAAATATAACTTACGGGTTAGGGTGCATGGTTATCCAAAGCAGACATCACGGATGCATTTAAAATAGTGCCTATTCATCCTTTGCAATGGCATCTATTCAGGATTCAAAAGTAATATAAATGTGACTAATAATGATAATAATTGTAAAAGTGGGTGTCAGGGCTTCGTCAGTCGGCACAATCATGTCCAATCGATCTTTACCAGGTCACCAATTTTCCAAAGTGCCTGCTCTAATATTGCTTTGGATGGGCTTTATTTGGAGCATCAATATGTGACGCCCAGGTAGTGAGACCATGCTGGCCAAAAAGTAAATAGGCATATTTCCCAGAATGTAGACAAAAACCATTCCTATAGAATGAGTGTTTAGCACACTGGATGATCTGTTGCCCTTGTTTCAAGCCAGAATAAGGTTCAGAATAAGGTAAAGACAGGGCATGTGACATTTACAAACAGTCCTGCATTGCCAACAGATAATCCAATCAACATATCTCACCCAGAAATATAGTTTTGACAGTGAATTAACTTGTCGACGAGCTGTAGAAAGGCCTGTGTCTATTTTAGTACTCAAAGCCAGCGTACATCATCCGGTATGTAGTTAGTGCCATGTCCATCAGAAGAGATCCAAGGACAATGGCACCATTAATGAATTAGGTTTCCAATCTGCTGCATTAGCATAACAGGAAACTATTAAATGTGATTTTATGAAAGGGTTTCATAGGAAAGGGAAATGATTTGAAGCTTAGTCTCCATTCACTGCGGGCATATGTGGAATGATTGTTATGGCAGTGAAGGAGGAGGCCTCTGTCAACACATTTCTCATCAAGCATAAAGCACAGGGGAGGGGCCGAGCGCAGGCAGCTCACAGTGTTCTTTGAATTTTCTGGTGTGCTATGTTACACAAATGAAGATCAAACTACCCACTATGTGATAAAGAGTTAAGCTGTAATATACGAAAACAAACCTTATAAAAAAAAAAATTCCCCAGAATATCTCAAAATAATGTATAAACTTGGGATGTAATGGTTCCAAAAATCCACAGTTCTGGGGTAGCAGTTAGTTATGTTTTTGGTTTAGCAAGGGAAATAAAAATGAGCAATTTGATTTTATACAAAAAAAAGCTCCAACACTGGCTCATTGGCAATCTTACTTACAGTTGAAGCACTCACAAACTGGCATATTGTCAATAAGAAAACACAAATAACAAGGCTATGTATGATTAATGAATTGCTACTTATGCTCATTTATACAAGGCAGTAAAATGTACAAATGACGACACATTGTGGTTGGGCTTAAGCACATTAATACTTCAGCATTGTCACATATATTCAGCAGTAAACACTGAATACTATTAATTATTGCTTTGGCACTTTTAAATGCTGTCGTGGGAGGCTGGTTGAACCTTGTGGGGGGAAGGACTCCATTGTGTTTGTTCTGGTAATTGTCACATTCAGTTATGAATTAAATGTTTCAAGTGTATCCACAGATATATCTGATCTCAGTTGATTAATGTTGGTATAAAGATTTTTCTTAATCGTTCTCTACTGATCGTGACTATCTGGGCTAAGACGACTTGCATGTGACAGCACTGCTAAAGCTGATAAGTAACCTATGTGCTGCCAAAAAATTCAGAGTAACAAACATTATACAGGGTTTCCGCAGGTCCTTAAAAAAGTCATAAATCTGAAAATCAGAATTTTAGGCCTTAAAAAGTCTTAATTACGATTTTGACTGGTCATAAAAATGTATTGGATTATATGGGACTTTTATAAGGTTTTAAACTTTAAAAAGTTGGCAACAAATTACATTACCGATTTGTTGTGTCGCACGATTAATACGCCACTCAATAAGTCGCGGAGATGTTTGAGTGTTGAACAAAACAGTTGAGAGTGGAGCGGAGCGCAGCAGACAGGAGGTGCAGCCCGTTGTATCCTCTCGTATGTCACTGCATAGTCGCGTCGCGTGTACAATAACTTTACAGCTAGGCTTACCATTGTCGCTAGCTCGTCGTTCATTCTCCGTGTTTGAGCCATGCTGTTGGTTTAGATAACGTCTTCGTTTTAAAATACCGCGGAGGCTTCAAGAGAAGCAATGCGTAAATATCTCCTCTAAGGTGCAGAACGCAGACCTGCGTTCAACAGTCCGATATAATGTGGCGTCATGTGTTGCTTGGATTTGGATTTGGTGCCCTTCTCAGTGGCAACAACAGGAGTCAGAGTCAGAAAAAAGGAAAAGAAAGAGACAATGATGCCGGTGCATCTCTTCAGGTCGGTCCATGCTTAATTATTGTTAAATATGGGAAATGTGCACTGCTAATGTAATGGTTATGCATACACCTTGAACTAGCTGACATTATTGCTACTGTTAGCAGGGCTCTCAAGTTGTGAAGACAGGCAACAGCGACATCTATCCCCCATTGATGGGGGATTTATAGATATATATCTATATATTTGGACTGGGCAAGTTAACGCGTTAATATCGCGTTAACTTTTCAATCAATTAACGGCGTTAATTATTTGATCATGCCTTAACTGCATTTTTTTAATTAAAAAAACAATTTGGGGCTTTTACTTTGAAGGTGATAATTTAGGTCCGCCCGCACGTTTCCGTAGCATTACCGGACTATTTGCCGAGTTGAGCCAGACGCGAAAGCACATATTGTTCTGTCCTTAACGAGCACCGCACGAGCGAGTCGCCTCTCAAAGCTTCACAAGTGTTCATCTGCAGCTGGCGCTGCAAGCTGCATGTCCCCGGATTGAACATCAATCGCGCATGCGCAAAGCCGCCGCTGATACCTGTCAGCTGTCCTTCACATCTCCACCTTATTCAACCAGACGTCAGTGCACTTGTTCAAGACAACACAGACTGGACTTTTCTCACTGAGGAAGAAAAACTGAACTGAAAAACATGAAAAGCACTTATTGCTTTTGTATGAAGTGAATCAATTGCTGGTCTGTAACATCTTTAAGCTAATCAACACACTGAACATGAAGCAAATAAGGAGTGGTTTGTCCCTCACTGGGACCTTTACTACTGAACAGTACCTGTTCAGAAAAAATATTTATACATATGTTTTGCTGTGTTTGATGCCGCTCTTAAGAAATGACCATCATATCCTGAAGAAGACACAATTCCAGTTCAAAACGGTGTGTCTTGTGATTATGGTACTGTGCCTCATTGTTGGATGTGGGACTAGGACGGGTAAAGTACACACACACCGCAAAAAAGTTAGGTTGTTTCGCGACCCTCGTGTGATAGCTAACCAGGGGGAACATGTGGAGGGACTAACATCTACTCGGCACAGACAATGGCTTTCTGCCATAAGTAGAGCGGATCTGACAGAGGAGAAGTTGGAGAATGAACAAGTGTGTGGTAAACACTTTGTGTCTGGACAGCCTGGTGTCGACTGCGTACCTACTCTCAACCTCAGGCACAGCAAGACAGAAGAAGTGGGGACGTGTGCCGGAAGAGCCGAACAAACACCTCCTCGCCAAAAACATCGTGGAGATCATGTCCAACGTGATGTTGTCAAGAAAGTGAAAAGGTTAGAAAGTGAATCAAGGAAATGTGAGCCTGAAAATTTCGAAAAGCCTGTGTATGTGCCTGCTTTAAAGGTTGTTGCTGCTCCGTGCACCTTGAGGGGGTTGCGCCCTACAGTTTGCGAACCACTGTCGTAGGGAATAACCTGGCTGGCGGGTGCGGCCTGACATGTCAGCAGAGCTGCCGACTTTGGCATGACTTAAGACCAATGAGTGACGGTCACGTTCAATGCGTGAGACTTTAGAGCCCCGATACCTCAGTCTCTCTGCTCCTCTCTGCCGGCGGTCCCCCAGTTGCAGACACAGTTGCGGACACAGTCCTGCGACTGTCTGTTTGGGGTAAACAGGATGTCTATGCAGCGAATAGGTTTACAGATGCGCTCCTTAGCGCCATCTATCGTCGGGGAGTTTGAAAATTAACGAACGCGCCCCAGACTTTTTTTTTGGCGTGAGATATTGGTTGTGTGGCGTGTGAGCGTGTGAAAACATGAAAAAGCGTGTGTCACACGGCAAAAGCGTGAGAGTTGGTGGCTCTGTGTCAGTGAATACTCTGCCCTCTCAGGTAGCGTCAAAGTACTTTGTGACGCCTTCTGCAGTATGTCCTTCCTGTACTGTGACGCCTATTATGAGTCGGACCAAGGGTGAGTCTAGTTCTGTGATTTCAAAAAAGAAAACAATGTCGTTGTTTCCTCTGCCTGTTTTCCCTTTGCCAGTCTCTTGTAGTAACCGCAAAGTGACCACGGCCTGGGTTGTCAGGAAGCCAAAAAAGGAGTCTTATAACGCAAAAAGGTCTCGTTGACCGACGGGGAAGGAGATCCAGGTGTTATTACCGCCCAAGAAAGATGGTGCGGGCATGAGGAAGGCCACCACCTCACCGACGGGTGGCCTGTGGATCGGTGCCCCTGCATCGTTTTGAGATGCCTGCCAGTGATGCAATCTTAAAGGGTGAAGTCTGATGTCCTCGGTCTCGTTTTTTTGGTCTCACGAAGCCGGTTATCGATTCGTTAAGTCAACCCAGGAGTGTCTCATCAAGATCTGTGCTTGTGCACATAAAAGGGGCGGCGTTAACTCAGTTAGACCAATTGTGCACCATGGAGAAGCCGCCGAGAGCAATGGAGGAGCAAACCATGATCTTAATAATGTCCGTCAATGCATAAATTACTGGGATTGTAATATTAAATCACAAATGTACGTGCCTATTTCGATTTTTATTTTGTTTTAACAATTTAACCTCATTTCAGTAGCAACCCCAGTGGAGTTGAAAGAACATAGGATGAAGTAAAACGAAATACAAGAACATAGTTCAAAGCGATCAGTAAGATTATAAAACATCTTCCAGGCTACAAGTATGATGTATGGTTTCGTCGGTCACGAAACACACGCTCTCTGCGTGTGCTCTTACTATTCGTGCGCCTTCCTCGACAGGATTCTGCAGAATAGGGCAGGCAATTTTTCCAAGACAATGATTGTCCATTAGGCGGTTTTATATACCCGCTGAGATCTTATTCGGGATTTTAACCCTTTATAGGTCACTCATTGAAATACTTTGGTTAGGCATTCAGCGTAAGTTACCGGGGCAACGTACCCCGCTAAGAAGTGAACCAGCTTCGTGAGACGGAAAACCCAGATTTAATCCAGAAGTTACCTTGTTAAACTGAAATACAGCTTTGTGAGACAGGCCTCTGGTTCGCCTCAGACGGCATAAAAAGCACCAATGTGAGGGCCTTTTTTTTTCTGACGCTTTCTCAATCAGCAGGACCTGCTGCACCAGCCTGGTTTATTATTTCATTGTGTGAATTATTTGGAACCTGACAATGAACTGGGTTTCTGTGTTGAAGATCAATGTGTGGTCTCCATTTTTGTTCAGAGCCGTGAGTCCATGAACGCACCACATCAATACAGAGGGAAGCAGATGCTGTGTACTGGGACGACAGCTGATACTACTGCTTGCTAGATGACAGCAAGGTGAACAGGCTGTTGCTCTCGGCCTTGCCACTGCGTGAGTCTAAAATGTTTTAATAATTTATCTACCTTTTACCCAGACCTTCAAATTGCAATATTTTGTTTTACTATAAACTATAACAGCTTTAACATGGATTCAGAGACACATAACTCTGCACATTTGAGTTATTAACTTTAGTATCTGTATTAAATATCTTCATTATCTTAAAATAATTGTTGTAATATATTTTTATTACAGATCATAGTTAAAATACCCCAAGAGAAAAACTGTGCAGCAAAACAAGACATGTCTGACTTACCTCTCAGGGAAGGATACTGTACTGGCACCATTTAGAGCTAATTATCAGCAGAACCTCTCCATTATGCACTGACCTGCGCCGACAAGACTGCAATTTATTTATTTATTTCAGCCCCCCGTAGTGAGCAGTGTAATCAGTTTAATAAGACCATATAACTTCCCACGTCTCCTCTAAGGGGCCTAGAACACAGGTCTGGACCTAGAAGGGCATAAGAGTAACTCATAGAAGTCTATTATTCTTTTACTGTGATAAATGGTGTTTAAGATTATGTTGAATAAAGAGCAGACTAATATTCCATGTATGCGGCAGCCAGGGTAGATTTTACTGAATGCTAATATATGCAGTGCTTGGCATTTGGCCATGCATACTTGCTTTCTAATATAACACAAAGGCTATGTTTCATGCAAAGGAACCATTTGTCTGTTGAGAGGCACCCCGAGAGAGAGGAAGACTTCCTATCATGCAGGAAAAATAACTCATCACATGACTTTTACACTCTAATCTCATCAGTAGAAGGAAGCCTTATGACATGAAGCAGGCATTTGATTTCATGACTCCTCTGATCCTCATGATTAGGCTTGAGCTTTGAGAACGGAGGCTCACTGAAACTGAGAGGTCAGAGTTTTTATCCATTTGTGTTGGCTAGTATTAAGCTCGACCAATGTTAAACAAGAGGACAGGAACAAAAGAAATGATAATCGTTGATCCATGTGATCACTGTGCATAAAACATGAATCACAAAAGTTTCTGTCGAAATCTAAAAGTTGAACATAATAGTGAAAGTTAGAGATTCTTCTTATGCCGCATTCACACGAAGGGCATCGTGATTTACTAAATACAAAGCAGAACTAGTGGTTATTTCCATGGTGGATAGTGGAAATGGTAACTGTATTTACGGAGATAAGTCACGCCCCCTTTTCAGTGTGAATGAAGCAATGATGCAAATTTATCACAGTCAAGTGAGTAAACTCGCTCGAATAAAGTGTTGCGAAACACTTCGCCCTAACTATGGAGACAGCATGCATGAGGCTGGTAATTGTGTTTTCATCGGAGAACATAATAATTAAAAAGCAGGGGTAAGTACAGCAGGATGGATTGGATTATGCTTCTGTAAAGCAACAGGAGGTGGAGTTTGAAGACAGCCTTTGTTGGGATTGATTGTGGATAGAATTGATGGATTGATCAAAACAGAGTTAATTGTCTATAGTGAGTCTGATACATCTGAAGCTGCTCAACTGTCTTGCCATGCATAAAGGTGGGGTGCAGAACAGTCTGACCTTTTAATGTATTAATGACCAGTTCTTTGGAATTGAACATGTTCAGCCACAGTTGTCCGTTTCCCATCATGCAAATTGTCAATCCAGCGGAAGAGTACGCAAATTTATCACATAGTAAGGAAATAAAGCAATTTGAGACAAAACCAATAAGAACTAAATATCATCATTGTAATAAAGCTGGTAATAAATATCCAGTGTATACAAACTAGTGTTTACTGTGGTTGAAATGGCGACACTCCTCCTGTCCATCTTGTCCGATAAAAGATGGCGAACTACGACGAAAACACGGAAAAAAGGCTGAAACTCCGTCATATTCTCTCACATATAACTCTCTTTCCTGTTCTCCTGCTACTCTCGTGGTCTGCTCGCTTGCAGCCGTACCTCTGCACCTGATTTCAACATTACTGTAATGTACCATATATGCCTGGAAAGCGCGTCTTAGCTTTTGGAATCCGTGGCACCTGCATCCGTACTAAAAGGGTTAAGAAGGCCTTTGCAGATTAAAGTACACAGAGAGTGGACTTTGTGATTGATTGTCATGGACTTCAACAAATCGGATCTTTAGTTTGACAAGCTGGGTGTATTCTTTGACAGCAGCGCCTGCGAAATGGCGTAGATGTATGATTGTTCAGTGTGCCAGTGTGACATTAACATCTGCCGTGATTGGTCAGTGTGCCACCATGACTTCTGTAAACAAAAGAAGGAGAAGCTGGAACCTAGAAGCTCAGGCTGAAGCCTGAGAAACTGACTTGTTGGTGGATTTATTGATGGCGCCTTTCGCACAGAGGGTTACGGAGGGTTATGGTTACCGGCCTATGGTTTTAACAAATAAAACTAACCTTTACTTTCTCGACAAATTGGTTAAAATAGCTCCGCAGGTCGGTCCACACACCCCTCTCTCTATGCCCGTAATAGTGCAAAGAAAAAAACGCCATAGAGCATCTGCTGTCCACACATGACAGTCTGTATGAACCACCATGTCCGACAGTAACTACCGAGACGCTTTTCTCCCCCAGTCTGCCTCTAATGTGGGCTGCATGGCACTTAAAGCCCAGGCTTGAAAACGCACAGCCCGCCACAGTGTAATAAATTATTTTTTAGATTTGTGATTAATACCAAGTTAGTGATTTGGGTTATGGATTTATATTACAATATGTCTTGACAGGTATCATCATTTTAAGATGAATGTAGCGTTATATGGCTGAAGACATGTTGTGTGTCAGCCTGTCAAGCTTTTAAACACACAAACACGGCACCGGTTTAGCTCCTCACAGCTCTAGTTGTTCTGATCCTCAGTTTTATTGTGTTTACTGTGCAGATGTAATGAGAAGAGACAGGAGTATTTATTCAAGCGAGGATCTCCCACTCCCCCCGAGTGTGCACTTACACAGAAAAGACACAAAGCACAGTGTGAAATGTAACACGTTACACACTTTCTGCAGATAGATTATAGATATATTTCTAAGATATTTTTCAGTGAAATATATCATCAAGTTATTACATGTTTTATAATGTCTTTGGTAGAAAGGTTTCTAGTCAAAGGAAATGCCATTTAATTATCAGATTGACACAGTTTATTTTCTGCACACCATGGGCACAAAGAAAGCGTGACAATCTAAAGATAAGCCAATATTGTCACGACCAGGTGTGGAGGGACAGACTCAGGCGCAGAGGAAGACAGGAAGCAAGTTTAGGAGAAATCAAAAAGGCACTTAACGTACACTGGTAGACTAAAACAACCTCACTGGGGACAAAGGAAAGCACGGGTCGGAAACAAAGGTGTATGGTATGAATAATTAGGAGACACGTGGGAGTGGCTGAGGGCAGGTGAACGGAATGAACAATCAGGAGACAAGGCAGACGGGGCAGGAAGTGCAGGGACAAAGGGTACAAACTACAAAATAAAACAGAAAGCCACCCAACCCCGTGACAAATATATGCTGCTGTGGAGCAAGATTTAAAATAAAAGTGAATGGACCGGCCCACTCAATACGCTGTGCTGCCCACTCAATGCATCGACCAGTCTGTGGTCTACTAATAAAAATACCCATACACTTAACAGTATTTTGGAAGATTACAAAGAAATTGCATAATCAAGCATGAAAACGGGTCAGGGGTGAAAAAGGTGAGAAGGATATTACCCAGTTTTTTAAGCGGCTGCGTTTTAAAAAGTCACATGCTGTGTGATCAGCCCCTCATTCCCCTCACCTCAGAATCTACTTCCTCATTAACGGCAGCGTTAGCTAATAACTTTCCACCGGAGCGTTAGCTAGCTGGCTAACGTCGCGTTCTCTCCTGCTGTGTTCAATGACTCAATTCATCAAGCTGTAGGTAACGTTAGCTAAGTCTATGTCAACAGAGCTCCTGGGTAACTTAACTTAGATATACCATCAAATATTATAATACCATGCACTCGCGTTTCCTTCTGGCACACGCACCTGTTCGCAGTTCACTGAATATAACACCCCCCCCCCCCCTAAAAAAACCTCAGCGAATCTACACGATTCACGTAGGTCACCTATATTAGTTTCAAAACGGCAAATTTTGCCAAAAGGTGAGAGGTTTCCATGTCTGATCATGTTTTTTTTTAATAACATTTGGATCCACCAATTTGCCTGGATGGACACATGGAATAAAATAATACTTGCTATTGTTACACCCCAAGGTAGTGTTTGCTTGATGTATATGCTTAAATCTGGGCTGGTATCAAAAGATGTACCAGTACGTTTGTGTTTGACACGTTAAAACATTTCTGTAATACCAATACAGTTAAGATGTTTGGATGTGGTCAGAAATGTTCCGAACACATCCATATCAGTTACTACTTTGAAAACCGGATGTTGTGTCCCGTGGCTCTTTTTGCTCGTTTGAATATGTTTCACGTCAGTGTTAGCTGCAGCTGACAACCCGACTTCGAGAAGAACGGACCCGACGCAACGGGGGCCGAGCCCGGGCCTTCACCGGCACATCCTCACACCGGCGGCCAAGGGGTCTTCAGACCGGCCCCGTTACCGGCTTCACACCGCCCCTTTTCTTTTCCTCCGCCAGGTCGTTACTGGCACATCATCAACCTCACACCGGCGGCCAAGGGGTCTTCAGACTGGCCTCGTTACCGGCTTCACATCGCCCCTTTTCTTTTTTTTTTGTTGAAAAGTTGGCAGCTCTGATTATCACCTTCATAGTTTTTGCAGCAGCTCACTCTTTTCTGCAACACCATCTATTATTTTCTTACTGTCCAGCATCTGCAAAACATCTGTCTGAGTAGCCATCAACATAAAAGATTCCAGGTGCTGTTGAGAGAGTGAGCACCTGAGCCTGTTTTGGATGTATTTCAGCGTCAAAAAGCTTCTTGGTTGTCCACTCCTCAAAAACGGATGCCTTCAGCCTATCCCACTGTCGTGCCAGACTTTTTGAGCTCGCTTTGTAACTCGGCCACTGTTGCTCCGTCATCAAATGGCAGCAAACACTTGGAGTGCTGCCCCTGGAAAACTATCGCCGTAAGAGGTTACATGGCTGAAATCTTTCGGTTCCAGAAGTGCCAAATCAGCATACAAAGTGCCAATCTTGAGGAAACGTTGGTGCTTGCTTCCTGCAACTGATGCCATGATTTGATTGTGGAACTCAATCTTGTATGTTTCGGCATCAGTCATAACCTCATCTCGGGACATCTCTGCAGGCATGGATTTCTTCCATCTTCCTTGTTTATGTGGCAGAGTAGTCTCCAGCTCAGACTCCTCACTCTGCTCCTGTAGTTGATTGTTGCTCACTGGACAAATTTGTCGGCCACTCTCTTGACACTCTGGAAATCTCTGGTTATATCCTTCAGCTCTGCTTTTGCAGCCGTAACCATCTGATGAGCTGTCAGGATGTCTATTCAACTTGTCTGAAGGTATGTAGAGACTGATGACGTGACCTGGAAAAATCACCAGAAGGTCTAAGTTGTAAGTATAGTCTCATACTTCAGAAGCTGGCCGATGTATTCATGTGCATTGACTCGTGCCGTATCATTGATGGTATCTCCATCTTGAATGGCAGTGAGGGTGTAGAGAACGTACATGGCCTGTCTGGCTTTCCAAAAGAGCCAAACACCTTTTGTCACAGCTGCATCTTTAGACCACGAGCGTGTTTCTCCTATCGAGGTGAGACGTCTGCGTCTCGCGTGTTTGCTCTCCTTCTACCAGATATATCCTCTGGTAGGACTCTCTGAAGAAGACAGCGATGTTGTTCATCTGGGGAAAAAAGAGAGCCACTTGCCTAAACTTTGTGCTGTCTGACAGCAAGATTTAGGATGTGTAAATGGATGTGTAGAACCTATGGATTTGAGTCAAGCACTTTTTGGAGAGCAGTGCAAAGAAGCCTTTATATTGGCCTTGCATATTGGAGGTCCTATCAGTGGAATTTCCAATGTAGGTACTGCTTCGCTTCACATCCAGATCCATGGTCTCCAGCACATAATTCACAAGTTAGGCAAAGTACTGCCTAGTGGATGCCTCACATCTGATCACAGCAACTATTCGCTCATGAACAGTGTCTGTCACATACCATATGACAACAGGGCATTAATCGTGGGCTGTGATGTCCTGTGTGGAGTTGATCTGGACAGATTACATTCCAAATTAGATTCCCTGACTTCAGCTGCGATGGTAGTTTTTATTAGGCAATGAATGGTAGCGATGGTTGTTTTAAATAGGAGAGTGACCGTACCTCCTCTTGAATCAGACTAGTGTATCTGCTTGCTCTTTTCGATGCAGAGAGTGAGGTGTTCCTTGAGACAGACGTCACTTTGCCAGTAAAAATACTTTCCAAAAAGTTACCATGGTCAATAGTGTCACCATCAAGTGTGTATGCTGCCTCTTCCTGCTTTCCTCTGTAGCTCAAACCTCTTTTGCCGATGAACTTAATCACATCTATAATGCGCTCCAAAACTTGTTGCCTCCTGAGGACTTGCTCTCTGTGAAGCGACATCTGAGGTGGCATGAGAAGGTCCTGGAGCGTGCTTTTTCAGGACAAAACCTCTGTGTAGGTGGGTCTTCTCATGCTCTTCAACCCTCTGGTGTACGTGAGATTAGCCAGTGATAAAAGAGCTGTTTTCTCTGGGATTAGCTAAAGTTAGACAAAGGAAACAGAAGAGGGCTACTTTGTCTTTTCTTCTAATATTATTTATAACATCATCGCCATTTTCTATTGGTGCCATCTTTGCAAAAAAAAAATCTATGCACTACATACAGCCTTGTCTGTCTTCTGCTGTGGGTGAAAATGAAAGAAAAGGTCTAATGTGTCTGACTTCGGCCTGGTGAAATAATTAAAATCTTGGCCTTCACATTTTGTGTCATTATGCCCTTTGCTATCTCTAATCCTAGTCTAGATTTTTTCTGTCATCCTGGCTGTTATTCCTGCCGCTGTCATCATCAACCGACATGAGTGGTAAATAGTGTTGTCAATGGTCTAACATACTTAATAATAATAATAAATAAATAATCTCTATCAGCAAACTATGGTAGTTTGTTGTGTTACATACATTACATGTAGGTGTACTAAGTATACTTGTTTGTGCTTAACTTTCCACTATTGGTTAGTACACTCAAAGTGTATAAGTATACTGTAAATACATGTACTAAAATGTGGTACTTGTATATGAATATAAATTAAATTAAATACATACCAGCATAACAACCAACTATACGAACAATCAGACAAGAACATAAAAACAGACAAATCTAAGAAATCATAATAAATCATCATACTCCATATTGAACCGACTATAACAATTGTATTTATCTTATTCTTACCACCATTTTATTTTCAGTTCATACAGGCCACCTGTCGAATGTCTCCCCCAAGAAAGATAATGTACACAACATGCTCACTACACAAGAAGCCAGACACATCAACAACCAATGCTAGAAAGAATAGGTCCACATTTACACATAGCCGGGTATTTACAGAAACAAATATTTCTGCCCCTCCATTTTTAAAAATAACATCGTACACCTAAGATCGTTTTTCAAAAAGTTCCTGTTTACATGAAACGCATAAATACGCCACCGAGCACCGTCATAACTATGCCAAACCTGTAGTTGGCAGTCAAACGAGAAGGTATTATGTCTGTAAAAAACATTAAATCATGATAAATATAAATATTGGGGACCCATCCCTCCACAGAGTCACTTGGGTCCCAAGGTTGCAAAGTCCTTCGTATGGTTTCGGCATAGTCCTCCCCAATAAAATTCTTAGAAGGGTTCCAGACGGGAAAAAAACCTGTTCATGTCTCCTTGGAGAACATGTGTGGCAGGAGTTGCAGGACATGGTGAAGCCAACTGGAGACAGACGGTGTGGTGCTGTCTAGCCAACGCTGTAGGATGGATAATCAAGCGCAGTACCCTTGCAGACTGAGGGTGCCATTATGTCTGTTTAATACTGGTGAGGCAGACTAAACAACGCTTATATTCTCACTTACCCGTAAATAAACCTTTATTGGCCCGGAAAAACTCAGATGGTGCTATAGGATTTGTAATACTGACTGAGACACTGACTGACTGACTGAATGTCACATTGACCCGGGAACATCTTTGCTCTAAGAAACGAACATGTACAGGAGGGTTAACGCTACCCCTTTTGGTCCTTGTGTCATGGTTCCTAGGATTTTGCACCCTCTTAATATTCATTCACTTGCTTTGTTGGTCACGGATTCAGAAAGATCATTAGTGTGTAGCTTGTACACACTAAATAAATTAAGTACATTTGAATACAACTCACAAAATATACTTTTCTTTTGCGGTAAAGGACTTCCTCCGAGTTAATATGAAAATGCGTAAAAGGGTAATACGAAGCTCTGAGTGGAAATGAAAGGCTTTATTAATAATGAACATATACAGCAATCAAATAATAGCCTTATTCGTTTCAAATGGGTATTCAACAGGCATTTGAAACGAAGCTTCACTTATTCTACACAAACTTGAATCTCATGATTAAAAAATATACATAATTTGACACAATAGAACACAGCAAACCAACACAAATACGTTATATTATTATTACAATTATTATTTGTTAGAAAAATTCACTCGACCCCTCGAAGTAAAATCATTAAAACAGGAACATTTATTGGTTGCAAAGAAGGAGCAGAGTCAGAAGTACAAGGTGATAGAGAAATTGCATATCCAAGACTGCTCCAAGATCTCTCAAAGAACCACCTCTTAAATACTCATCATGACCCACGAACAGAAACCCTCATGACGTCTTCGGCCTAATCGGGAACCTTTCCCCTCGTCCCATAGAGCGGTTTGTAAGAAATGGTCATATGATAACAAAGGAACTGCACGTTCTTTCAGACAGAAACATACAGTCTCACTTCTGTCAGGAGACATGTTGAGTTTGTGTGTAAGATTAAACAGAGACAGTAATACGAGAAGTCTGAATGTAACAGTGAAATAGTAAATGATTAGGTGTGAATATTGTTTTTCTTCCAATATTATTATTATCAATTTAATTGAAAACAAAAATGAAATTTTATTGAAAATTAAAATTTAATTTTATCTATTGAACAATTGAACATTAATTAATTGTTTTTTAAAATATTTTACATTTCCCCCTCTTCCTCCTCCACAGCCTCAATGGTCTCCACTCTGTTGCCTATTAAGGCAATTTTTTAATTAAATAGCGCCGTCTTCATCACCGCCGCAATCGGCGACCACTTGTCCTCGTCGATGAGGACAGTCCGGTTTTTGTCCGGGAGCAGCTCCAATTCTCCCGAACTGTCGTCCACGTCCATCACGCTGTACCACGCCCACCACCTCCAGGCTCCTGGAGCTTAACACCTGATGAAAGACAGCATAATGTCAAGATACTAAAATGATTTAACATAACTGAGTGCATATACGACAACATCTCTGATCCAGCACTTGCTTTGAAAATCAATTGTATTGATTGTGAAATTCATTAAGTATTATTACCATCCTAGTCATCATCATTTTCCTGCACATTTTGAAAATGGGATTTTTTTAGCAATACATGTTGACAGGGCACTCCTAAAATACACATCTACTGCTCTCTAAAATCGGAAAAAAGGTGTCAATTAATAATTAAAGTAGCAAAAGCTAGACATACTTCAATCTCCGTGTTTTGATTGGACTGGAGCTTAAAGCCGTAGTCCCCCGAGGACCCCCTCATCAGTGAAGCCCTTAATGTGGTCCCGATAGGGACGTTTGCCATGGCGGCCTCCCTCCAAAGAGACAGGGGAACCTCGGTCTCCCCCTGTACATAAACACATAAACAAATCGTATTTTACAGTGCTGACAAAATGCCCACAGACCTTTAGTAATAAATAACCTGCCTGCTTCAGCGTGATGTTGAGCAGAGGGACCGTGTCCCTCCCCATCACCACCTTCCTCACAGCCAAGATCTGAACAAGGTGGATTTGTGTTAATTTTCACATTTCATAAAAAATCATATTTAATAGTCTTTTTATTCTCCAAGAATATACTAAACATTTGTTTACACATCGCATTCCTGTCGGACAGAAAATTACTTACTTCTATCACCTCCACCGTCAGGAGTCCCAGGGACTCCCTGCAGGCCCTCAGGGGGGTTAGAGGAGAGCGGGGAGTCAGGAGACTTTGGGCCTCTTCTACCAGCTCTGCTGAGACGACAATGTCGGCAGAGCGGTAGAAGGCGGTGTCTTTTGTTGTATTCATGTGTTGGGGGAGAGGAGCCCCTCAACCCGTACCCCCTAGCCACATACGACCCTCCCTCTTTGACTTTGGGTCCTCAAAAAGAGTGACCTTAGTCACAGATTTTCTATCCGTGATGGCTATCACTACATTGTCTTTTATGGAGCGTGGCTTCGCAACCCCGGTGAAATCCCTGGGATTTAAGGGCGATAGGTTTTCATAGCAAATGTAAACTCATATGCAGATGCCGAATGTGTGTGAAAACGTAATGAGTGATAGTAATGACGATTCATTTTATTTATGGAGCTGCAGGAACACATGGGCAGATCTTTATTTTTCTATCGTTATTTTTCTTCTTATGCTCTTATTTTTCTTGCGTCAGTGTTCTGCAGCGGTGGGCGCACATTCATTATTATGCATGGCTTTAGTATTCCTTTGAATGTCAGTTATAACTTTCCCTGACGCGGCTGCAGTGAGCGTTTGGTCACTAACAGGCTGTTAAGAGTGGGTCAGACTGATCTTATGTTTCCTTCTTAGTGAAAGAGCGTCTTAAGCTAAGAACGACTCCGAGAAACATGTCCTTCTTTCACAGCCATCTTAAGAGCGCTCATAAGACGCCCTTAAGCGCTAAGAGCTGCATCAATTCCCCCTCAAACTATATGACAACTAACATGTGCTTGGTAAGATTTACAATATTATTTGGAAGTTAGTATATGTGAAAGGGGCGTCATCATACGCTGACTTTGTTTTACCACCTTGTCACCTTCATCGATTCTGTCTCCAAAAATGAATAGTGGAATGGGTCAGGATTGGCGGGGGACACTAACATTTTCCTGAATGTGAAGCGTTGACAACTAAAACGACATTTTGTCTAGTCTATGATAAGTGAATTATTTTCAACTTTTCCCATTAATATTTCCCAGGGTTATATTAAGAGTTTGTACATACCTTGATCCAGTGTACTTGAAGAAAATCTCCTGATCATAGCTATGTCCTAATTAGTAGCTGACTGAGAAATTATAAAATGTAGGTATTCTTTCAAGTAACTTTTGGCCAACTTGCTCTACTATACTTAACCTAGCATTTGTATATTATTTTAATGCTGTATGACCTAATGCGGTTTGAGACTCTTGTGTTGGAACTTGGATGGTCTCCTGTATTTTTTGAGTACTTCCAGGCCTCTCCAAACTGATGAAGGGTTGTTGGCTGAAAACTTATTTTTTCAGTGTAGCTCATCTTTTTACATTTTATTTAGCTGATGCTTTTATCCAAAGCGACTTACGATGAGTGCATTCAACCATGAGTATAAACTCAGAACAACAATAATCAACTAATTATAATTTCTTCAAGAAAGCAAAACTACAAAGTGCTTTAAGTAAGTTCTCTGACAGATGTGAGTACCGAGCCAAGTTTCAGGGAGGCACATGGCGGCAGATCTGCTAAAGTCTGTGTTTTCTTTGTTATGGGGCAGCAGTTAATCAATCGTGTTTGCCAGAGAGCGGACTATTGCCAGATGAACGACAGCAGCGCAGTTCAGAATCCCCGTTGACGCAGTTTAACCAGCGCTCCTGCGCACTTCTCCCCGTCGGTGTCTCCGGTAAATTCTGAGAAGAGTGGCTGCCTTATAAACTAAAATCTCTTCAAAGCTTTCCAGTCTGATGAAAAACTGTGAAAATCTTTGACTTGTGGAGTGATGAAAGTGTAAAAGTTCCTCCCAGCTGAATGTATTTAGAGAGGGAGAGCTGGAAACGAGACAAACAAATAAAAACGGAAAAAGTACGAAAGAGCGTGGTACTGAAGCTGCCATCTGCGGCACCATATAGTAATATATGTAGCCATATAGTCAGTGTTTGTTTAAACGGTGTTACTTCTTTGTATTTTTGTAATGTTATCTAATGATCCATGAGCCATACTTTAAATGGTCAGTAGGCGGTGGTGCGAGTTCATCTCTTATCTCGTCTTATCTTAACTTCTATGCAGAGTTTGGCATCAGATAGCCCTATTGATGTATCACTGAAACTGGACATCCTGCATTGTAATTCGTACAACACACCAATAAAGCCACTTTGATTCTTTAACAGTTACATTCTCAATCTGAATGCCTGTCAACTCGTGTGCCTCTTTGCATATTCTGATTGTGAAATATATTTTTAAAAAGCAGCTATATACTACCAACAACTCAAATCCTAGCTGCACATGAAGGTGGGTTGCAAAAGGATTTGTGCATGGGTGAACGCAGTGGAACATGAATAAAGTTCCTGCTGATGACAGATAAGGTGTCTCCAGACTGTGACAGATTGGTTCCTGCAGAATCACCTATATATCCAGCACTGAAATTCCATTTCATCAATCCGATAAGAGACAAGTGATAGCAGATAGTGATCTGTGTCAACACAAACTAAATTAAAAAATGTAGAGACTTAAGAGTTGATAGTATCTTAAAACATCACGCAATTTATTCTGCTTAACTCCAGAGGTGATGAGCAGGAGGGAAAAATAAGGGAAGTTGATTGATGGTTGTTGGAAAATATATTTACAAAGACAATGACCTCTGTCAGCTGATGTAACATACATTAACTTTATTGGGTTTGCGTATCTTCAACAGGCAGTTGCCAACTTGCTAACTTTGTCGCTAAATCTGTCGACTTTCCAAACCCTCTTGGTGCCGTTTTTCTTGTCAAAAGCGACTAGCAACAAATCTAACGACTTTTTCTGGTGTTATTGGAGGCTTTTCTAGTGTCTTGAGACTCAGGTGAGGTATATCGCAAAATGAATCAAATTAGGTCAATTATACCTTATATATAACTATATATAACTATATATATATATATATATATATATATATATATATATATATATATAGTTATAAAGTTTTATATTTAATATTTTTAAAATGATATATATATATAATTAGTAGGGAGAGAAACTGATGCTGGTTCTTCAGAGAATCATCACACTGCATCTCCATCAGTTCTAGTTGCAGACCACTTCTTCTGCATCCATCATGAAGGGAGTCGAGAACAGCTTGATTTATTTCTCAGTGCAGAAAAATCTTGAGTGCGCTGACTGAGTTGTGTCATGAGATGTGATGACAGACGCATATTTCCTGATTTTAACAGAACGGTTTACCTATTGAAAAGCTACTTTTATTTCAGATAGCGTGGGGAAGTGCGCAGTGTTGAAGTTACGTCGTTGCGTCTCAAAGAGAGGGAACTTCACACAGAATGCTTTCATTTGTGCGTAAGGTTGTGGTATCTGCGCTTTGCCTTGCAGGCTTTCATCAACTCCCCGGAAAAGCATTAACAGCTGAGCGGTGTCTGCGGCATCTGAGCTCTCATCACAAGCTTCATGTGCCACCTGATGTTTTTAAGTTAGCTGACAAGTCTTCGTGCTCTGTGTTATAAAGTCTTCGTCTGGGAAGGTTTCCCGTGTCACGCTGTGAGCTGAGCGACCTCGTAGCTGCTTGTGAGGTATTTTGTGTTTTTGTTTGGATGGCAAAAAAAACAATTGTTGAGCTCGCAGGCTAGCTGCCATTTGCTTGACTTTCTCTCTATTATAGTTTTAGAATCTGCGGCGGGCCAATAAAAAATGGGCCTCGGGCCGTAGTTTGGACACCCCTAGTCTAACTGTTCGCTTAAAAATACAGAAAGGAGTGAGAATTTAACCCGGAATTCAAAGGCTGGCTGAAGATGTTCATTGGCAATGATACACGGCCGTACTATATATACAAGGCTTCAAAACAGTTGAGAATGAAATGCAGAAGATCTCTTCTCTCTTAATCTGCAGTGTGGAAAATACACCCAGTGATGTTCAGCTTTAACTCATTGACCTCCAGTATGATACACTATGGCAGAGCACTTCAAGTCACCATCATTTTTTTTCATTCATTTTTATTCTTCTCTCAAAGAGGAGAACTTTCCACAAATAAGGAGGCCTGCTCAGAAAATGTTAGTTCTCTTTGGATCTACCCACACACGTGAACAAGTTCAACAAATCCAGATACAGATCCTCTCTCACTGTCGGCTGTTCTTCGCGTATCCTCCTCAGACATTCAACTTCAATGCACTTGCCCAAGACAGACTGGATTTTTCTTACTGAGTAAGAAAAACTGAACTGAACTGTAAAACATGAATAACAATATCAAACTCTCTGAAGAGGAGAGAAAAAATACACTGGCATGTGTCGTTCGAGATTGAGGTCAATTAAACACAAAGCTATGGAGGCCTTGAGTCCTCCTCATTTGTGGCTTATGGGGCTTGGCCTCCCCTCAAAGTGTCCTTGAGCAAGACACTGAACCACTCCCCGGGCGCTTTACAGTAGCTCACTGATTATAGAATTCTAAGAATGGTTTGAATGCAATAACCCATTCTTTAAATAAAATAACTTTGAAATAAATAGACCATGTCCACATTACTACGTTTTCCATTTTAAAACTCATTTCTTGGTAACACTTTATAATAACTACACGCTATTTAGCATTAGTTAGGTATGAGTAAACACTTCATTTATAAAGTATTTTTCCCAAATTAACACTTATACTGCAATTCATTCAGTTAGTTGCTCGTCATTAGTTAAGTATTTTGTGTGACTCCATCTAAATGAGGACTATCTGTGATTTACAAGGCCTTTATTGACAAGGGGATAAGAGACAAACAGGGTTTAAATACAAGGGGAAGATGATTTGACACAGCGGGAAACAATCAGGGACTTAACATACGTTACAGCACATTCAATGAACATGACAGAAATCCTTCATCTAATGAGTCGTTGGCAGGAACCACGATCCAGGACTGGCTCCACACAGCCATGATGCATGGGAACTTGAGGCGAGAGAAGCACAGAGGCTCCGGAAAAGAAGTAGAATATATGTCACCCACTCTGTAATTTCCTTTGTTTATCATTGTATAGCCTCTAATAACACGATTAACAGATTCAGACTTACCATACTCTTATAAGTTGGATAAGGGTAAAAGTTTTACTTTAATTTGAAAGTGAAGTAATCCCCATAAAACCCAATATTATATTGTAATGCACAGCATATTGTTTGTAAAATATGAGTGAAGTGAGTGTGCAGTGTGTTTGTCAGTTTGCTTGTGTTCTATATTAGGGATGAATCATGCAGAGAGAACTATTGGTTCCAGCCTTCCCTCCATCACAGACTTGTACACCTCCAGACTCAGGAAGAGGACTGAATAGATCCCTGCAGACCCCTCACACCTGAACACAAGTTCCTCTCTGGTAGGCGCATATTGTAGATAATATGTATATATGTTCGATGAGAGCTACGTGAATTTGTGTAAACACACATGGCCAATAAAGCTGATTCTTGACGGGCAGCAACAATGCCCGATTTATTTTTTGTATTTGTTTAACTTTTACATAACTACAATAGAACAATATAAACAATTAGGAAAAAATGTTAGTTTAAATGTTTGTATTGTTCCACATAAGTCCAAATGGCTCCCATGTCTATTTAACTGGGAAAAGAAACATTGAGATGTAATCATCCCACTGGAGGTTGTAGGTAGCTTCAGAGCCAGTACTGGCAGACCTGTAATTAGGTTGACCTTTACCGTGGGCTTCAACACAAATGCTCGGCTTTTTCCCTCTGAAAACATCATCGTAAGCTTTCAGACAGCAATGTCATTTTAAAGCTCAACTAGTCTGGCAGCAAATCAGGGTGCAGCCACTGAACAGTATGTACATGTCTTCCTGGTAGTGTGCCGGACTGCTTGGTCAGTGTATAGTGAAGTGAGGTCCTTTGAGCCATTGCTGAGCAGGTGCTGTGCCACTGTGCAGATCGATCTCAGGTGTGATTCTGTTCTGTGCTTTAGAATCGCTTCATAAAAACACCCACTCTTACCTCCACCCCTCTTCTGCACCTCTGACCATTCTGAGTAATCAATACCCGTTTAGAGACAGCATTTTAGGCCTGCCCTACACCTGCCTCTTTGCTTTTATGAAACCCCCTGGCCTTTGATTTCTATACGTACACCATCACACAGAGTTATTGATCACTGTCGTGTTCTCTCTCCAGACTTCAAAATTGCTTCTCTCCGTTCAACAACTCTTCGAGTTCTGTGGAGATGCTGACGTGTATCCCCGCAGCCTCTCTGGCTCTCCAGCAATTTGATTTGCTGTGGGCATGCCGGAGGATGAATAGATAATGGGATGCTTCTGATTGACTTGCTCGTGCTGACGTTGAGTCTAACATAACAACAAATTTAAAAAGAAGTGGGAAAAGTGTGGATGAGCTTGCAGTGCTATGCTTGCGTGTGCGTGTGTGCGTGTGTGTGTGTGTGTGTGTGTGTGTGTATGTGTGTGCGCACGTGTGTGGTAAATCCTCCAATTTAGATGACAGAGAGGCAGGACTGCTTTGCTCTAAATGAGCTCCCAAGAGTGAAGAGTCCTCCAGTTTTTATCCCTCCCTGTAGGTATGCAACGCTGAGGAGCTGCCAGACAGACATCCACTGATGGTAACACACACACACACACACACACACACACACACAGACCCCTTTAGCATGCCTACCACTGCTTTAGCGATCAAACAAGTACAGTACATGGCATTAAAGTGAGTGGACGAATGAACACTACACCCATGTGTGATAGTTGAACACATTCAAAAATCATGGTAATTAATCTGCAGTTACAACTGCCTCCACTCCTCAAAGATGTTTTTCCAATTTTTGGTAGCTGGCTGCAGCAATTTGCTCTCATTCCAAAGAGATTTAAGGTCCAAGGATAATGTATTGTCATTATGCAACGCAGGGTTGCACAACTAAATTCAGTTGTGTCCATTTTCAACACAACAAGCGCATTACCAACAAAACTGAAACGGTTTAATAAGAAGAGACAAGTCGAATAATGAAAGGATAATTGTTTATTGTTAACAGATGATATGCAATGATAAAGTCTCAGAGTCTTTGGAGCTTGGACTCCACAGGGAGATTTGTAATTGAGGGCCGTCTGCCCACGATCAGCAACGAGATAAATCCCCCTGTGGAGGCCAGACGTGGTGGTGGTGATGGCTGATGAGGCTGATAGAATGAAGAGTTGATGCAGCGGATGGCTCTGCCAAGACTGAGCGGAGATGGGGAGGTGGCGGGGTGCGTAACAGCAACATTAATAAAGTAAAGAGTCATATTTAAAAGAGACGGCAGCAAGGTTATTGGCTAACAATGGTATTGTTTCGTTGTGCTTATTGGATAGAGGAGACCAGCTGATCCAAACAGCTGGTGTCGTGATTGACGGCCGGAACAATGACAGCAAGTAAATAATGAGTGAGCATGCGCGAGAAGTGATTGGCAGATGTGAGAAATAAATGATGGACTTGCAAGAGTATGGTCTTCTGACTGAACTTACGCTATAGCTTCATTAGTCCATTCCTGTAGTGCATTTATTGAATTAGCATCATGATAATAATACATAACAGGCAACACAGCAGGGAATATATCAGGAAACATTGCAGAGTAGGGACATGCCAGGAATGACAGCAGACAAACAGAAAAAGGGGAACACCTGGTTTGAATACACTGGGGATGTGCAGGTGATACAGGAGGATTCAATTAGGGGCGGGGCAAACAATCACAAAGATTGGAAAACATTGAAAAGCAGAAAGGATGTATCTTTATTTCATCTGGATATTTGATATTCTTCTTACTGTTTTATTACTGTTCTACTGTTTATTTATATTGATTTTTATATTTATTTACTGTGAGCAAGGCTGCTGTAATCCTGTAATTTCCCCACTGAGTGACTAATAAAGGATTATCTGATCTAATTTGATGGTGTTTATCTCACATCCAGTGACAACATAAAACAATATACCTACACATGGTGTGAGCAAAACAAATACTTTACAGTGAATATTGGTGACAATTTTACATTCTGATTTGGTCTCTGAGTCGGTATGGATGGAAGGACTTTGGTATCGATCCTTTAATCTATGTTATTCTAAACTAACACATACAACATATAGTTGATATAGTGTGTTTAATGTGCTAATTTTGGTGATGAAACCCCCAAAAAACAACCAGTAAGTTTATGGCTGGAACTCAACTGGCTGCTGATTCTTGTTGCAGACATTCTCAGTTACACACACAAGTCTCAAGTGTCGATGCGGCTTGAATTAGACCCGATCTCTTCATCTCAGCAGGTAGCCAGATCTTCACTCATCTCTAGTTGGCTGGAGAGATGGCGGCAAAGTTTGCCAAATGTGGTTAAAGTCTCTTTCTTGAAGTTGCTAGATCAGCACACTTCAGCATGTTTAGTGCAGCTCAGGGATTTGAGGTTGATGCTAATCAGGCAATTAAGAGTGAATTAAATGTAAGTGATCAATGTCAAAGAGCTCCGCCACTGATTTTACCTGGCATATACAGACTTTAATAAATGGTTCAGCGATGTATTCAGCACATCTATTCATCATTTAATTTATTAAATTGTATGTATGCCTTCCAGCATCCCTCTAGTTCCCCCCAGGTAAACAGTGTTCGCTTGGTCAGCACTTTTGTTGTAGTTTCAGCTCTTTGCGCAGAAAGCTTTGAGCTGCCGGCTCGCTGTTGTTGTTGTTTCATGTGTATGAAACATTCTGGTAATATTCACGAGTAGGTTTATGTCTGTTTATTATTAAATGTAATATTTCTGACAGCCGAAGCTCACTGCAATCCCTCTACTTCAACTTTTGTATTAGTTAATTTGTTTAATATTTATAATCTCTCTCTCTCTCTCTCTCTCTCTCTCTCTCTCTCTCTCTCTCTCTCTCTCTCTCTGTTTCTCTCTCTCTCTCTATCTCTCTCACATAAATATTTTGACATCATTTACAAATGTACGCTACACTACAGAAAATAATAAAGTAAACATAAATTGCATGTCTATGACAGGATGCAAACTCTGGTTTCCAGCATGACATATGTGGATTTAACTCATCAAGAATTCCGGTTAAACATCAGAATCTGACAAATGGGGTCGTGAAAAGATAATAAAATAAGAAAACCATAGAAAAATATATTCTTTGATAAATCAAAGTTTGTTCATTTTTCAAACTTTCATCCAATGTCTTATTTTCTCATGTCGGGATAATTTTACCTCTTTTGATTCATTAATACAAATAGGGGTAATAAACCAGTTTGTAATTAAACTGATGTGGTGACTACACTGATGGATGCCATTTTCTCTGTATCGTTGCCTGGTTTGTGCATGACAGTAGATGTGCGGTGAGTGGCTGCCGCTGGGGGATCTCTGAGGGATCATTAATATTCCAGGTAGACTACAGACCAGCCAGTTACTTCTTAAATGAGGTTGACAGAAGGTCTTTAACTTCTGTACAAGCATTGCTCAAACAAACCAAATTGTTTACAAGAGTGCTAATTAATTCATCAGTCTTAATCAGCAGAGATTTACAGCAGTGAAAAAATAATCAGTGGACCTGCTGTATTTGTACTTGGTGGTAATGTGTGCAGATCAGCAGTCCTTGCACGCATTCACACACAGTCAAAATAGACAGGCAGTGAGCCACTCATAGGTTAATTATGTTAAAGTTAATCAACAAAAACACCCACTGCTCAGGTCAAAGGAGACACTGATGGAAATACATGCAAGAATAAACAAAGCAACAGAGTAATGGGACTACAAAAATGTAATGTATATACACACACAAGCATGATGACGGCAAGCCAGCACAGTTAACACGGCCAATTGTTATTCAACCGATGGCTTTGTTGTGTGAATTTATTCAATCAAATCAGAGAAGGAGAGTGCGAGAAGTACTGGTTTCCCACAAATGGACTTCATAAGTAGCTGAGTAGAGAGATGAAAGTAGTGATTTTGCTCTGAAAGAAAAAAGCCACGTAGACCTTTCGCCCATCATTTTTAAGTAGTAGGTGTAAAATGTACTTTGTTATTGGTGTCTAACGGAGATAAGAGATTGAAACTAGGCAAATTTCACTTGCCTCTATTGCCTCAGCACAACTTTACAAATGTGAAAACTGTCTCTTAAAAAAATATATATACACACAAGTATTAATACACTTTATTATGGTCACATATCCTTTCTGTGCTTTAATTTTTTTTAACTAATGGCAACGATGGATGGGGATTCACCTTAACTTGAATCATTATCAATGATCAGAGAGATGTCTCCATCTTGGGTACCTACATTCTGCAATTAATGTTTGTAATCCTGTTACCCTTATTGTCCTCCGAGAACAACAAAAAGGGCCCTATTTTAATAAAGCTAGCACAACAACAAGAGTAAAGTTGTTGTGCTTTTTTAGTACAACACCTGCATTTTGAGTTAATGTATGTGCATCAGTACAAGGAGCTAATCTGTGCTCAGGGAAGCACAAAACATTCTAAACGACCCAAAACACATTATGAACCCAGAATTCCAGGTGTTGCCTTCAGGTAGACGGTTCAGAATGCCAGTCTGCAGGCTGAATCGGTACAAAAATGTATTAAAGGAACACTGTCACTCACATCATACGCACCATATTGATATCCCTGTGAGTCTTGACCCATTCCATTCAACGTCCTGCTGAATTATGTCCTCCAAGTCGAGTCCCCTACAGTAATACCATAACGAGGGAAAAATACTAAAAAACTTACTAAAGGACACAATAATATAATTTTAGTCTACTATTGTAATACTTCATTTTTGTAAAGGTGTATCAAATGATATGACAACTTAATACCCATTGCTTTAATAACGTGACATCACCGGCAGTTTTTGAGTTTGGATAATGTCCGATTGACGACACTTGATCATTCAATCAAACAACCATTTATCAGTATTGCTGTCCTTGTGCTGCTGCAACAATAGAATTTTCACTCTGGTGATCAATAATGGTTTATTATACCTTATTCATTATGACATTATCTCTTGGCCATGGCAGTTTTACATCACAAATATTACCGAGCTTAATGGCACAGAGGGCTACAAGATGACTAAAGACAAGAAGTTAAGAGAACAATAGCCTGAGCTCTTCATAAGAACATTTTACTTCTTTTATTTAGCATTCCCACCACATCCATGTTATGTTCCCTTTTTAACAAAAGCTGATGTTCTTGTTGACTTTTTGGTATGTTTATCTGGGTGGTTATTTGTGTGTGAGAGGGAGACAGATTGAAGCTTTTCAAGGTGAAAATGTCTCCCCAGCATGAGGTGTTCAGCACTCTGCAGCAGACTCCATTCCACTGCAAAGTTCAGGTGAGCTGCAATAAAGAAAACTCTGCAGTAGCTCATCAGCTGCAGCCGTCCAGGCAGGAAGCTGCGCCGAGAGGAGTCTATTGAATGAACAAAAACATTATTTTAAAAATTAATGATTCCTGCAGAGTGCTTTTGTCTTTGTTGGCCGCAGTACCTGCAGGGAGATGCCCTATTTTGATATCAGCTTCACAGATAGGTGCAGTCAAGAGGTCAGAGGTCAGAATACCTGGAGCACACAGCACACAGCGGAGGAAAGATATCAGAGAAAGATGGGAAATTCTGAAGAAAGGGTATAAATCCTAAAGATACGAGGTCATGGTTTTAAGAAGAAAACTAATTCAACCTCTTTTCAGGATGTCAAAAAGTTTCTCTTTTCTTTCCCTTCTGGGGGACGAGTTCAATACTCCTCAGCCTCGGGCTGCCTGTGTGAGTCAGAGCCAAACTGGAATACTTACGTCTAAACTAAAAGACAAATAAGAAACCATATAGATATATGATAAAGAGTGAGGGTTTGGAATGGATTTATTGAGAGAAATACTTACAGGAAAGTGCAACAAGTAACATTTATGTAAAACTAAATATGTATTGAATAAAAGATATTTTTGGACAATCACTTAAGTTTGTAAGTAAGAGTAAAAGTGAAGGATTTTTACTTTCATCTTTAGTCAAAAATATTTCACAAATACATTTCATCTTATTAGTGTATTACATTTGTTTCTTTTTGTACACCGTTAATGTCAAATGTTACTTTGTAACATTTTAAGTTCCATCTATTAAAAAGAAAAAACACATTTTGTATGAACAGTATGTTGAACCATGGAACTACAAAAAGAAAGACTTCACATTGTGGCAACCCAGGGGGGCGCGGAGGCAAGATTCAGGAGTAGAATAGAAGACACGAAAAATCTGCTTTTCCCCTGGTTTGCCACAACATACATATGTCAAATTTGACCTCTGCGATTAACCCATCCTTCAGATTTAGCAGCAGTGGGCTGCTGTGAAGCGCCTGAGTGGCAACTTGATGTTCAGTGTCTTGCTAATGGAGAGTTCAACATGAGGAAAGAAGAAGCCAGGGATTGCACTGCCAACCTTGTAATTAAAGGAAAACCCACTCCCTGATTCACAGCTGCCCATCAATACAACCCTGACATGAGTAAAATTAGCAACCGTGGTAGAGAAGAAGCTATTGATACTGTGGCTGCAGGAGGCCAGAGCTCCATGTCCAGAGAGGTGACACGAAGCACTGATTTAATTCATGACACGGCAAGCACAATAATTTATGTAAATGAAACTTAACTCATGACGACTCATACTCATACTCATGACGATCAAGAGGTACATGCTGGGACAAGCTAACGCGCTCATGGTGGATCCCCCAGGAGTAACTTTTACATTCACAGAGGAACGTCTACCCTCAAGGGAGGTGTGTGAAGCCCTGATGTGACAGCAGAACCTCATTTAGCTCAAAAGATGTTGAAACTTTGAAACTACTTATTGTGGGACAGAGCAGAGAAGTTTGAGCTAAAGCAGATTGCGCCGTCTGTATGCCAGGTGTACTGCTGGCGACCCAACGAAGTGCATTGTTGAATATGGTGCAATTTGTACATGAAAAACGTAATATTTTATATGAATAAACTTTGAATAAAATATATATTGCTCAGTGCAGCAGTGGAGGTGGGGCTTTGGTGCTCTGTGACTAAATAAAGCATGCCGTCCTTCACAGAGTGCAGGTCATTCTTTTGCTGTTGGATATGCCAACAACACAACCAAAGTCTTCATTTCCCTGCTATGAATGGAGTGATGATCATTTATTAAGTACATTTTTTTAATATAGCTTTTAAGTTGACAGCTTAGCCAGACCTCTACAATTTTCCATTGCAGACATGTTGTATTCCAACACTCAGAATCAGAATTATTCATCAGTTGAAGGAGATGGATTTCAAATTCAAATACAATAAAATGCTTAAATGTAAATTAGTCACTTTGTGTAATTAAGGAGGGGAAATGGGAGGTGATGTATCGACACTGTTTCTTCTACAGCCCGAGAGAACACTGAAGCTGTCACAGTGGGATATGGGGCCAATACATCCAGATGTAATCTGATCAGCTTCATTGTGCTGCAGTGCCACCAACACAGCTATAGTCAGTGTGATAGACGCTGGAACCAGATTCACAAATTCATGGATGATCCTGATGCACATTAAATGTCCCATAATAAAATAAAATAAAACGTATTTTCTCCCTGATTACGTCTATGTTTGACATATTACAAATACGTTGATTATATGCACATACCTTGCTTACACATATTTTAGTTTTATTGTTTATTACAGATACGTTTATAATTCTGCGTTTGTGGTTTTGTTTTCTTGCTTTCTGCTGAATTTAAGCATATTTGAATTTTGAAACTCTGCGGAGGAAAACCAATCAGTCAAAATGTATTTTTATGGTGAGAAAAACCTAAAATAAGAAGTAAAACCTAAAACCAGTGCAGCACATTCTACATTACTACAGCATCATCCATATTAGAACCATGAATCACGGTCTCTTCATATCATGTCTTTCCATTCCGCGCTGCACTTTTTTGTGCATGATAAGCCGAGCAGATTCCCACAAGCCCTCTTTTTTTGGAGAAGTGGTCCACTTCACTCTCATGTTTTTAGTATCTTGAGGAACTTTTGAATTCTTTTCAGACTGTTCGTTCTCCTGCCAACACAGCTTCTAAACTCAGACCCAGAGGAAAAATCACCATCAGAGATCTTTATCCCAATGGACTTGAACTCTGCTGTCTCTCCTACAGCCTCTTGGCTTGAGAGCTTTCATCCCCCCTACACTTCTCTTTAGTTGGCGGCCTTTAAACCCCTCCTCCTCTTCCTCCATGTCCGCCTCGTTCCCTGCCAAACCAACACCCTTGACACCTTCCTCATCTTCATCCATCTCACCGGCCTCCCCGTGTCCCCTGCCTCCTTCTGACACCCCTCTTCCCCCTCCTCTACCTGTTGTCCCATGCCTCCTGGTGGACGTCTCCTGCCCCCTCCTGACTCTTCACCACCCCCTCCTGACCCACCTTCTGGACCCCCACCTGTCCCCTCTTGTGCTCCCTGACTGTCCTGAGTGTCTCTGCCCTCCGGCGCCTTCTCTCCAGCCTCGGGCTTCCTAACAGAAGCTCTGTTAGCAGCTCTGACCTGGTGTCCTGAGCTCCTCCTGCACACAAAGCATTTTGACCCTGAGGTCGCGAACATGACATACTCTGACTTTGACCACGAGGTCGAGGTCTCCGCTCCTGTCATTCCACACCATTAGCAGCTGCCTCCTGTGCGACACCACGTGCTTTTGCTTCAACAACGGCGACTCAAACCCAGAGGAAACCTTCCTCACCTGAGACAGCACCTTCCTGCGTCTTCCCAGTTCCCTGACCGGAGCTTCGTCCTTAATGAAACGGGGCACGTTAGACACGGTGACCCGGACCGCCGGCGTGGAGAGCAGTGTGACGGACACGGCGTTCACCTCCACCCCGCCCACCACCACCATGTTGGCCTTCTGCACGCTGTCTATAGGGCGAATTATACTCCTGCAATTACAACTGCGGCTGGCCACGCAGTTTGGTTTATAGTTCCAGTGCGTTTTTCATACGCCAGAACAGTAGGTGGCGCAACGACCGTTTAAGAGTCGACCTGCACGCCGACGTTCACCGATATCTCCCTCCAGGAATTCACCGCCATCTGCGTGTCCTTATACTCCGTCAGACGGGTTTTATAAATGCTCATATTTGTGGACCTCTTCAGCCAAACGTTCTTCAACAAGATCCATTGTTCATGTTTCTGCTGTGGCTTTTAAAAACAGCGGTATTATGCTATGAAACCGGAAATGCGAGACTCAGAAAGGATGTGGTTAGCGGACCAATCACAGCCTTGCGGGCTTGCGTTGCTTTGACGGATAGTCAGAAATTTGGGGTGACGCACGCAAAATGGCCGATTTGACCATGCAAGGGTCTATGCGTGTCTTGCGTGCTTGCGTCTCTGCGTAAAACCCAAGTTTAAATCAGCCCAAAGAACAGCACCACCCCGCCGCTCACGCGGGCAGCGGACACCACGTCGCTGTGCCCCACCACCCGGCCCACGGCCAGCCCACACTGCTCTACGGAGCAGCAGGAGCCCGCCATCTCCACCCCGTGACGCCATGAGAGTCCGCTGTAGTCCATACTGGCATGCCGCGCGCCACTTTGCCGCAAACAACACCACACAAACCCAACAAACCCCACGTGCACACAAACACACAAACCCATCGTGACACGACACACTATATTCACTGCTTTACCGACGAAATACCACTACAACTAACAAGCTCAGCTCTCCACCGCCATGATTCCTCTCAGAGAGAGAGAGAGAGAGAGAGAGAGAGAGAGAGAGAGAGAGAGAGAGAGAGAATGCAGGTATATTTGCTCTTATTGTTGTGGTGGTTGTAGGCGAGCAGATATTAAAGCATTAGAGAGGCTTGTTAGACACCGGCCCTTTTTAAAACAGTGTAAACAGACTCGGTATAATTAAGCAGACTGTTCCTTGTTGTGACATATGTAGGTATCATCTGTATGCAAATAGATACAAAATGGGAGCATAATGTGGGTGTCCTATTTTTTCTCTCTCTCTCTCTCTCTCTCTCTCTCTCTCTCTCTCTCTCTCTCTCTCACAACTTGTTCAGCAACTTGTTCACCTGCTCCCAAGATTATTTTCAAGCAGTTTCCCTAGTAGAGTGACACTGATGAAGTAGACTAAAATCCAGCCTGAGACACACAAATCACAGTTACATGATATAGTTATAAAGTGTAATTCACTCTTTATTAAGAAGCGATGATGACTTGGGTTCAACTTTCAGTATTTGTGCTCGCTTGGTCAGATGCTCCATCAAAAACGATTGATAAAGCCTCCATCAGTGTCACACTAGAGATTTAACGAAATTAACCAATCAATAGTTTTAGCTTAAATTTTAGCTTAATATAAATTTGACCGATTTGATTTTGTTTTGAGGATTCACACATATTTAAGTTACTAAAACTGTACAAATGGAGTCAAAAGATTCTAGATGACAAATCCAAACGTGAACATCCTCCCAAAGAAACTTCTTGTATATTAAGAAGACATAATGCATGCCTCACATATGTGATAGAATCTAACCTGATAAGATTAAAGTATGAATATTACATCTTGAAATTAAACACAGCCCTTTTTCCTTGTTGTGAATATATTTTATGTTTTTTTTTATTTGTCAAAGTGTTGATTTAGTTTGTTAAATTGATCAGTAAAACATCTTGAGGTCAAGCTTTGTATTGTCTCGCCCTTTGATTTGTTACATGTTGTTTCTTTTATGTTGCAAACATTTGTATTTGCACTTTAAGGCCACCAGCATGGGCTCAACCTAATATATCTGGCTAGTTTCACTGGTGAAAGATGGTCATTATGCCACAATGAAATGCATTCATGAACTTCTTGAACAAAGTTTTATTCCCATCATCACATGAGCATGTGGGGGATTATAGAAGCAGAGCCTTATATCATATGGAATTATAATAAATTATTTTTATCTTTGTTGGATTGTTGGTAGTTATAATGAATTGGGTAGTTTCCTGTTTAAGAGGGTATGACAGGCAACAAATGGGTCGGAACAAATGGTCATAGTGTCCACCAGGGATGTTGCAGTTATGTGCCGTCACTATCAATCCGAGCTTGATTTAAATGATTTTGGTTTGTTTTTTATGGAGCTCCTAAAGTTCTTCTTATTCCTCTAACATGTGCCATTTTGTTTATTGTCTATTATGCATTTCAAGGCCACCACAATTTGAAAACCTCACAACACACTCGCTACTGGAATTTTTTTCATTATTTTCATCAATAAAAACGCAGCATAATATTTGCGTCAAACATCAGAATGTGTTAGGTCATACTGTTCATGTACATTTTAGTAGAGGTTTGGTGTATTAATGTCAAACAGCACTCACACTGTGATTTTATTTGACTTTTTGTCTGTTTTTAAATTAAGATCCAGCTCCTGTTTCAAGTCAGAAGACCAGTCTGACAACCCGGCTCACTAGTTCACTGAGTCCATTAACATCCTTTATAGAAAAGCAAACCATTTACACAGTCCTAAACTGTGTATCCAAATATCTATTATTTAACTTGAAATCTTCTTTAAGACTACACAAATGCATTATGCAAAAATGTGACTGAGTTTTGCACATGTAGTCCGCTGATTGGACAGAATTAACTGCATATTCAGGGATCTGTTTCTGTCAGTTTATCTGCAGGGTAGAAACTAATAATGAGCTTATTTTACCCCAGGCAACCAAATGTGACACCTCATTCCACGGCCAACGAGCTGGACAGGCGTGACATTGTGTGTGTGTGTGTGTGTGTGTGTGTGTGTGTGTGTGTGTGTGTGTGTGTGTGTGTGTGTGTGTGAGAGAGATAGGGATTGGTCGGAGACTTACAGGGAGGCTGTTCTCTATCTAAAGCTGACCTTGAGTTTGTCCTCTAGTGTCTCCACTTCGCCTGCTTTCAAAAGAACCAGCCTCTTTCTCTCTTTCACAGTATGCTAATATTCACACATCCACTTTAGCAAAAAAGAAGTGCAATCTTTTTTCCTCCTGCCTGTATACTTGATCATTCTGGGATGGCTGCAAAGCATCAAGAGGCATATATTCATTATCTGTCATCATATTCATTTCTATGCTAATGAGAAATCCGTTCCCAACGAAAATCTGTTTTCAGTCCCTTAAACAGAAGTAAGTGGCAATCACGTATTGTTTGTTTTTGAGGTTTGTCTTTAAATGAGAGAAGACATTTCTAACACTGTGCCGTGCCCGGGCTATATTCCATAAATCATATTGTACCCCAAGCACTACAATGCAAATACTAACCTCTTTCATCTGTAGCTCCCAGTGCAGCTCGAGCCCCTCTGCCCTGTGACGTTACATTGATTAAACAATATGTGAGCCGAGAGAGGGAGAAAACGCTGGTTTGATAAACATTGATTGATGGGGACAGCAAAAGCAATATCATTCTAAAAATGTTGTTTCTTTTTGGAGAGTTTTTGAAAATGAATAATGAGCCTGCTGGGGAGGAAAAGGCTCAGGCCCCCCTCCCCCTCCCCTCCCCCAGTCTATTGGAAGTGTTGTCAGCTGAGTGGATCATTCACAGCTTGGAGCTCCATGTTTTGTTCATGGTGGACTGATTTGAATTTTGACAGCAGTAGCATAAGCAGGAATTAACATATTGGGAAAACAAGTTTGGTGGGATCCTGCTAATCCGAGACTCAGAGACCCGAGGTCAGTGAACCGAGGAAATTATCCAATGAATTAGATACACTGATACAAAGGCAATTTTGAAAAATAATAATTACAATAACCTCAAACAAAAATGCTATCAAAAAGCATTACAAATAGATCTCAAAAGATAATATTTCCTAATTGATAAATGCTTTGCAATGTATATGTAGTTTCTTCAGTTGAAAAAATATGAATTATTAGCCAGTGGCATTATTTCTGAATGAGTGTGAAGTAATTTATTTGATGCAGTTTTAATTAAACAATATACATTGAGTGAACCACACAACATACTCTTAGCTTTCTGCATGTTATAGAATATGATATTTTGGTCATTTGCGTTACTACAAATGTCGATAGTATTTTAATCCAGGATTTCATTTTGACTTTAATCAATTTATGATAGCAGAGGCCTGAGGAGTCATACGGTCCGTTAAATGATGGTGTAAAGCCTCAGAACAGGAATAATCTGTCTGAAGACACAAATACGCAGTAGCGGTTTGACCTTTTGAGCCATTCATGTGACTAAAAGTCACTCACTAGATATATGTGCTGAATAGACATCCCTCCTCGGGCCATCTTACTCTAATATTGTTCCTTTAATAGATATTCAGCTCTGTTGGCGATTGGCTGGTGACACATTCCCAACTCCACCAGAGGCTCACTCATTTTTTGTAATTATTTCTATACCACTTGGCCCCAAATGTAAAGAATGAATATAGACCTATATTTCCTCTTAATTCTGTCGTTTAAGAGGCTTTTTATGTGCGTAATAAAGCAGGGGCCGCCACCCTCTGTCACTAAGGAGCGAATCATTTCCCAGGGAGGGGAAAACATCTGTTCCCAATTGAGGAGCCTGCCTGATGAGAAATAACGGCTCTTCACATGATAATCAGGATATAAAGGTTGAAATTGGGGCTGCACTGTCGAGGAACTGGATAATGATGCTTCAGGCATGTAAAGAAAATGGGAAGTAGGGGCTCTGCAGGCACTCAGTAGAACGCTCACTCTCCACACTGTGCCATTGAGCTTCATCTGAGTCATCAGTCCGGACTAAATGTGTCCAATGGTTTTACACAAATTACTTCAATTAACTTATGTGGCAATAATAATAATGCGAGCCAATGAGTATTTGCACAAAAAGGCTTACATACATCCTTAGTTGGCATATGGCACACACACACACACACACACACACACACACACACACAAACACACACACACACACACACACACACACACTTAGAAAAGTACATAGAAACAGCAACAAACTGGACCTATTGGCTGTGTACATTGCACACATACTTAATTTATCAGTTACTGGTTTTGTTGTCCTTCTAAATAATACACACTCACACACTGAAAGATCCAAAGAAACAGTTGACTTTCCATTGTATATATGCAACACACAGCATCACAAACGCACACACAAACACAATGTGTTGATGGTGCACAACCCCAGGTGTGAGATCACCTCGGGCCCTGTGGCAGTCAAAGCTTTTAAAGGTTTGCCTGACAGCTAGTTTTACCGTTTGATGAAGCGTTTCGCGACCATTTTGTGATTGCCCAGTGTGTGATTGCCTGCCTCTGTCTTTCCAGGGTGGTACTAGAGTGTGAATTATGTACCTCCACTCTTCCATTCCTGGTTCAACTTGCAGCTTTAAACTGAGGTATCACCCCAAAGCCCTAGCGCTCCAAGCTGGGACACTCTAATAACCGCCCCCATAAATGGACAGTAAATCTGAGGCAGTATAAAACACAACCTTATGAGAGGCAATCATTTGGAAGCGCTCACTGCCTCGTGGTCTCAACATCCCCTCTTTCTCTTTTTTTCTATCTGTCTGCTCCTGTCTGTCTCCCTCTTCATCCATACTTCTTTGTTTTCTCTCCTCCTGCTCTGTCTCACTCCCCCACTGCATGAGTTTTCACCTAAATTACTGCAGGCACTGCTGCAGAATCTGAACTACACCTACAGGCTTGACTGGAAAGGTCAACAAGCTGCTTAAAATGAAGAATAGCGCAGGAACAGAGTAATCTACTCTCTCCATCTTCTCTTTCTTCTCCTCTTACCCTCTCTTCCTTGGCTGCCAGCGTTTTTTTCATCCTCCTTCCATTTTTACGTCTTCCCAGGTGCCGTGGTTTTTCTGCAGCATGCTCAGTGCATGTGTGTGTCTTTGTGTCTGTTTCTCTATTTGTATCTCTTTCTACACCCCTACGACCCATTATTTTTTTCTATTGTCTCTTCTTTGCCCTTCATCTCTTTCTATTCTCTCCTGTAGATATATAGGTGTTCTTACTACCTGAGATAAACTGACTGTATGGAGTCCATGAATCCACCTCACAGCAGCCATTCTTCTTCTTGCCTCTTTTGTTCTCTTATTCCCCCCCTTGCTTCTTTTTTTCCCTTCTCACTCTTATGTATTTGTCTTCCCTCTCCCTCTGCTTGAGCTTCTCCCTCCTGTGCTTCCACTCACACTCTGGATAAGACTGGATGTGGTTTAGAATATCAAACATATCAATATCTTCAGACCCTCTGAGAAAATAATGAAAAAAAAACCCAATACAAATGACACTCTGCCTTTCCTTGTGTCCAGGTACAGCAGTTTTGTATGCATATCAATGTAGAGATCCATTGCAGGACCGAAGGTACACATGATAGTTGAACATGTGATTTCAAAACCGTGGCCAATAATCTGCTGCTATAACAGCCACTGTTGGGGAAAGACTTCCCCCAGAGTTTGGAACCTGGCAGCAGAGATTTTCAACAAGGACCTGTTGTTGGCCGGGGTCGGCAACACACGGCTCCCTGAGCCATCTGTTGCGACTCACTGACCGTGGTTACATGCATTCGAATTACTGGCTTAATCGGACTGAAATCGAATTATCCCTTTCATGTAAACACCTTTGTTGGAATAATTGCGGTCCGACTACGATCCGATTAACACCCCTGGATAACTCGATCCGACTCGGTTGATAATTCGGACATTGTGGCATGTAAACGGTGAATTGGATTAGGAACTGGACTATGCGTCTTTGCGCACGCTCGGGATCTCGCGGCCCTCCTCCCTCACAGGTCGTGACCCGGAAGTCGAGTTGTCACTGCCGGGAGCCGGCCGGCAGAAACAAACAAACCTGAAAGTCGGGATACTACCTTCGGTGAGTGTTTCCGCTAGCTCCCCACTGTAGCCAGCTAGCGCTGCTGCTAGTTCCTTGTTTGCTCTCCGCTAGCTCCCCGACAACCACTGAAGGTAGCGGGGTTCTCTCCATTATGAAGAGTGAAGAGGTCAAGCGGAGATGGCTGTATCATCGCTAGATGTAATGAAAACAGCGCCACCTATTGAATCGGATATGACATCCTTTCGACCAATGAATCGATTTATTCACTGCCATGTATATTAGAATAATAGCAGTTGCTCCGAAAGAGAGCATAGTCCGACTAAAGCAAGATTCGAATTAATACCATCATAGAAATGCACTGACTGAGGCTTTAACAAAAAACAATAACTTTTTGTTTTGTTTGAGGTGATACTGTGTCACTGAAAATAAATAAAACATTTATTATTTATTTTAACTAAAATGTTCGTCACATCCTATTACGTCACTGTCAAGCGTCTTCCCCTGTAGGCTAATCGTGATTTAGCCTCAATCTCGGTAAACTGTTAATGGATAAATAATTAAAAACGAAGTCTCAGCGAAAAGTAGAGTGTAATTCTGCATGGACGTATTCATTTGCTTTCACTGCCAATGATGTCGGCTAACCTGTATACTGGATATGTGGCAAGAAATTCAATTCAAATTTTAATTGATCTGAATGCAAAACGACACATGACAATGTATTTCTATTTTCTCTTCATAAGAGTTTGAAATTGTTATAACAGGTAAAATACAATACAATGTCAAGACTTGTCTTTATTCTTGTTATATAACTTCATAAATACAACAAATTATAGTTTTTGTATATCTAATGACTATATATAAAACTGTATAATAAGCTGTGATATTAAATAGCTGTTGTGGCTCCACACAATTTTTGTTTGGTGAAAAATAGGGCAAAATTGTTCTTTGGATAAGAAAGGTTGCGGACCCCTGTGTTAGGGGAACCCAGGTTGAAAAAATAAAGAAAATATGTTGAACCCTTTCTTAATGCCGATGTTCTTTGTCAGTGCCATCAGACCGGTCAATGTTTTGCTGCCATTAGCACCACCCGCCAAGAGACAACTTAATATAACTACGGCACCTCCTGCTGTGCTGATCTTGGTACTACTGATAGTATAAATCCTGATTTCCGTAGATGTTCTTAATTATTCTTTATGTCTAATAAAGATTAGGTTACCAATGTCAGTATAACACAGCTTTGCAGCTGTAGTTATGTCTGTGAAATGTCCGGTTCTCAAAGGAAGTTAGTCACATACATTTGTTTATCAGTATATTGACATCAGGGAAGCAGACTGGCCGTTGCACGTTCTATGAATGAAAGGCCCCACGTCCGTTTGTGGGGCAGTTGTTCTTTCCCCAACCTGCGTGTTGGCTGTACCACTCGCTGCTTTTGCAACTGCAGCGCTTACTTTACTTGTGATCAATTAATAAAGTTAGAGAACGAGAGAAGTTGTCGAACTGAATTCTTCTGGAGGCTACACCAGGCATCCAATAATTAGTACACGCCAACACTACCTTGTCGGCAGTGATGAGGTCACAATCCAGATGCCAAATATCTGTGTTGAATATACATTTACATAATCTAGTCCTTGTGAGTTGTCCGACTCAACTTTATTTAGGAATATGAACCATGAGGGCACACTATTTTTAAAATGAGCCTTGGGCCCAGGATGAAGCAACAAGGAAACTATTTAATTCAACAAAAAACGTAACAAAACTTTGGAAGCTATTATTGGCTGTTTAAGAGGTAATAACGTTTTTTAATCACTCCCCAAACAACAACTGATTGTCAAGTACATAATGTAGTATCACTGTTCAGCAGTACATGAGTATGTATTCCACCTAATTGTGAACAAGGCCGTGTTGAGAGCGTCAAACGTTGGATAGGGAGGAGATTGGTTTGGATCGGCGGGTGAAACACTGGACTTTTGTCAAGGAGGCTGCTGTTCCATGTTAAACAAAAGTCACGATGTTGATTTATTTATGCAACTTCAACTTCCATAAATACTTGTGCCCGAACATGTTGGTTATTGGTCACATAGCTTTTAATAGATACATAATGCCACTTTTGCTCAAACAAACCATGACCTTTTCCTAAACCTTACAAAGTAGTTTGTTGCCTAAACCTAACCACGATCTTTACCGCAGCCAATCAATTTGTTTATTTTGCCTGAACCTGACAAAGCAGTTGACTGTAAATTGAAGCTAATTTTGTAAAAAACTGTACATTGGAAAACACACAACAAATATGATTATATATGTATATAATACACAAATATGTGTTTTTAATAGTAAACTGTTGTACTTACACTCCCATCTCTATGTGTGTCTCTTTGTGTCATACTAACAATGTACCAATCTTTTTGTCTTGGGATAACAATTTTGAAAAAGACCACCGCCAATCTATAGCTTACATGATTTGTAAACATGCATGTGAACCCCTAAACATACCAATTGGTGGGGAGAAAGAGGAAAAGTATGACATTACACCACCCAGCACCATATGTGCCAGACGGTGATGACACGGTCAATTAAACACAAGCTGGTGTCCAAAAAAGGTTGTATTTAAAATTGAAAATGTTCCTTAACTGGAAGAAGATCTCTGCACAAACATGAACAAAAGCCCCAAACTGCAATTATACTTTTGGCAATAGTGTTCATGTGTTTCACAGGAACTCATAGAAATGCATCGAAAATATATCCAGAGAGATGTGTGGCATTTCAAAAATTGATAATACCTACAAATGTGTGGGAAGAAAACTCAAAATGTGTAGTATTACTTCTTAGGCCCTGGCACTCACTTTCTGATGACTCGCAAGAGATTTTAACAGAATGATGTTGCCCCCTAGTGTTTAGAATATGCACAGTGCCAGTGCATGTGCACGGACACACAGCAGAGACTGTCGGTGTATCTACATGAGAGTGTCAGTGCATGTGAGAGTAAGAGAGAAGTACAGTGCAGACAGAGTGTTGAACGGTTAGTCACTTTACAGAGATGAAACAGAGCTGGGCTGTGACAATGGGAAGGAGGGGGGCACACAAAGTAAGGACATGTTTCACAAAAGGCTTAGGGAATAAGAAACCGTTTTCTCAGTAAACAATTAAAATAGTTTATCAGAGAATTCCTAAAATTTGATTTCCTAAAGTGTTATGATTCTAATGGGTGTCCAAAACTGTTTGAATCAAGATGTATCAAACAGCTGACATAGCTGCATGTGCAATAACAAAACGTCTCCCCAGAAGTCACGATGTATTTTCTTGGTAAAGGAGCATATGGCCAAGTCCTTCAACCGTAGACACTCACTTCCAGCTGTGAGTGCACTCTTCTCATACGTTCTCACACGTTGCAATGCAGACATAATTTCTCAACCTCTAAGAGCAGACTATTGTTGTGGAAACTTTTGTTATTAGATTTGACTCGAAACTTATCCGAGACAGGTGATCCATCATTGTGAAAAACTCGCAGCTTATATTTTTCTGTGGATGTTACATTATCATAGCCGGTGGGGCTGCAGCAATCAGGGATCTGCTCGTTCTGTTAAAAAAAACCTGGGCTCCTGTTGCATTTCATTCATGAGCTTTGTTGTTAGAAAACTAAAAATATCAGAGGCAGACAAGAAGCAAACATACACATTATGCAAGGGGAAATGTATTATTACGTTTTTTAATTCCAATTTTTGCTTTTCAACACCTTATACTGGGGTTGGATCAATTTAACTAATGCATTCAAGCTTTACTATTTGACAGATTACACTAAAATCACAGCTTTCAGTCATCGAACCAAGCAGAATGTTCTCATAAAATAACCACTGTACATCCTGTTCATAATGTTAGTTAGTAGTTGTGTTTTAGACCAAATTTATGGTCAGATCTTACACCTAAGACCTTTAATTCCTTTCCTGTGGGTCGAGAAACAAGACCTTAAGGACTCAAAGAGGAAACAGATCTAATATTTTGGGACATCTGGCAACAAGACTGAGCCCCAATTCCTTTTAAGGGCCAGTATGTCATTGTCAGGATGAGCTCTGGCTAACCTCGTTAGGAAAGTAAAGAATTTAGTTTCTATTGCAAAATTGAATTTACACAAATTGATATGTGATGCTTACACATGTTCCTTAATCTGGAAAAGGTACATTATTTGCAGAGACAGAACAGTTAATGTAAATGTACATAACTAGTAAACTGATGATTGCATGCTTTGAAATGCCAAACATCACACAGTGGGTGTCTGAGTGTGGGTGTAATTCATCGTGTCCATCAGAATATACTTAATAGATTATATCAGGTGATTGCTCTTCATGAGGTTTTGACCTACCAACAAATGCAATAACAAATTTGGCTGCCAAATGGCAATATGGCAAAAAAAAGGAAAAAAGGCTCTTACTATAATACATGAGTATTATGTAGTAATTCATATTATACAGTGATGTATGGATACATTTCTTTTTCTTACTGTAAGCAAGTTGGTGGTTGTCCCTGAGCAGCAGGCACCACATATCAACCAACCTCCATACTGTTCTGTAAGTTGTAAACAATACAAATACTGCAAATAAATAAATACTGATGGGATTTACATGGCCTGAATAATCATGTCAGAATTTACATTAAGAACACAAAAAAGTTATTTGAGAGTCGAACACAGAGGCTGCCATCACATATATTACGCGTCACAAATTGAGGGAATCTGTAGAGCCCAGCCGGATAAACAGTGGGCTGATGTCTGAGTTTAAAATGGGCAGTATGTGGTCCCTCAACTAAAATGAGTTTGACACCACTGCATTAGATAATAGTGACAATGTAAACGTGACAATGTCGTAGTGATTGAGTTATGATGATGTCAAGAGTTCCAAAGCATAATAGGAGGATAAAACTGTCGCTGAAACTAGGGGGTGTGGGGCTGTGTGACTACACTGCTGAGTGTAGCGGTCCAATGAATGGCAGCTCTTCCAGGTGAGGATGGTGAGCAATTTTTACTGGTCCCACTTTGATGTCCCGGAGTCCATGTTTAGTCTCTTCAGCCTGCAGGGGAAGAAGTGTTGCTAACTCCCTCAACCCTTTGAAATCAGTGCCCGTGCATCCGCAGTATATGATATTGGCCCTTTTGTAAATATTCATATCCTCCCAATAATTCTGCGCATAAATATGGTTAAACGTCTCCAAGATTCAGTTAAATTTCCGCTTCCGCTGCCTTCTGCCCACGAGATCATACGGGATTCACAGCGAGATCAGAGCATCTAAACATGGATGTGTCATATGACGAATGCAAAGCTTCACTGTGAGACAGAGAGATGAGGCGGAGCGGAGAGTTTACCGTGAGCAAAGCTATACTGGAGAAAGCTATACTGTACGGCGCAGTTTCACAGCCTGAAGTATATGATTCCTGCGATGAAGAGGACAACGCCAAGCAAAGGGATCCATTTATTGATTTGTGAGCGTATTCACTAAAGTTTGTAATAGCATATTTACATTAGTAACTGGAGGCAGATAGCGCTGCTGCTAACGCCGAGCTACAAGGAGCTAGCTAACGAGAGTTAGCTAACGTGAGCTAACGGGGGATAGCTCGCTACATCGCGGCTTTAAGACTGAACAGTGCATAATCAAATATTGTCACTATCCGCGTATAAAGTTTCAGTTCAAATCCTGGGTGGTTGTGTTGGAGGAAAAAGTCCAAAATCCATTAAGTTCTAATAAAAAAGAAACAGATGTAATAAAAGATTGAGGTCCATTACAGTAATGTTATGAAAAAAAAGAAAGAAAACGGCAACAATCTTGTCTGTGGAGGTAAGGTGGAAGTGAGCATAGCAAAGTTCAGTATTTGACTGGCATTTGAATGTCTTTCAGTGGCGTCGTCTTTGTAAATAAATAGTATTAGTATACTTTCTGAGAGTTCTGCCACTGGCTGGCACACCTAAAACCAACCCTCGAGGCCTTTTCCCTGTTCCCACAAACACAAAGGACAGTTGGAAAAGAACAGACAGAAGGCCATTCTGGGAGGAAACTGTGTACAAGCTGACTGTAAAAGCCTGCCTGGATGTGTGAGTAGTGCAAGAATGAGTTCTGTCTTCAGCTGTCCAGGAACTGCTTCAGGGAGATAAACAAATCTCTAAAACGCCAGGACATGGACACATATAAAAGCCTATAACACGGACAGTGAACGCTGTAGCTCAGGGGGATGAGTGGTCGTCCCATTACCACGAGCAAGTTGATTCGATCCCCAGTCCCCCCATAGTTCACATGTCGAAGTGTCCCCGAGCAAGACACCCCTAGCTGCTCCCCGGGCGCCTCACAGGGGAGCCCACTGCTCCTTAACCAAAAATTTTTCAAATGCAGAGAAGAATTTCCCCAAGGGGATTAATAAAGGATGACTTTCTTTCCTTTCTATGCAAATAAAACAGTTCAGGAAGATGTAAAATAGGTTAAATTTCATTTAAGCCTTTATAACATAATGACAAATAGGTGCCAGATTTGTAAAACACATGGGTATCTATCATATGCAAGTGCCTTTAAAACGTGAATTTAAGAAATTATGTAAAATCAAGAAAATAAGTACACAGCCCTGAGGGACTCTGTTAACAAAGTACAAATACTTACAAATAGTTACTTTACTTAAGTAGAAATTATAAGTATCTCTACTGTGACGACTTTTTACTTCTACACGCAAGTATCTGTACTTTCTACTCACTACATTTTAAAAATAGCCTCGTTACTATTTCATTTTGGTTTGTTTTCATTCCGGCTTGTCATCGATAAAAAACAACCGAGCCAGATAAATCGGGCCATCCGGATAGAGTGGATTTGATTGTGGTTGGATGAGAAGTATAAACATAAACCATGCTATTGGTTTTCTATGCGATGCATCTGCAGATGACACAAATCAACTATTACAATCACGTCACTCTCCAGCAACGAGTCAGAGAACTCGAGCGAAATATCCCACTCCCCACCAAGTACCAGCGAGGAGGTTGATAGCCAACAAGACCAGCCAACACTTGTACATCCCTGGCCGTACATGAAAGAATTTTTCGAGATGGTTGGCTGCAAAAACAATTCATTTCGAATACGCTGCAAGCTCTGCGCACCCAAGTACCACAAGCTAATGGCTTTCAACAACTCGAATTTGAAAAAGCATATTGAGGTAATCTGAAAGTTTGTTATTACCAGTCGATTATTGATTAAATGTTGTAGTAGTGACCAAGTAATGTAACATTACTGGCTAATGGTAAATTTGCAATGTTTGCTATGGCTAAGTACATGCCAAGACATGCCATGGTTTTCTTGATAGTAAAAGGCTGTGATTCAACGTTGCAAGTTCGGTTGTTGGGCTCTTTATCGGCCAGAAATATTATTTATGTCATTAGTTAATAGGCTTGTTTACATATTATTTATACAACATATTTTCTTGAATATAGATTGTGTTTGTATTTACATGTGATAGGAACTATCTTTACGTTCTATGTTGTGCGAGGACGCAATTTAGTGGTGACAAGCTCGTGAAGAGATGTGCGGCGGTAGAAGTTTTTAGTACTCCGCTGAAAGATTTAAGTAAAAGTGACAAAGTTTATTCTCAAGTATTATTGTTTATCAAGTGGACCTATTTCCCTCTCAGTTGTGTGCAGCCAGCGAGGTATGTTCGTCCTGCATATTTTACGTGTTGTAAGTTTATTGTGTAATGTGAAAGCCAACTTATTTTCTATTTTGAAATGTATTTGAAACAGTTCGACGGTGGATTAATAACGGTGGTGTTGACGGTTAAATTACATTTAATGACACACACACACACAAACACACAACCCAATACACAATTACAATACTGTCATATGATTATGTTTTTTTTATTCCACAGGCCTTGACTATATTATAAGCCACTTGGACTGTCAGGCTGAGAATCACGTCATTGAGGCTCCCAATCATCTGAGGAAGAGGACTTCTTTTCCTCCTTGAAGAAGACCGGCCCTCTTGAAACGACCCAGCAGTTGGATGCGTACCTGGGGTGCCCAGGAGGAGACACAGTAGATGTCCTGAAGTCCTTCCCAGCTGTGTGCCAGATTTCACTTAGGTATAATACGGCAGTCCCTGCCTCAGCAGCCTGTGAAAGACTGTTGAGAGTTACAGGGCTCATCTTGAGGCCAAGAAGAGCTTGCATTGGCTCAAATAACTTTGAGAACCTGCTGCTTTTGTGGCTGAACACAGCCTATTGGAAGTGTTGTTGTACATACGGGATTAAGTCCAAAGGTCTCTTTCAATAAAGGTTATTGATAACATTCCATTGAAGTTTGACTTTTTTCACTATTACAATACTTATAGGCAACTAGTTATTATGTCTTCCGCGCCATGAAATGCATGTTAATGCTCAGTAGTACACATATGGTACTTTAATGTATTTGCTTTGGAATAAAATGTGATCATTTTCCATGGGCATATATGCAGCTGAAACAGGTAGCTTAGTGCATCCCACATTTTTCAACATGACATTTTAATAGAACATTAGTCTTTATGGCCTTTAGAAAAATGATTGTTTGGGGGGGAGGTGGGGTAGTGATTTTAGGCCCCTGAGACGCGGTTTAAGAGTTCGTCCTTATGGAGAAAAAAAATCTTGTTAAATTACTTTTACACTTTTAAGTAGTTTTGAAACCAGTACTTTTGTTACACTGTCCTTCCTCTGTTATGGCCTCTTCCTCTCTGGCTATAGCAAAGACATGGAAGACATGGAGAGGATTGGGGATGTGCCATCTTTTCCAATCAGCTGTGCAATCAGATGCCTACTCAGATCCTGACAGTGACAAATATGGCTATGAATGTCCCGTTGCTTCATGTTAATTGCGTTTCTCTACAGTTTGGATGAGCGTCACACAGAGCAACCATTGACGTAACAATTAACACCAAACCACATCTATAGTGTGTAGCTTACACAGCTCAGTTCACTGTACTGGAAGTCGGTGGAGGCACATGAGGGTGAAAATGACCTGCTCAATCACACACACGGAGAAAAGACACTGTGACACAGCTCTGCGTTTGGCGAAAGCTTCGGCCGTCATTTGGCCTAGGATTTCTCTGGCGTTGATCAAAATTACACAAAAAAGCCTACCTTGAATTTATATTTATATTTGATGGTCAGCTTAAAATACCTCTGGGACTGTGAATTTCTAAAGGAAAAACACTGCTTCCATTGCCAATCGTAACATAATAATCCTAATAATAACAACAGAAAATACTGCATGCACATGACCATCTTCAATCTACTCTCTCACAGAGAACAAAACTTTAAGAAAATAAGTCTAATTCATTTCTGTTGGTGTTTAGCCAAAATTTCACTGAGGTCAACAAATGGTCTGCTGTTCGGCTTGTCAGCAGACGGTCTAGCAGCAATCTACCAGCACTATGGAATACATTTACATAACCACACTATATTATACATTTAGTTTTAGTTTATCTCACAAACACACACACTCACACAAAACAATCATATACCACCCAAAATGGTGTTTAACAATTCCAAAAATTATTTGAATCATGAGAACAACCCTGTTGCATGACAAACCTATTGAAACTCATGGTCGCTAGTTATTTTTTTTTAGGGCCGTCTGGAATCCGCCCCTTGATGGGGAGGTTATGTCACAGTGTTAAGTGTTCCCGTTTTGTTTTGTAGTTTATCCTATGTGTCTCTGCACTTCCTGCCCCTGTGTGCCTGCCTCCTGATTTGTCTGATTGTCGTCTCCTGTGGTGTGTAGATGTCCTGTCTTATTTCAGTTTTGGGTTCCCTTCAAGTCCCAGCTTAATTCCGGTTTTGTGCTTTTTGCCTTTGGCCACGGGCTGTTTTTTTGTTAAAGATAAATAATTTTGTTTTTGTTAATAAAATGTATTTTGTTCAAAATAAAAACTTCACGCTTTGTATGATTTTTGAACGGTTCATAGGTGTTTGGGTCCTTCTTCTGACACCTAATGTGACAGTAACATTGTTGCTTTAAATTCCAACTCTTACAAATTCAAAAGTGTTAAATATCTATTTAGGTTCTTGTTGTGATTGTAGTGTATGGGATGTGGTACTTGGACATTGATTATGGTACTGAGAAGAAAACTTTATTAATCCCGAAATTGTGCCAGAGTGAAAATTACAAAAGAAATTTAAAAAAAGAATGCAGTAAAAACAAACACACAATATAGTAATACTTAGTATGTGTATACTAGACAATACTGACACCAGTCCAACACATAATAGCAATAAGACATATTTGAGGAAAGACAATTTTTTTTGCATGACAGAAGACTGCAAATTAATCAACTCGCCCCAGTCCTTTATTCTGCTCTAAAGTCTTATCTAGGAGATGCTGTAAATGTAATTTTCAGCATTCTTGACAGGCTGCATCATTTGCTTCATTGTGACCTTGATGGGCGGAAAGTTTATTTTGGCATGGAGGCTCCAGTCTGTAGTGAACGGAACATTAGCAAAGATAGAAATGTAATCCAGGCAGTCTAATGTTGTGAAATCAAGATGCAGACATACAGACAAAGAGACTAAGTTTTCAGTCGTAAATTGTCTATATGATGCAGGTATTGGTGCAAGTATTTACCATGTCCATCATCCAGCTTTGGCCCTGGATCAGACAGGCAGGTGGCCTCCTCCTCCTCCCCACCACCATCCCCTCCAGCCTGAGGCTTGCTCTGAGGCATTCATGCTGCCTTAACCCTGCTGTTTGCCAGTGGGATTGAGGTCTCTCAAATTGGGTCAGCGGATCCATCAATATTACACGACGTGGAGCCTATTAAAAAATGAATTCTTCATACGATCAAAAAAGGAGTTTTACCTTTCCAACTGCCGTGGGGGGTTAGGCTTTTCACATTTGGACTGTTCACATTGTGACAGCAAAAAACAGCATGGAAAGACTGTCTTTTCCATTGAATACCAAATACACAGAGACTGAAACAGCGTGGAATGAGCCATGCAGTGATTTTCACACTTGGATTTGACTGACAGTATTCTGAATGCCAGTATGATTTAATTTTTAGCTTGGCATTATGATAGTATTTCATGTTTTTAAAATTCACTACGGTGAAGCAAAATTGACCCATGCGGTGACGCTGAGTAACATGTTACCCAGACATAGTCGAACTAAAGGACTGAACTGACAATTTGACTAAAATGATCAAAATGTGTTCGTCCGTGTATCAGTACTTTCTTTCTCTCTGTTCAATGATGTTCCCTTCCTATGGCACAGATAGGGAATGAACCGTGACAACCTTGCAGTAGAAGAAAGGTAACACACAATCCAAAGGTTGTGAGCGGCATTGTTTAAAATGTTTAGTTCACTCATTACCACTGTTAAGTGTCCTCTCTGGCAATGGACCGTAAAAGTCCAATTGACTGTTTATATTGCAGATCTACTTCTAACTTTAACATACAGGTTGTCACATATCACCTATTCTTTATTGCAATCCATATCACATGACTGGCACCACTTAGAAGTTAAGATGAGAAGTCATGTGGAATTGTGCAGTGCCGGGGCGTTGGCCATGCCAACCAGGCCAATTGCATGATTAGTGGTGGTCACATACCTGAGCATGACCTCGAGCTCCTGGTTCATCCTCTCAGTTTGGCCATTAGTTTGGGGGTGGAATCCTGAACAAGGTGTGAAAGAAGGCCTTCCACAGCTGGGAAGTGAACTGTGGACCACAATCCGAGACTATATTCGCAGGGATGCCATGAAGCTGAATGACATGCAAGACAAGCAACTGGCGGTCTCGCGAACTAACGGAAGCTTGGGCAGAGAAATGAAGTGAGCAGCCTTAGAAAACCGATGCACCACCGTCAAAATTACAGTTTCACACAAAATGTCGACAGACACCTGAATTGACAAATCACGGTTAAAGGCGGAGCTGCACACACACGCCACCAGCTCTGTCAGCTCCTGTGTGGCACGTACGACCACACGGAGGACGGGCCGTGAACTGCAGAGTATTCCGAATAATTCCGGGCCGTTTTTTCTTTTTTTTAAAAATATTTTATTGCACAAACAGAACAAAGACAATACATAGACATAACATCAACAGGACGACAAAACAGTGAGATACAGGCCAACAAGACATCATATATTTACTGTATATAAGTATGGTGTGTGTGTGTGTGTGTTATTTAATAGTTGGGGGCAGATTGATATATATGCAAAAATGCATGTACGTGGGTTTCAGGCTAAAAACAAATGTGAGTATTAATAGACTGGGTGGTGTCATGTTTGTAAAAACAGAGTGAAGGATGACCAGATGGAGTGGTGTTCTGTATTATAAATGACGGAGGACATTTGATTTTCCATTGAGATGTGTTGAATCATTAAGTTTTTCTAGTGTGTGATGTGTATGTTATTCCTTAAATTAAAGTTCATGAGCATAGTTTTCTTGGCGATAGGGCCAAGAGGAGTAATTGTTGCGCCGTTTTTCCGAGGAGATATAAATATTTAAATAAACACAGAAAATACACGGCCCTGCAGAGGGCGATTTGAGAGGGTAACCACTCTCTTCAGTCGTTGGTGTACTTCACGCTTTGTATGATTTAATAGTTAAAAGATACTGTTCTTCATCACATATTATTATCTTGTCAATCATGGTTTTGATTAGAAAAAAAATCTCATTTTAAGAAAGCATGCCTTACTTTTTTCTTGATGCCAGCTAATTTTGAGCGAGAATGAACCACTAACTAGTATAAAAATGTTTTTACAATAAAACCCAGTGCAGGGACAAGATTATGTGCCTTATTTTAAGAGTAAGACCATTTGCACAACTTCTCAATTTAAGAATGCCATAAAACAAGGACAATTTTTTTCTAAAATTATTATTGTTATTATTGCAGGGCAGAACCTGCTGCTTCATAGCGAACATTAATATGATCCCCAGAGCGGTTTCCTCCTCCATCACCCCCACCCCTACCCAGCTCACATCGGACAGTGCTGTGAGAGGGGGGGGGGGGGGGGGGGGGGGCAAAAATAGACTTTAACACGTCACTTTTTGCACTTTAAAACCATTGATGCCTGAGTTTTTATGTTTTATCTATTTTTTAAATGTCTCATTTTAAATTAGGATGTCCTGTTTTTATACACGTCATACATGTTCTTATCTGTTACTGCTGTCCTAACTTTTTGTTGCATGTTTTCTTACGACAATAAATGTATCCTTATCCTTCTCCTTATGACAGCAGACTGGTCTAGACAACACACAACATAATACAAATAACTGTGCTGAATGAAAACAGCATGGCCCATAAACAAAACAAAATGAAAAACTGGCCAAAATGATATGACTCGACTCAATTGCATCCTGAATCACAAAAGAACCTGTACATAGCAGGGACTTTTGCTTCTTTCCAACAACTCCAAGAGAAATATAACTTGCCAAAGAATCAGTTTTCCAGATACCTTCAGATTAGAGACAAGATGCGTCAAAACACATCTTACCTAATACAATTTTAAATCCTGTACAGGCTACACTTTTCCAAGACAAAATTGCATAAAATCTTTCCAGAAGTCTCACCTTTGTGTGATAAATGTGAGTCCATGGAGGCTATCTTATCACATAGTTCTGCTCGTTTCTGTTTTTGAAATGAAAAGGAAACTTGTTGGTTACAAAACGGACGAGTACAGGTCCGTACGTTAGTATTTAATTCTGTGTTTTGCACATCTGAAGTGCATGATGCAGTTTTTTTTATTTTGGTTGTTTTTCTTCTTTTTTATCTGCCATGTATTAGGTTATTGTAGAACTTTTGGTTAAGTTTAATAAATTGATACATTTAATTGAAATTACCATACTTTTTATTATTCAGCTGAAAGAGGTGCAAGTTCAAACAACTATCCCAAGCAGTTCAATCAATTAACAAATCTAAGATAACCAAACTAGGACACAGGTTTACACAACAAAGGATATTTAATCAAGTTGACATTAAGTAAAGTTCAAAGATCAAATTATATTAGTTCACTTAACTTAGAATTTTAAAGCAGTCCTTTAACTCATAATTTTAAGTTGAAACATTTTACAGTGTAGGAAGCCCTGAGGCAAATTTGTGAATTTTGGCGATACAAATAACTAATACAAACAAATAACAATTTAACTGATTTGATATGCATTTGGCATGACATTAAAGTACATTACAGTTAACAGTTTCCTGTTCAAAGGCTAAATCCTCCACAAATGGAGTTTTAAGCGCAGTTCAGAAAGGAAGACCCCACACTACAGGTTATTCATATATCTCAGTCTATTCGTCATTACGTAGCAGCTGATCTGGGGGACGTCTCCGTGTAAGCAACCAACCAGACACATCACTGCCTCTAAGATAATCATATCGTTGCTGTTAAACTTTAAATGTGTGCGCTGCTGCTGTCAGCTGTCATTCTCAGCAAGCAAAGGCGAAGCTGATGCATAGACGGTACATCTCGCTTACCCTGGTTAGCATCGCAGTGGTGGCGTGTCTGGCGATGTCAGAGGTGGAGTCATGTCTCAGAGAGCCAGTGTTCGAACCGGGGAATTAGGCAGCTCACAGCGCTCCGGGAAGCCTTCGCATGAGCTCTCGCAGGGGGCGGCACAGCAGCTCTCCCGAAGAGGGGCAAGGAACACTCTTGGCTCAGCTGGAAGATTGTGGCGTAACGCCAGCGCCAGGCCTGCCGCTCTCTGAGCTACGGGAGCTAACAAGTCTGATGGTGAGCCAAGATCTGGCCGATCTTTTTCCAGCACTGGCGCCAGGGCGTAAAAGGCAGGCCCAGCCCAAGTGTGGCAGAGGGCCGCCTCACTCTCAGGGCGTTCAGCGCACCTTTAAACTATTAGCCAATCACGGTGGGCGGGCACCCTACAAAGGTGACAGAGGCAGCTAGATACCCCGCCTGACTTCAAGCGCATGGTACGGTTGGCATGACGTCCGCTTACCGTCTTTCTCGGGCTCCCCTTCTCCTGCACCAGAGTCCTTCTGGTAGCTTAACATCGCCGGCGGCGTACCCCTTTATATGACCGCGTACGCCCATCAGAAAGGAACTTCTCCTCGTGCCTGATCGGGGACTGTTTTGCCGGCGGTCGCTGCTCCTACGACTGTTTTGCCGACAGCTGCTTTGTTTACGGCTGCGCTACTTGCAGCCCACGCGGGTTTGAACGAGCACGGCGCTAGGGACGCGAAATGCATAGTCAGAATAACATGCAAACTTGTAATAATTTCAACAAAGATGTGTGTACATTTCCCAACTGTCGTTTCTTCCACGTCTGCAGCGACTGCAAGAATGAGCACCCCCGGTAAGTGTGCCCTCGGCGTGGTTCAAAAACATTTTGACACGGCATCCCTCAACACAAATAAATGAACAGGCACTGGCAGATGGACTGCGTTCTCATCTGGATCCTGTGTTGTGGACTATTCGCTCATGGGTTTGTCAGGGTTTTTGAGTGGGCGTCCTGACAGTCAGCGGTAAAAGACCCAGGTACGGTTTGCCAGCTGATGGAGAAATAGGTTAGGAAAGAGTACGTCATCAGCCCGTTCACATCATCTCCATTTCAAGTGTTTCGCACGAGTCCTATAGGGGTAGCTACAGGTAAATATTCAGGGAAGAAAAGGTTAATCTACAATCTGTCCGCCCGATGAAGGGTGTCGCTCCGACCAGCGGTTTTGGTCTCGTCTATTAGAGAACGGAATGGAATTACATTATTTTACAACGAGCTAGTGAATTCCTCCGATTACTTAAAATTCTACACAGATGCCGTGCCATCAGTGGGTTTTGGGGGGTTTATCAAGGCCAGTGGTTTTCTAGCAGCTGGCGTCCCGCGCTTTCAAGGTTTGAGCAATCCTGTTTAATAGCTGATCGCACTGCACCTGCACCGCATGTCCAAGTGTTACAGAATCCACAGGGAGTCCAAATCTGATGAATGTAACAGCATCAAGTTACATTTTTGGGCTTGCAACTGAATTATTTAAAGAACATTTCATGTTAAATTAAATGTTGGACAGCTGGTTAACAATATTTCGCTAATATTTTTACTTCCAAAATTGTGTTTTAAAGATGCGATGTTAACATTAGGGTTCCATTTCAGCACATTTGGTCCTCGGATTTTGATTTCTGTATATATGAGTTTCAAACACACTGCCCTTTATAAACACAAAATGGCTAGGCTGCTCCTTCTCTTAATCGACATTTTAAGAAAGTTCCTCTGAGTTGATCTAAACAGAGCTGAGTGGACTGACGCCCTTTAACACACACACACACAGAAACTACTCAGTCGGCCCATCAGCCTAATCCACTGTGACATCACATTACCGCCAGCGCTCAGCACCAGCTCTTGGCCTCCTCAGACACTGTTAATTAGGTTTGGACTAGCTAACACTACAACCTTAGAGATGGGATGCAAACAGCTGCTAGATATGAATGCTCTCACACACAACACACACATTACGAGATCTACGAGAATTACGAGATCTTTTCTCATTACGAGAAAAGAGGTTGTTGTTTTTTTATCCAGTGAATGCAATGCACTCTTAAGTTTATCCGCTTCAACCCTTGTAATGGAAAAGATGGCGAAAAAACGAAAAGACGATGATTATCGTGCGTTCCAGGCTGCGTGGACAAAGGAATTTACATTTGTGGAGAGAGCAGGATCTGCGGTATGTCTTATATGCAATGACAAAATTGCATCGATGAAACGGTCGAATAAAAATCGGCACTTCGATATGCACCATGCTTCATTTGCATCAAAATATCGAGCGGGGGACAGCAGGAAAAAGGCATGCGAAGAGCTACAGCGGAGAGTCCAGACGAGTCAGCAGCAACTACGTGTGTAGACCAAGCGAGGTGACAGGAATTCCGCTAGCTTTGCGGGTGCGTTGGCAATAGTAAGGAATGGAAAGTCATTCACAGATGGCGAGTATGCCAAAAAGACAAGATCATCAAACGAATAGAAGGCATGCCTCCGTCAGCAAAAATTGTTCACGATCGTAGCATCATGATAGCAAATCAAGTCAAGGAAACACAAATTAAGGACATTAACGCCGGGACATACTTCTCTCTCGCGTTAGACGAGTCATACGTTAGCCATCTATCTCAGTGCAGTATCATTGCCAGGTATGCTGCAGGTAACACACTGCGTTAGGAAAGGTTGGCTGTTTTGCTAATGAAAGGGACAACAAGAGGAGAGGATTTATTCACGTCTTTCATGGAGTTTGCTAAAGAAAAAAACTACCGATGGATAAACTTATTTCTGTCTGTACTGATGGTGCACCCTGTATGTTAGGAAAGAACAAAGGATTTGTAGCGATTCTCCATGAACATAAAAAGAGAGCCACCTTAAGTTTTCATTGCATTCTGCACCAAAAGGGGCTTTGCACTTAGATGTGTGGCCAGCAGCTTGGTAAAGTTGATGTCGCTGGTCATTTGAGTGGTCAACTTTATTGTTGCCCGAGCTTTAAAAGATCGCCCGTTTAAAGCTCGGTTAAAAGAAGTTGGGAATCATTATCCCGGTCTGCTTTGCATTGGTTGGCAATGGGGAAGGTGCTCAGCAGTTCTGCAGCTTACCACAGTGAAATCCGGACTTTTCTTGAAATGAAAGGCGTCAAGCATCCTGAGCTAGACAACACTGACTGGCTGCTGCAGTTTCACTATCTCGTGGACATAACTGGCCATCTGAACCAACTCAATGTGAAAATGCAACGTATTGGAAATACAATCTTATCCCTTCAACAAGCAGTGTTTGCATTTGAAAGCAAGCTGGGAGTCTTTCTCAGTGACATTAAACAGGTTGTCTTCTGCACTTTGAAAGACTGCGACAATTTAGAGATGCATGCTTAGCAAGCTGCTGGAGATCCAACATCTGGATCTCCAGCAGCTGGCTGGCTTTAGGTCCAATCTCCTGCAGTCATTCAAAGCACGTTTTGGAGAATTTTGTGTGCGCATTGGTCTTTTCAAGTTCATCACTCATACACATAAGTGTGCAGTGGACAAAATCGACCTGACATACATCCCCGGGGTCTCTATCGGAGACTTTGAGCTAGAAATTGCTGACCTGAAGGCATCAGACATGTGGATGAATAAGTTCAAGTCACTTAATGGAGAGTTGGAAAGTCTTGCGCGACAGCTGGCCAAGGAACACAAGTGGACAGAAATGAAAAATCTTCAACCTGAAGACCAGCTGATTCCCCCGCCCCCCCCACCCCCACCCCCCCACCCCACCCATGCCTATAGAACCGTACCATCAGTCCAAAAGGCAGGGGCCACAGAAGTTGTGTCAACCAGTTGGCAATTGGCATATTTTTTTGTAAAGTCCACAAATAGATGTGTAATCCCAAACTGGACTGGGTTCCATAAACTGCTTTAAGGCCAAAATACTCTGCAGAAGTCAGCATTGTATTATCTTCCAGTAATTGAGGCCTCACCAACAGAGATGTCAACAGTTAACACTATCCTGAAGCAAAGTGTCTAGATTGCTGACCAGCTAGAACTGGATCATATAGTTTTAGTGCTTCTCTATCAGAGTCTGGAGCTTATTGGACTCCTTGCCACCACAAGAGAGAGATTTGTGCATGGATGTCATCATTGACATGAAATGTGACTTTCCAGACAGATTGATGGATGTTTTGAGTGCAGATCAAAGATTTGATGGTATACGTTCCAAGTATGCTGACTTTGTGCGGAGGAAAAGTACAGAGAATGCAACATTTGCTTTCTTGAGCTCATACATTGTTTTGATGCAGCTACTCCTCCTGTATGTGAGAGCAACGCGGGAGTCAAACTGTCAACTTACCTGTCAACAGTCCGATTAATAATGCCATGGTTCTTTGCCTACGATCGAGTAACTTATGCTCAATATTTACCTGCGTACTGGCTGGAAAATTAATTTGACCATCACACATCCCTCTTGCCACAGTGAGATGAATGTGAAAGGCCAGTGGACTGTCCAGCGACAAAGTGTCCATGGATTTGCCTCCATTGCTTGCGACCAGGCTATTGAGCAAACACTTAACAGAGATGCCAAGACAGAAGGTGGTTGGATAGGGATCACACAAAATCGGCTTGCAGTGTATTGCTGGATACTGTCACAACGTAAAAGAGCTGCTATAGCAAGACAGTGTGAGTCAATGGTAGGGATATCTTCTGAGCTACGGACACGAAAAGACCTTGACAACAGATGCATTAATGCTGATGAAAAGGCTGTGAGCAGAATCATTTCCACCATTGATTTCATGCTCAACCCTTTTGATGTATACCAAGACAGCATTGTGTGTCTCAGCTCTGGAAGAGTAGCAACAGAAAAAAAACATGAAGGATTTGCTTGTTGCTTCAGAAAAGGGTGAAAATGCCGTAAAATAATTTATGGACAAGAGACTGTTATCCAATTCAGTTGACATATTTGCCCCCATAAAATCACTAAAATGCAAGACTTTCAGTGATCAGGTAAAGCCAAAAAAGAAATCTGCAGCAGGCAAGAAAGTGATTTTGTGTGCTGACAAGAAGTTATTTTCCAGGCTCCTCATCCTTGGTCAGAGTAGAAACATTGAATTTCTGTCCTATTCCTTGGGAACTGTCATATCCATTAGCAAGTGCTGATGGTTTACTTGCCAAAACAAATAAATCAGCTCTCATGAATCTATTGGAGAACAAAGGTGGAGACTGCTTGGTTGATCAAGTTCCAGTGGATGGTGCCATTCTTTTTGATGGTATGGCAGTCATACAGGCCATGCAATCCAGACCAGGTACATTTGGAGAGCTTGCAGTGACCATACTGTGGAACATGCTTCAACTCGCTTTGCAACAAGTATACGCACAATGACTTTGTCCCTGACCGGTATCCACTCATCAGTATCAAAAACCTAAAAACGATTACGTAGAGCTGATCCAGGGTCACAACTAGGCATGGGTATCGTTTGGGTTTTTTCTGATATCCTCCTTACCTGTAAAGTTCTCCACAACCTAGCCCCCACTTACCTCTACGACCTCCTTCAGGAATACACTCCCTCCCGCACCCTCCGCTCATCCTCTTCTGGACTACTAACCATCCCGTCGCCACGCCTCAGTACCATCGGTGCCCGAGCCTTCAGCTGCTTAGCACCCAGGCTCTGGAGCTCCCTTCCGCCACACATAAGACAATCAGACTCCATCACATCGTTCAAGTCTGAACTCAAAACTCACCTGTTCAAACTGGCATACACTTTATAACTGGTCTCTTTACACTTCACTTGTTGTTGTTTTTTTACTGATGCTCTGTTTTACTGTTTGTATTTTTCATGCTTTTATCTTTTAATTCTGTATTATTTTTGTAAGGTGACCTTGGGTGACTTGAAAGGCACCTCCAAATAAAATGTATTATTATTATTATTATTATTATTATTATTATTATTATTATTATAAAGTTAATTGTCACTGTGTGACTGTTAAAACCCTTTATAGGTCACTCATTGAAATACTTTAAAATTTAAAATGTCAACCCTAGAACACTATTGGAGGACATAATAATACTCCTTTAAAAGGCTAAAATTAAGAAAATGAATTTTTTTAAATGTCACATCAGTAAAGTGACACTGAGCAGTAGCCTATCGCATACACAGATTCACTTTGACTGACAGATTAACTGAAGGATAAGCAGTGTTTTTTTTTCTTCCCATTTTTGAAACTAAATTGTGTCAAAACAAATGTTTTGGTGAAAAAGCAGTTCATACCTCCACTATAGAAAATACTTTTTATTGAACAAATAAGCTCATTGAATGAATAAGCGTCATGAATACACAAGAGGGTGCAGCACACATGATATAAGTGTGTGATACAACTAAGGAAGTAGTTGACTATTCCAAAACGGTTAAATACTTCAAATAGGTATTCATGCTCGACCCTATCGAAGGCCTATTCCGCATCAAGTCCGATTACAGCCACATCGAGTATTTCTTTCTTGGCATATGTAATGTTCATCAGTCTACGGATATTGTGAGAGCCCTGTCTTCCTTTATTAAATTCATTTTGATCTAAGGCGATGATAGGTGGCAAATGTTTCTCCAACCTTTAGGCAAGTACTTTTGCTATTATTTTCACATCATTATTGATTAAGGAGATGGGGGCAGTAGGATTCACACTTTGTGGAGGGCTTACTTGGCTTTAATATTAAGCTTATTGGTGCGTTCTGCAGAGATGGGGGCAACTTATCATTTCCAAGTGATTCCCAATTGGGGAACAGCTAGCTCGTGTGAATACTGACATTTATAACCTATGAAGACACTATCCCAGGCTGTAGTCCCCCGTATTTTCAAATCTGCCATGATACCAGTCCACAAAAGACCAGACACACACCATAAATAACATCAGGCTAGTGGCATTCACACCAGTCACCATGAAGTGTTTGGAAAAACTTGTTATCGCACACATCAACCACAAGGTCCCGGACACCGTTGACACCCTGCAGTTTGCCTACTGCTTCAACCGATCAGTGGACGATGCGGTAGCAATAGCTCGACACCACACTCTGCAACATCTGGAAAGCAACAGAACGTATGCCAGGATGGTTTTCCTCACCGCAGGCATCACTGTGTGGTATGGCAACACCACACAGGTAGAGAGGAAGGCTCTGCAAAGAGTCATAAAGACTGCAGAGAGAACCACAGAGACAAGACTTCCTCCATGGAATCTATGCATGTACATCACTGTCGGAAAAGAGCAGAGAGAATCATCAGAGACTCACTCTCTGCTCAGACAAACACTGCGCATACAACCTGAGACACAGCAGAGCGGACAGCATCATCACCCACGGATCACGTTTTTTCAATAGCTTCTTCCCTGCCAGAGTCACACTGATGGTAAAACAATACTGTTGAATTGTGTAAAATAACCAAACACTACCTCACTTCACCTATCATGCGCAATATGTGACATCCTTTGTATGTGCATATATACCGAGCCTATTTAGTGCCGTTATTTAACACTTTATAAATAAAAAAGGTAAAAAAAAATAAATTGTGTTTTCATATTTTATATTTTTCACTTCATAATTAGTGTGTTTTTATTTCCACGTACTGTTGACTCAGAGGGCGCTGTATACAATGTGTCTGGACTGTTGGCCTTGGCAAAAAATTAAAACCTTGAAGTACATTCAATAACAGAACCAGTACCATGTTACATTTTTAGTAGATTTCAACAGGAACACTCTTGGAGCTTTCCCTCCATTCATACTGTCTATGGCCTCTGACTCAGATATGCCAGTTGGGGACTTGAGTTCCTGTTTTGTGCTCTCACAAAGGTACGGTATTTCTTTTTGACCTAGGAAGCTGTGGAGTGTGTGAGAAGTGGCTGGATGTTCTGACATTTGTGTTATTGTTTTCAGCAACAAATTTATAACGGCAGGTTTTTTCCCCACTTTTGAGTGTGGTCATTTGGATCAGCTATAAGCATTTTTCTCTTTAGACAGTGGCCTGATGCTTCGTACAAACTAATTAATTTAAACATGTGTTGCAACACAGTGTACTTTTGATGAGGAAGAATCACAGGTATTTTGGCTCATTGCAGTAGCTTGTTTATTTACCTGATTTCAGTCGAGTCTGTGTGAGACTGAAAAGGCAAATTATTCAGAGTTCGTCGTAGACTAGGCACAGATTTAACACCCCTTCTAGGTGCATCGGTGTTCCCCAGGAAATAAGGCAAGGTGCTGTCTACAAGACACAAAATAACATTTTTTATTTTCGTATTCTTATTTTATTGCTTGTCAATTTCCTTGACTAGAAACTCTTAACGGGCACTTGTCACCTTGAAGGATGTAATTAAATGGAGTCAGATCTGAATGCACAGCTCTTTAGGCTAAATATATCCTGTTTGGATGTGTTGGTGGTGGTGGGTGGCTGTCAGACCTCCAGAGGACTGACAGTGACAGACATTTAGGTAGAGGGAGCTGCCAGCTCCACTCTCAACTCAAAGCAGATGTGAGAAGCAGCTTGTTCCTCTTGATTAATGTCCTCTAGTACTTTACAACTGAGGACTTCAAATAGAGGTTTCATGCAAATAAGCTGCCATTCACCCTTTGGAAGAAATAAAAGAACTTTAAAAAAAGGTACCAGCTGGAAGAAGCAAAGCTACCTCTGTGGCTATCAGCTCTGATTGTCTGCGGTGCTGTGTTTATCAACGCTTCCCTTCCTTTTCTCTGAGGGCCATGATTAATTGAATGGCATGACTGCCTCCGTGGGAATACCAGGTTAAAGTGAGAGATCACCTGAACGTCTGGCTCACTTCACAAGCATTCAAGCGGAATACCAAAAAATGTTCCAACACTGCACCACTAAAATAATGTTTTTTTCTTTCTATTGAGCATGAACACAGAGGATCCATTTTCCTCTTTTCATTTCAATTTTTCTTGTATCAGATGAGATTGAAGACTTTAATTGGCATACAACCACGTTTATGCATCTCTGGTGGTCGGATCAAAAATGAGATTACAATCAGATGACCGCCTCCAGTTCTGAAAAGTGAAGCCAATGGAAAAGGGCCTTAAACTTGCAACATTTGTTATCTCCATCAGGAGGTTGACACCCATTAAAAAAATGTTCATTTAACCCTCCTCCTGTGTTAGCTTTCTAGTACCATCTCTTGTGTTAACGGGCCGGTTTTGATGCATGTCTTAAATCAGCTGTAAAATACATTAAAAACAATTATCCAATTTGTTTCTCATCTATTGGTTACCTTGTTAGGCTTCATTCCTTATCTATGAAAATATTGTTGTATGTTTTAATATTTTCGTTGTGTGCCTCTGGGCTTTTTCTTTGGCAGTATACCCCTTGATTTTAATTTTAAATGGTCCAATTAACCTCAAGAAAATCACCACTGAACACACTGTTTATGTGGTTCTCTGATAAAATACAAATGTTTTTTCTGGTAAAAAAAAAAAAAAAGAAAACAGATTTGTATACTATATATGTATGTATGTTAACTTGCTGTTGCTCCAGAGTGCCTGTTATATTGTTCCGATAACATTATTTTAAAATAAAAACACGCAATACACTAGATTTGACTTCATTGTTGAATTTGGTGCTAGTGCGATTAATCGCTGTAAAATCAGGCGACTAATCAGTTACATTTTTCAACTTTTCAACACTTCCTGTGTGATGGGAAACTGCCTTCTCGAAGGACCGGGGGACCACTCGTATGTTATTGTAAAAATTTAATTCCTACTTAAGTGTATCTTGTTTGTCAATATTCATTCTATAATATGAATGATGACATTACATGTCATTTAGCTGGCGCTTTTATCCAAAGTGACTCACAATAAGTGCATTCAACCGTGAGTACGAACTCAGAACAACAAGAATCAAGAGAGTACAATTTCTTCAATAAAGTCAAACTACAAAGTGCTATTGGTAAGAACCATCAGCAAGTGCTGCCAAAGTGCCACTGGTACTGTCTTTATTCAACGTGTAGTCGAAAGAGATGAGTTTTTAGTTTGTGGCGGAAGATGTAGACACTTTCTGCTGTCCTGATGTCAATAGGGAGCTCATTCTACCATCGAGGAGCCAGGACAGCAAACAGTTGTGACTTTGTTTAAGCGACAAGCTGATTGGCTGAAGCCGAGTGGAGCAAACAAGCTGGTGTGTAAGGTTTTACCGTGTACAGGAAGTAGGTCGGACCCGATCTGTTCGTAGCACAGTACACAAGTACCAATGTTTTAAAGCAAATTATGTATAATCTAGTCATTTACACAGTAAGACATTTGGAATTGAAATTGTATCTCCATTATTTATTATCTAGGTTTTTGAGGCAGAATGCCCGGCGCATTAATGCCCTTCGCGTCGGCTCCTTCCAAGAGCTGATACTAAGAAGCGGAGGACACGGTAACAAGCACAATGTTTAGTGCCATTTCTTAACGCAAGACTCAGTTATTGTGCCACAATAGGCTCTGAAGAGTGAAATGTAAATACAGAGCATATCAAATGTAGAATTAACTAATTTTAAGTCATCATGTCCTTTTGAACACAACCTGACCAAGAGCCAACACAAGCACATTTGTCAGAGACCTTGACGTTCATATTTGCCAATATTCTAGCAAGGCTAGTGTTTCACAAAAAAGTCATTGAAGTCATGAATTAGTCAGATGACAAAATGATGACCCATGCTGAATACACATTAATGGGATAAATTATGAAAAATATTTTTTGTGAAGCTGGGATGAGCGTAATAAACTAAAATGCTTTCCTTTAAGTGGAGTCATTAAAAAAAAAAAAAATTGAATTACTTAGTATGTGAACTGTAGTTATGAACAGTCACTATACAGCTACATTGAACTTTTGTGTTTTCTAAACTGTTCCTCCCCTAAAATCCCCCCACTCTCTATTCGCATAGATGATGCAACAGTTGAAAGGGTGGAGGAGTTGGTTCTGGCAGCACAAGAGCTGCCAGCAATTAAGGTCACTATCAAGGAGCTCGGGCAATATAAGCAAACAAGAGTCACATGGTGACCCTGACTGACCACCAGGTGACCACTGCGAGGGACACATTTCAGTACCTCATATGCCAAGGTTAGTGACTTCTGTTATTTGTGTATAAACAAGCCATATTCTGCAGCATTAAATAAAGTAATTGCGTTATCCTCTTTAAACCGCCCAGTCCCATTAGTGGGTTCATTATTACAAACAACACTGCAAAGCCAAACTTTGTTCAGATTTCTTTTTTTTAAATTTGAGATTCTATTGCAGATTCCATAGTTTCAGAAGATAAAACATTTGACCGGCTTTATTACAATAAATCTGTATCGAAGACATTTAGATGGTTTCTGTGGGATGCTGCAGCCATAACATGATGGCATCTTGATTGTGAATGTTTTACTAAATACAAGTGTGATGTGGCTTCAATGAGGCTGCACCAGCAGACACAATAGGTATTCGTATATTTAAATGGAAGTAAGTCAGATAATATTGTTATTATGCGAATAAGAATAATGGAAAATAATGGCCAAAACAACATCTTTGCGTTTTTGAAAACCGATTACCCAACATTTCAGTACATTCCCAGTTATTATTACTATTGTTGGGACTAAGAGCGGTTTAAAAAAAAACCCTGATGGAGAGCAGCACTACGAGTTCAGTCACCTCGCCCGGACAAGGGAAACCGGGGCACTCTCCCGGAGCCAGACCCGGGAGGCGAGCACGTCGGCGAGCATCTGGTGGCCGGGCTTTCGCCCATGGGGCCCGCTCGGGCTCAGCCCGAAAAAACATCATGGTGCCACTGCCACTCTGTGGACTCACCACCCGCGGAGAGGACCATCGGGGTCGGTGCAGTGCAGACCAGGCGGCAGGCCAGGTGGAAGACCTGGGCGAGCCAATCGCCGGCAGCATTGACTAGCTCTAGGGATGTGGAACGTCACCTCGCTAGTGGGGAAAGAGCCGGAGTTGGTGCAGGAGGTGGAGAGGTACAACCTAGATATAGTTGGGCTCACCTCCACGCACAGCAAGGGCTCTGTAACCAAGCTCCTGGAGAAGGGTTGGACTTTGTCCTTTTTCGAAGTTGCCCAGGGTGAGAGGCGCCGGGCGGGAGTGGGAATACTCATGAGCCCCCGTCTGAGCGTCGCTATGTTGGAGTTTTTTCCGGTGAGCGAGAGGGTGCCTCTCTGCGCCTCCGGGTCGCGGGTAGTAAGGCTCTGACTGTTGTTTGTGCTTATGCACCGAACAGCAGCTCGGAGTATCCAGCCTTCTTGGAGTCGGTTGGAGGGGTCCTGGAGAGGGCGCTTCCTGCCGACTCTATAGTTCTCCTGGGAGACTTCAACGGTCACATTGGTAATGACAGTGAAACTTGGCGGGGGGGGGGGGGGGGGGTTGATAGGGAGGAATGGCTTGCCCGATCTGAACCCGAATGGTGTTCTGCTGTTGGACTTCTGTGCTAGCCACGGTTTGGCCATCACAAACACTATGTTCGAGCATAAGGTGGTTCATAAGTGTACTTGGTACCAGAACACCTTAGGCCAAAGATCAATGATCGACTTTGTAATCGTATCATCTGATCTGCGGCTGTATGTCTTGGACACTCGGGTGAAGAGAGGAGCAGAGCTGTCAACTGATCACCACCTGGTGGCGAGTTGGATCAGATGGCGGGGAGACGGCAGGAAAGACCTGGCAAGGCCAATAGTGTTGTGAGGGTGAACTGGGAACGTCTGGCTGAGGAGCCTGTCCGGAAGGTCTTCAACTCACACCTCCGGAAGAACTTTTCACGCCTTTCGCGGCGGTAACCCGAGAACCCGGTGGTGGACACCGGGGGTGAGGGAAGCCGTCAAGCAGAAGAAGGAGGCCTTTCGGGCCTGGTTGGCCCAGGGGTCTCCTGAAGCAGCTGACGGGTACCGGCAGGCCAAGAGGGCTGCAGCTGCGGCGGATGCGGAAAGGTAGTTAAAGAGCTCCTTGGTGGCAAGGCGCCGGGGGTGGAGGAAATCTGCCCTGAAATGCTGAAAGTGCTGGACATTGCTGGGCTGTCTTGGCTGACACGCCTTATCAGTGTCACATGGGGGTCGGGAACAGTGCCTATGGACTGGCAGACCGGGGTGGTGGTTTCCATCTTCAAGAAGGGGGACCGGAGAGTGTGCTCAAACTATCGTGGTATCACACTGCTCAGCCTCTTGGGAAAAGCTTATGCTATGCCAGGGTGCTGTAAAGGAGACTCCGACCGCTTGTCGAACCTCGGATTCAAGAGGAGCAGTGCGGATTCCGTCCCGGTTGTGAAACAGTGGACCAGCTCTTTATCCTTGCGGGACTACTGGAGGGGTCTTGGGAGTTTGCCCAACCAGTCTACATGTGCTTTGTGGACTTGGAGAAGGCTTTCGACCGAGTCCCTCGGAGGGGTTCTGTGGGGGGTGCTGCGGGAGTATGGGGTGCCAGATCCGTTGGCACGGGCTATCCGGTCTCTGTACGCCTGCAGTAGGAGTTGTGTCCATATCCTCGGTATTAAGTCAGACACGTTCCCAGTGGGTGTTGGCCTCCGCCATGGCTGACCTTTATCACCGGTCCTGTTCGTGACTTTCATGGACAGGCTTTCTAGGCGCAGCCCGGGGGCGGAGGGAATCCGGTTCGGGGGCCTCGGGATCGCCTCTCTGCTGTTTGCAGATGATGTGGTCCTGTTTGCTTCCTCGGACCGTGACCTCCAGCATTCGCTGGGGCGTTTTGCAGCCGAGTGTGAAGCGGCAGGGATGAGAGTTAGCGCCTCCAAATCCGAGGCCATCTTTCTCTGCCGGAAACCGGTGGATTGCTCCCTCCAGGTGGGGACAACATGCCTGCCCCAAGCGAAGGAGTTCAAGTACCTCTGGGTCTTGTTCACGAGTGAGGGTAAGGTGGAGTGGGAGAACGACAGGCGGATCGGTGCGGCTGCAGCAGTAAAACAGGCGAAAAATGGATGGATTGTTGGGTTTTGTAGAATTGTAATAGTCTGGGGTGTAAATATTGGACTTACACATGTATAATAAATAATTGTTTAATGTGCATATTAAAATACAAGAGAGGGTTATGATAATTAATAAGGGTTATTATGGAAAATATGTAACGATGCATAAGAAGGTCACTGTATGTTTTGTATTACTGTGTTATGATTGTGGAGTGAATGGATTTTGAATAGTCTAACAAATAGTCCAACAAAGTATTTGACAACTCTGTTTATGGTAGTGCATTATACCAGTGGTTCCTAACCTCGGTGTCAGGACATCACAGGTTGTTGCATGGGAATCACAACGTGTTGTGGGAAGAGTGCTTCAGTAAGAAATATTGTTTGAAAAAAAAAAAAAAAGACAAACCGTGATGAATAGTAATTGGAATATGGCACAGCGTTCGCATCAATCTATCTCTAAACAGCTGATTTTCTGTGTTGGTGTAGTGTTCCTGAAAAGTTAGCCAACCAGCAAAATATTTTTGCACTCATTTTAAGGTTAAGAACCACACATTATATATAATATATTTTGAAGAAAAATTGTCCAAATGTGATTGTAATAGCATTCATAACTGAGTCTTTTCTGTTTTTTTCCATAGAGCATCATCACAACTGGGGCTTTCTTTCTAAGGTCATTTTCTGTTATGGACATTTATGTTGAATGAGGTGGACTTGTAAACTTTGTACTTTTTTCTGTCGAAGTCAAAGAAAGATGGCCAGCCTTGTTCGCTGAATGACAAATACGCTGTTTTAGATTTTTTTTTCTTAAACTTAGGTTTTGGTGACAAATGTGGCATTTCATTGTTTTTCATGAAATTTACTTTTTGACCACATCCAACAGATTGAAGCAGAATTTGCTCGCCTTACATCCGTTGACTTGAATGGCTCCCTCTTCTCTGGGCTGGACCAGTACCTGGCGAGGTTCCTTGAGCTGTACAAAGTAAAGAGTGGCACAGTGGGCCTGACCAAATTCACAAGATTGCATGATGATGATGATGTAAGTGTTCAAATGTTAGTTGCTCTTCCAGGCCTTCCACATTTGTTGTTTGCATTTTGTCAAGTAATGGAGAAAATAGCCTATGTTTATGACTGTATTGAACATCATACCTTTGGTATTTTTGAATACTGTGGTATACCTTAATAACATGATACCACACAGGCCTAGAGATAAAAGACTGACGTGATAACTTTTGATGTAACCCTGAAACAAAGTGATATCATTTCTTTTACCATATGCTAGCAGATGGTGCATCATATAGAGTAACTGGAATTTGTTGTTCTTTTTTTCTTTTATCAATCAGAGCTCAACCAGCAAGAAGAGGTCAGTTCTTCTGCTGGGCCTTCCTCATTAGCTCAAAGAGGATCCCTTGTGTCTTTTCAGGACTGTAACAACAACATTTAATAAACAATACTTACCTCCACAATTAACTCATTCAAAATGGCCTGTTGGCCCTGAAAAGTAATTAACCAAAACACCTAGTCAAAACATAAAAGTGCACTCATTCCTTTACACAATGGTTACACTTCAACGATCTGTCCAGCTTAAATAAGATTGATGCATATAACACCAGGCTTGGTCTAATCAGCTAATTAAACTCACTCAGTTGTCGTTCCATAAACTATGGTACTTAAGTCAGGTGATAATAGGTGGTCATAAATGTGAAATGGTAACCCAGTCTTAGTTCAAATACGGCCTGTGGTGTTGGAAGTGAACAATTTCTACTTTATATAGGAAATACAATTCTAGGCTTTCAGGCTCCCTTTGTAGATGCCATCATACAAACTGCTAGAACAAACTGAAAAGATGGTAAATGCTATTTCTGCTTCCTTTAAACTCTTGTGTAGGCCACAGACCGGATGAAAGTTAGAATAGTCATGGTGAAGGAAGGAGAAGACCTCCTCAAAGTGTCAGTCGTCCTTGAGCAGGCAGTCGTCCTGACTGATCTGAAGGACCTACCAAGCGCCATTGTCATGCTGATGAGTTTGCTTTTTCCCCCTCAACATTGATTATGCAAAGGAACTCAAATACAAGTTTGAAGTTGTTCAGAAGGTCCTCATGGACATTGGTGGAGGACAGTGTTCCTCACTTGTCCAAGGTTTGAGAAACCGACTTACGTGAAAATCCATGTAAGCTTGTTCTCGGACCTATCATACTTGAGTCTTACAATGGTTGTTGATGCATAAGTTCAGGTACAGGTCCATCCATAAGTTGTCATTTAATTTTGTGTTTTGCACACTTGAAGAGCTGCCTACATACGTTTTCATTTGATTTTGTTTTGCACCTTTTAAGGGCAGCCTACATAAGTTGTCATTTGATTTTGTTTTGCACACTTGAAGGGCAGCCTACATAAGTTTTGCACATTTGAAGTGCAGGGTTTGAGGAAACTTTTTAAAAAAAAATGCACCAATAAAGTGGTTGGATGTAAATTGGTTGTTTCTCTTTTTTATCTGCCATGTATTATAGGTCATTATATAACTTTGTTAAGTTCAATAAATTGATACATCTAATTGAAATTACCATACTATCCTAAGCAGTCCAATCAATTAATAACAAATCTAAGTTAACTGAACTAGGACACAGGTTTACACAACACATTATTTAATCAAGTTGACATTAAGTAAAGTTCAAAGAACAAATTATATTAGTATCGCCACTGATTCTCTGCAGCTGCTCACTTCTCCCCCTCACCCAGATAAGCTTGTCACCGTTTTTACCATTACCGAAATGGGCCTTCTTAGTGTTCACAGTTCGTTAGAACTACGTCGATGGCGTGAATATTATAGGAGTTATGGTAATTTTAGTTTTGCATCCTGTTTGCATGTTACTTCTTGACGCTGGCGACAGGCTTCGTATTAAAAGAATGAATCAAGTGTCTATTTCTCAATTTTCATTTATTGCCTCGTGATCAACACATGATTACTCTTCCATGAAGGAATGTTTGGATCTAAAATGACAAATATAACAAGTAATTACAAATACTGCCACTTACCGTTACATACTGTTTTTTTTATATTGAGTAATTCATTTTCTTCTAACGTTAGCCTAATATGTGTTTGCATCATATAAGACTTTAAAAATTAGAGATAGATAGATAGATAATTACTTTATTGATCCCCGAGGGAAATTCAATTAGAATTAGAAGACTGTCAATAATAATATCACTCGCTTTTATTTTGGCATGAAAATAATCTCTTCTAATTTTTGGTTTCAGACGCCAAAAACGGCAAACAGAAGTGTTTTTTTTTGTTGTTTCTCTGTTTTTGGTTTGAAACAAACGAAGAAATATTTTTTCCGTATTTCAGTTTTTTTTTAATGAACCATAAAACAAACACAACGTACACGGACCATGAGAGCGTGAGCGGGAATTGTAACCTGATACGCTAGCAGAAAACACGGCAGGCAGCAGAGCTTTCTACTGCAGGAGAGCACACATCATGACTTGAGGGTACACAAAAGATTTAACTAATGAGTTCATACTTCCGAGTGGCACTCAGTGGCCAATTCATAGTTAAGGCAAAACTTGTTAAGGAAACAGTAAATATGTAAATTTAAGAACTTAATCATTATCATTGTTAAATATGATATGTTGGTATACTTGGACTCTAACAATTAGTGTACACAGAAGTTATGATACTAACCGGGTTGGTCTTTGACCCTCCATTGTGTGTTTGGTCTTCCTTATGCACAGAGCAGGTAAACTGGTCATTATACAGATAGTGCTGAGGTGCTGAAGAAAACAGGTTTGATAAATTGCACCATCAGCAGGGACCCTGAGGACGCATGAAGGTCAAACATGGCCATCCGTCTGGGAGAGCAGATTTCCACAGTTCCATCTGAGAATTGTATATTACATTTGTATGTGCAAGGTCTGAAGCTGCTCCTTTTCCAAGGCTTTTCTAAAGCTCAGCCATAAGGGCAGCAGCTTCAAGTAAATAATAATGGTCCTATCCATCTTCTCAAATTGTAATGCCGAATAATTTTTCCTGGGGCCCACTAACGCCTTTTTACTGAATCAGGGATAGTGTAATGATCTGGTTGACCAAGTTATCTCCTTGAACCCATTATATTGAAACAGAACGGTGTGACTGCATTTTGGTTTACACAATGTAAAGATTGCATATGTCTGCCTCTGCTACGGCACTGATGAAAGAGAAACATGTTTGTTTATTTTTAGAGCCAGCACACTGAGCCCAGCTGCTAAGGACTGCGGTGAGGTCGCGCGGGACAAGGAACCGCAGTGTCACTACACGTTTCTTGAATCGTTTAAATAATGGCACTGAGATTACTTCTGCTCATTTCATAGAATTGATTCAAAACAACTCAGGCAATTTATACAAAGAGAAAAAAAAACTGTAAAAGCTGTACAGTTTTCCAGCATAGTAATAAATACTGCCATTACTAAACCTTGAACATATTATATTGCACTTTTAAAAACAGGAATTTGACAGTTCAGCAATAGGAAACCAATTACACATCTTTAAGTATAACAAATAAGTAACATGATTTGCATATACTCTACTGTTGATTTGGTATTGAGGGTTGTAGTTATTATTGTGAGAAAGGTGAATCAGACAGTAGTTGGAGATTCCTAAAACTTCAAAGGGCAAATGGCGATTCGTATTCTTTAACGTGTCAGAGTACAATGTCATCGTGGTGGAGACCTTAAGGGAGAGAGGAATAATACAAACCAGGAACTATTGCCTTCGGAACCTGAAGATATCGTTTTGAGAATATATAAGGCACATATTCATGTAAAATTAACCAAGGGTTTATGCATGTAACACCAAACACTTCAAGCTACCGCAGAGGACAGGGGCTAAAAAGAATGAAGCAACAGGTGCCTTTTATAAACAAGCCCTGAAAGGGTAATTGGTTGAGGGAAGAGCCAGGCTTATGGCTCTGTTCTACTACACCTTATGCTTCATTCAATGTGAATGTGCCATCATGGAGGAGTGGGACAATCTGTAACTTCTGTAGGGTTAAGAAATCGCCTCAAACTCCCAGTTGTGATAATGACTCTAGCTATCCTTAGCTGCAGTCTAAACATGACCCCCTGACTAATCTGTTCTGCGGTCCAAACTTCACCCCAACCTATCTTTCCGGCTTTCCCCAAAATCCTTCTATACATTATTGTGGTATTGTAGCAAAATGGGAAAGCTGCTAGGAAAAAGAGTTTAACGCACTCAAGGTGGTTATATTTGATAAGGCGATTTCCCACCAGTCGCGAGAAGGTGTCAAGAATATCAGCATCAGATAAGGGATGAAGTACAAGAAAGTCATGGCATTTGGTTAAATACACTGCTCAAAAAAAATGAAGGAACAATCTTTCATCAGGGTATGGCATGAATTCAATTACACTTCTCTGATAATGATCTGGTCAGGTAAGTAGCAGAAGAGGGTGTTAATCAGTTTCAGCTGCATTGGTGTGTATGGAATTAACAACAGGTGCAGTAGAGGGGCAACAATGAGACGACCCCCAAAACAGGACTGGTTTTGCATGTGGAGGCCAATTGAAGTTTCTCCCACTTCACTCAATGCTCGAGTTTGTGATTTATTAAAGGTTTGGATGCTTTAGTTATTTTTTCTAAAAAGATGTGCAGTCTTGCTCTGTGGCATGATGGGAAGTGTAACCCATGGGTATATTGGTTTATTATTATTATTATTATAAATAAATCAATTACATAGATTATATGCCAATCCCGGACTGGGGTTAGGTATAAATATCCGGATCAGATCATTTCCTGTTATGATACTGCAGCGTGAGCATAATGGTACAACGTAAGCAGCTGTTTCCCGGCGAGTCCTCGCCAGACCTCTGGTTTTGTATAGTAACTGGACGCAGACACTGACCGGAACTTGGATGGCGAGCTTTTCTCTAGAAGAACAGAGTTCCTCTGCCTCTTTGCCATAAGTGGGGTAGGATTGTGTGAACTCATTTTTCCCCCCCTTTTCACACCAAGGACTGAACTTTTCACACAAACGTCCACAGCGCATGCTAATTGTGAATATTTGTGTGAACATTATGATTGTTTGAGAATTATCGCAGTAAAAACTGGTTGATCTAAACTGACTGACGACAAGAATTGGGCTCAGCAGCCGAACCTTTTCATTAATCCGTTGTGCTAGTCCACTGGATTTAAAAATACAGCCACAGGTTACAAAAGGCACCGAACTCTACAATTTAAAAAAACACACTGAGCAATCGAGTAGTTATTTTTGCTCAGACACTTGACTTTCGATCATATTCATGCAGAAAACACAAGTAAAATCATTATTACTTTTTTTTTTTTTTTTTTTTTTTAAAAAGGCAAGGCGTTGCGGATTCTTTAGGGATCAAGGACAACAGGGTTTGGTATTCATGTCAAGGTCATGAACTGTAGTAGGTTTTTATAAGGCTCAGGCAGCCTTTTTCATTAGGAACCTTACCAACTGAGTGAAATGACCCAGAAGTACCTAAGTGGCCGACCATGATAGGTGCCTGTTGAATTCTCAAAATGCAAAGGAAAGGAGCTTCATGCTTCCTTCTTTTATTTTACTTCAGCTACAGAAGCTTTAATGAAAGAAACTAGATGAGCTCTTGAGTCATGTTTCTGATTATCATCTTTTTAATCAATTATTGTTACATTATAATAAAACATCAGTACAAGTTGAGTGGCGTTTCATAAACTGTTGTCTGCATATTTTTATGATCAGATTATAATCTGAATATAAACCATAACATGAAGGGATATTAGACACACATCGTTAGTGGAATCACATTAATTCAGCATGTTTGAAACTGAAAAGACAGGTTAGGATGTAACTCTGGTATATAGTTTCATACCAGAGTAAAGATGATCACAGTATAAATTCAATCATCATCTGGTTAAAATACACTGCTCAAAAAAATTAAACGAACAATGTTTTATCAGGAAATGGCATGAATTCAATTGCACTTCTTCGATAATGATCTGGTCAGATAAGTACCAAAAGGGGTTGTTAATCAGTTTCAGCTGCATTGGTGTTTATGGAATTAACAACAGGTGCAGTAGAGGAGCATCAATGAGACAACCCCTAAAACAGGACCGGTTTTGTATGTGAAGGTCAATTAAAGTTTCTCCCGCTTGATCCCTTTGACTGGTTTTCCACTAGTGTTGACTTTAGCAAGAGTCATTATCACAACTGGGAGCATGAGGCGATTTGTTAACCCTTCAAAAGTTGCACAGATTGTCCCACTCATCCAGGATGGCACACCCATGCATGCCGTTGCAAGGAGTTTTGATGCGTCTCCAATAGAAAACCTCTGGGACATTATGTTTGGGTCCATCAAACGCCGCCAGGTTGCTCTACAGGAGCTCATTGATGTCCTTAAACAGTTCTGGGAGGACATCCCACAAGACACCATCAGTCTCATTAGAGCACGCCGAGACATTGTCAAGCATGTGTCATGATCCGGCTCTTAGGCCATAACAAAAAACAGTTCGAGGATACTTATGTTTTAGGGCTGGGCAAATTAACGCATTGCAGTATGAACAGTATTAATAGTATAACTGTTTGGACTATACACTACTCTATCAAAGTAAACACTAAGCTACGAAAATGTATGCATTTAGTAGGTATACTAAGTATTGTGAATTGCAGATATCTTGCCTCTGGAGACTCCTTCAGAAGCCTGGGATTTAGTTACTGCATAGGCTTTTCCACAATGGTTGGCATTGTGCAGTGTATGGTGAAAGCCATCTGGGACTGTCTGGTCACAGAGGTTATGCCAGTACCGACAACCAGAGATTAGAAGGAGATCGTTGAAGGATTTGATCAACTCTGGGACTTCCCAAATTGGCTCGGTGCAATTGATGGGCAGCGCACACAGATCCAAGCCCCAGCCAACACAGGATCCCTCTTTTATAACTACAAGAGGCACTTCTGTTGTGATCTTTGCTGTTGTAGATGCACACACGCTTCCACATCATTGATTTTGGGGCATACGGTAAGAGCAGCAATGGAGGCACCATGGCTGCGTCTGCCTTTTTGAAGGCCTTATATTCACAGACCCTTGCGCTCCCCCCAGATGTTCCTCTCTGTGGTGCTTAAGATCAGAGCCCGGTGCCCCACAGAGCAACAGGAGGAACTCATCATCCAGACACAACTCGATAGGTCGCCATACTCTTCAAAAAAAAAAAAAAAAAACCCCGATGCAATTTTGTTAAGGTTATTAAGCAGCTGTGCTTGAAAAAAAAAAAAAAAACTCATCGAATCTACACGATTTACATAGGTCTATTTGTTTCAAAACGGCGAATTTTGCCGAAAGGTGAGGGATTTTCATGTCTGATATAAAGAAGTTAACTGTATGGAGTGTGGCAGTCAGTCGCATCACTGATGTCAATGTGAGTCTGTGTGGCGGTGTTGTCAGGGCAAACCAAGGAAAGCGCCATCCAAGATAAGCTTGCAGCCACAGTCTGGTATCACTCCAACAGATCCGCCCCTAAGCAACATGAGTGCAAGGCTCTTATGCATTTTCCCTTTCCGGCCCAGGTGCTCTGCATCCTGCAATCAAGAGCACACCTGCAGTGATCAGGGGCTGTCACACATTCGTACAAACTCGATGAGGCCACACAAAATATTGGGAAGCATTTTGAGTTTCAGAAATTGAATTCAGGTTGGATTAACCTGCCACATAATCTTTTCACTTTGATTTTCAGGGTGTCTATGAAACCAAGCCCTTTGTAGGCTAAACCTTTTATTTCCATCTAAAGATGTGGCATCCTTGCGTTGCCTAGCCGAGAAACCTTTTCCATTTCCTAAAGAAAAGAAGATTGTGGTTGACCCATCAAGACTGACACATTGGGTGCATCCCAAGTTTCTTAATTGCGTCCCTGTTTCCCTCGCTTGTGTCTATTTTTAGTCACTCCCACCAGAGATGCATGGAGAGACGCAAGGAAACCATGCGAGGAGAGAGGACACTAAAAATGTTTTAAGATCACAGCTGAATCAGCTGTTAGTCGGTTTTAACAGCTGAGAATTATTACGGCGTTTGTGTCTGTAAACATGATCAGTCTTTTTTTCTGGTCCGGACAGTTTTCAGCAAATATTCCAATAAAAATGTAGTTAAAATGTTGATGAAAAGGATCATAATGTTTTCACTTAATTTAATGGTGTTTAACTACTACTTATATTAATAAAGACAGTTATCAGAGTGGAGATGTATTCTCTGTAGTCCGTTACCTGTTTAATAAACTGCATTGAGTATTTTTATATGTGTGTGGTATTAACAGGGTTTTGTGTCCTGCTTTATACACGTGCAGGATCAATTTCTACCACCGGAATACATTTCTTATTAATTATTTAGGTCTGTATGTTTTCTGTATGATTGTGACATCATTATAAAATAACACAAAGTATGACTGTGGTTTCTTTTCATTACATGTTGTAAAAAGTGTTTCCTCTCTCCAGCTCTCTATGATTTGAAAATACAAGTTTTTGGGGGAAACAACAGATTCAATCTTTTTTAGAAATTTAAAAAAGTTGTTTCTGGTCCTTTTTTTGTTGTTCAGACCTACAATGAACATACACTGCTCAAAAAAAAAAAAAATCAACACTATGACAACATCAGTTCTCAATGTTATAAAAAAAAAATGTTGGATAGATCACGTTAGTTCCAGTTGCCGCCCCGGTTTCTGCTGTCCCCCTACAGCCAAATCATTTTAATTTGTCCTTCCTTGCAAATAAATAAGTACAATTTCTCACAATGGTAATACAAAATTAAATACACACTATAAAAGACTGGAAATGTGATTTAGGTATTGCACTAGAACTTCACTTCTTTATTTTCTATTCTACATTCATTGTCTGATTCTGCTGGACCAACTGTTATCCGCATCCGAGGTGTCAGAATCAGCATCACTACACTTATCCTAAGTCAGGATTGAGTCCAATCATCAAAGACTTTGCTCTATTCAAAGATATGCAATTGTAATACATTATTGTTAAACTCTAAACAAGTCTCTCCTGATTGAATTTAATTTGATGTTAAAGAATAACATGATGAAGTAGCTGTTCTACCTTTTTGTCACTCTTTAAAACTTCAGCAGTCAGGTTTGCAGCAGATGACGTACAGTGATGTATAAACAGTGTGAAACACTGTACTGTAGGATAATGGTAGCATAGGATTCACAGTTGGCCACACTATTTGTAAAAAGGGCAGTACGAGCCATGAATCTAAAACAAATGGCACACAACCCTGAATGATTGAGTCTGCGCGATTTAATGCATTGCCTCACCTGCTAATGCTCCTTACTCCAGTCAGCACATTTGTCACCTTACCTCCCTTCCACTTCAGCGGATAAACATTAGAGCAAATGATGACTTTCCTCACCTAAACATATGGGACTTCTCTCTCGCTTATCTTCACAGATGGAGCGAGACAGATAAAGAAAGGGAGTGAGGAACGGTTTTATTAAATGTGAGCTTCATGCTCTGAAGGTATTGTGCTCCATAATGAAGACATCTAACTCAATGACTTTTTGCATTTTTTTTTTTTGCTAAAATCTAATTCAACATTTGTTGAATTTGATTTTCCCTGGTATTATGAAATAAACCCTGATAAAGCGTATAAGTAGCAATGGGGTAAGAGATGAAGGTTGAGGGTGTGGTTAAAGCAACAGGGCGACTGTGGCTCAGTGGTGAGCAGGGTCGTCTTTCAATCAGAGGATCGGTGGTTCGATCCCCGTGTCCACTAGCCCATGTCGATGTGTCCTTGAGCAAGACACTTAACCCTAAATTGCTCCCGTAGCTGCGCCTACGGAGTATGAATGTGTATGAATGGTTGACTATACTGATGGAACCTTACATGGTGGCTCCTCCCTTCAGTGTGTGAATGGATGTGAATGAGTGAATGATGTCTCGTAGTGTCAAAGTGCTTTGAGTGGTCGGAAGACTAGAAAAGCGCGATACAAGTACAGGTCCATTTCCCAGGTCTATTAATCATTGGCGTAGATCAGTGGGGATAGTAGAGCTGTGGTAAAACTCCTCTGCTGCTCTGTCTAATACCTTCAAAATAGCTCTCTACTGATGAATACAAATACACCACTGAAACCATGACGCTGTACAAACCCCTCTAGCATCAGTTTTGCGTGCATCAGTTTCCAGCTTGTTACGTTTTAAGCAAGAAAACTACTTGGTTAAATTAAAAAAATTATTGTGGTTTGGATTAAAACGTATGTAAAAGTATGTTTGTTGGATAGTTGACTGTTGCATACACAAAAGGAAACTAGTTAAATGTATGTTTTTTTCTGTTTGAATGTAATCAGACTCGTTTTATATTATATTAGGCCACGATACCAAAGCTATAATCATAATTGAAGTACACATTAACAAGAAACACTTTTTTTAATACAGTACATACCTCCTTTTGCAGACACTGTAAAACACCGCTCGGTCGCAATCTGCTGCTTGATGAAACACCTTTGTACAGCTCTAGAAGACTTGGCACCAAGGCATCTAGCCCATCCACAAAAGAATCCAGCAGGTCCTTAGTGACAATCCTACTGAACTCTGCACTTGGCTGAAACAGACATAACAAAATGCAGAGAAAAGTGTATGAGTGAGGGAAAATAGAACAGTATTGAGCTGCTTTGAAAAAAATCCCAAATATGATTGCAAGAGAGTACAAGCTTTCTGGCAATATCAATGTTCAAGTAACAAAATACAGGATTTCTATGCTAAACTTAGTTACCTGTCTCTTACTAAACAATGCAGGCCATCTTTGCGCGACTGCAGAGATGAGTGGCTCATCCCCAATGACCTCTCTTCTTCTCTGGGAGAATGTTGAAATCATCAAAGCATCTAGGAGCTGTACATCTGGATCCTTCTTCTGGACTTCAAGGAGCATGGCCTCACGATCCTTTCCGATAGTCCAGTAATTTGTCGCTCAGGTGGCTCTGGCAAGAAATTGATCTCACCCTTTTTGAACTTCTTGACTGGCTCACTGTTGTTTTCCTCTCTTTTTTTATTAATGAAAATTTCAGGGCATCCAACCACCATAATTTGCTGATGGTAATTTAATTTTATACAAACTCCTCGCAAGTTGTCGAGGATGAATAAGAAACATTGCCCCTACCCATCTGTCCAAACTTTCTGATATGCTTTGCCAAGAATGGGTCAAATTGTTACAACAATTTCAAGATGCCTTAGTAGTTGCCATTTTCTTGTTAACTCCTCTAACTACACAAAATGCTTTGGCCCGCTCACCGTGAGTGTACCAAAAGCTGGGTCAGTCACAGCTTCAAACCAAGCCTCGCCCTGGCCCTGCTCTCCTTTAGAAGGCTGTATCTTATCCTCCATGATGCTAACAATTGAAGGAGTTGATGCATAATGGCGTTGTTGACCCTCTTTTATAGCACCGGTCTCCTCCTCCTCACCAACCAACAGTGGCCTCTCTGCCGTTGCTACAGCATCACCCGCCGATGCCAACAGTAGCCACGGTGGTGCAGCACTATCACTACTGCTACATGGCTGTTCCTCCTCCTCATGTGCATTGCAATGCCAAAATAAAAATTACCGGTAGCTCCGAATCTTTATTATATACGATGCGTCGACAATAAAAATATGCGTGAACAATTTTTCAGAATCAACATAGTCATGTTTGTGTCATTGAAAACCCTTTAAAACCTGCAGAAATGACTCTGCCTGTGTTTGCCGCGCTATCCTAACGTCTGGGTCCATCCTCCCACCCTGTTACACTAGCTATCTTATATAGACCAGAGGTGTTTTGGTACACTTGAGCAACACGGTCTGCCCTTTGTCTGCCATGTATAACTTGGCGTATGAGAGGCCAAACTTCTTGCCCATGGCAGTATCGTGTATTTGTAAATAGTGTTTCTGGTCGAATTCAAAATCATTTCTTCCCAATCCTCGCTCTAAAAAAGAGAGGGCCTTGTCTGGTCGAGAAGGATCGGGATGTCTGACTGCTCTAACGTCCAGTGGGGACGTCCATCAATGTCGATTGAGAACAGCATGGCTCTTGTTGGCACCTGGTGATTGCTGATCCTGTCTACAAATTTCCCCTTGGGGATTTATAAAGTATCTATTGATCTATCAAAGTCATATGTGTCTTTGACAAAACTAGTGGGTTTATGGGATAGAGGGCCTAGAAATTGTTCCAGATACTCTGCTACCCTATAAGACTCGCTCCCACAGTCAGAGACGATCGGCCGACTTGGGGGAATCTGATGGGGGGGCAGTCCATTTCTTTATGTATCTTTGGCAGGAGATAAAATGTCCCAGGACATGGAAGTTCCGGTCCAAAAAGGTCTGCAGGATTTGCCCAGTCCTAACTTAGGTCTCTGCTTGCAGAGGACCGCTCAGAGGTAAGTAGTGTATTGTGTTGGCAAATGTACGATAATGTTATATTTATGTTAAGTAATTTAGATCAAGTGTGAAATACCTGGGAATATACCTTACTGGCAATTGTGCATTACATGGACTGTGAACACCCAGCACACACTGAATAAATCAAGGCAAAGACTGTAATGCCAAGGAAGTTTAAAGTATCAGACTACGTATGACGAAGTATACTGAGACTATATAAACTGTAATTTCTTTTTTTTACACTTGCACATGGACTGTACACACACTGCACTTCATACTCCCTCTTGCTAGTTATGAAAAATATTTCAACAAAATTTGGTCGCCATTTTTGGTCGATCATTTCACATGCAAAGTCAATGCACAGCTGCGTAGGAGCGACACGAAGAGCGAGTTTGCCGCGGGGCGAACAGACCGTTGGGCGCGACTGCTTGTCGCACTAGTTGAAATTTCCCAACTCCGGCGACAAAAACGTGTGAGTCATAGTTGCGTCAGCCAATCAGCGTCGAGATGTTCCGCTCATCACGCTCGTCCTGCCGGTGTTGCATCAGCCAAAATGGAGGACTCTATCATTGTCGCTGTTTGTGGGTACCCGGAGTTGTATGACACAACTTTGTACAATTATAGAAACCGCAATAAAAAAGACATTGCATAGAGAAAGGTCAGCAAGGCTGTTGGACTATCTGGTAAGTTTTGATTGTATGTATATGCTTTTATTCTAGCTATTTGTTGTACTTTACTATGAACCAAATGCCGGCATATGTGTTTCATGGCAGGGGAGATATGCCTCCGTAGGTGGAAAGGGCTCAGGGACTGCTACCAAAGAGAGAAGCGAAAGGAGAGCAGTGAAAAGTGCAGTGGAAGCGGAGCTAAGTCCACCAAGAAGTGGAAGTAGTCTGCGGTCCTGTCTTCCTCGACCCATTTATTACTCCACGGGAGACAAGTGGGAATATGGGGCGGAGGGCCGAGGAAGTCAGGACCGCAGAGTCCGATAGTACGAGGCCAGTCCACGAAGAAAGCTCAGAGGCAGGGCCATCTCACAGGGCAGGTCAGTCGACAAGTGAAGACGCAACATCACAGTCTGGAAGGAAAAGATTCATAGGGCTGAAGTAACACTATACTAAAGTGTCTGCTAATGTTCATCTGTGATGTCTTGTAAAATAAACACAAATCAGATCACCTTTTTTTTTGTTGCTTTTAAAAGCTATGTTTAGTCCAGTGTTTAAATTGTAGTGTAATCCTCCAGAGAGGAGTGTACAAAACTTTGTAACTTTTACCATTACAACTTTGTTTTGCTATAGGGAGTTTCTTTTATTTGAGTTTTAACATGGATACTATTGTAGTTTCAACTATATGAAACTTTAAAGGACAAAAAAATGTAATTGTATTTACAGTGTCACTTTTGGGTTGTTAATATTTAAAGATGACGTAGACAAGCCAAGCCCCCTTTGCGGTAGCGCGATTAGTCATGCTGCGTTTGGTGTGAACACCCATTGTTTGTCGCGCGACACAAATGACGCGGTAGACAAACATGAATTTTTTTGTCGCATTCGGTGTGGACACAGCATCAGGGGTCTTAGGTAATTTTCTCAATTTGATATAATTTCTTAAATTCACTTTTTAAAGTCACTTGCATATGATACATACCCATGTGTGTTACATCTAAAATTGCAGAACAGTTTCAACTCTCTACACATATGCCTTAGGACAATGGTGCCTCATTATATAAAGTAATAGTATGGCCCTAAAGCTGAAAATGTCTATATACTAATTTGGAAAGTATTTATTTCTCCTGTGAAAACATACCTTTACTCGTGTGGTCGAACTGTTTTGGTGCTAGAAATTGTTTTACCAACAGGTCTTAGGTTCACAAAAGCAGTGGAATATATTAATGAAATGATAGACACATGTAAATGGCTAAAACCAAATTTATTATTCTATGGTAGGGATGATGAGTCGTGGCTGGCTTTGTGACCTGCTTGTGTGGCCTAGTGATCTACAGAGATGGACTGGAACCTGCCGCAGCGATGCTGTATGTTGTCCTCTGGAACCTGGTAGCTGTGAATCCTCTCTGTAAAATACATCACTAATAGTTAGTATAAGTTCACTGAAAGAGAGTAACGATTACACACCAACACGTAACAAATGCTACGTGCTAAAGTTGCTAAGCTGACAGAGAGCCATCTATGGTCAGGTCACAAGCTAAAAATGCTTCTGCTAGCTCCGGATAGCAGAAGCTAACATGAACACAGTAGTTACAGTCTTACAAACACATAACTGAGATCCAACCCGACTAGTTGTACAAAGTTCACTTCAAGAAAAAAAACGGGGATAGTGACAATATTTTATTACGCACTGTTCAGTCTTATAGAGACCATGAAGCCATCTATAAGTCACGTTAGCTCGCTGCGCTAATTTGGGTTCGCTAGCACTGATCTAATCACGATAATTATAATCTTTCAAACCTACAAAAGAGATGTAACACTACTATGCGTAGTAAGTTCACATCGAGAAAGTTAACGGGGATTGTAACAATATTTTATTACGGACTGTCAGTCTCATAGACACCCTGAAGCCATTTATAAGTCACGTTAGCTCGCTGCGCTAATTCGGTCCTGCAGAAACACAGTCCTGCAGAAAAACAGGAACATCTGCCTGTCTCAAAGGCACTTTTGCAGCCGCAGTGTACCACATGCAAAACACCAGCAAGGGCCGGATTTCTGGTCATCCAGGTGACGTGCAAGGTCCCATCCTTTATTTGCCAACCATATCCAGCATGTGATGGAGCACTTATATTTTCTTTGAGACAGGACCTCATTATTGCAGCCTGGTAGTTTGCCCTTTTGCAGAGCTGATGGAGAGCATCAGTGGTAGGGGGAATGCATAATTCTGGCAAGGCCAATGACACCATACAGAAAGCCTTGTACCTAGCTTCATTTACATTGTTGGTAGCTGGCTAATCATATAAGTGGCATACATACTGGCAAAGAAGTGCAAATGTTGACTGCTCCAAGTTAAAGTTGGTACTGACATTTTTAAAAACCCTGAGGTACTTTCTCATATGCAACAGAAAATGTTTTCTTTTTTTTCTTTGCCATAAAAGCCACTTGTGGAGTCACACCCAGAGAATGTGTGAATTCCAATCAAGACTGAACACACACTAGGTCCGGGAGCTGATGACACTTGGTAATGTCAATGATACGTGTCCTCTTGCCAGTCCCTGTGAAGACATATAAGCTGCATGCCAAATCTGTCTACACACTTACACCAACGACTGCCACATTAGTGTCAGAGCTCTTGATAATGACAGCTTTATGCTGCCGTACAGCATGTTGTGCATGTAAAAACACCCTTCTGCCACATTCTTCATGATCACACTACAGGTCTTCAACAACATGAATAGTCTGTACACCAGGCACGTGCACAGATAGACCCCTAGTGGTGCTCAAGCACCTGCCCTTTTGCCCTGGTTGAGAAAAGTGCCCTGTCTGCTGAAGCACAATTTTTGCTTCATTCATGGGTATTTAAGAATAAAAATTACTTTATCTGTCATCCATTCCCCCAAAATGTGTTTTAATACCTGACGGGGCATTTATTTGAGTTCTTGTGAGAATTTTGCCCCGACATGCTCCGTGGAGCTCACCAGCCCCGCCCCTCCCTCCCTCCTCCTCGTAGTGCTCATGCAATGCTGAGCGCTGAACCACTTCTTCTCTGACCCGTAGCATCAGACAAACAGGTAATGACGGTGTTTGTGCAATACCCAGACGTTGTTAAATTAACCACAACATTAGCGCCGCTGAAAACATTACGTCGCAAGTGGTCTGACGTTTCCTAAAAAAATAAACAAACAAACAAAAACAAAAAAAATCATGAAATTCGCAAAGCTTTGTCCAGCTGTTTACTGACGTTTGTCATGTTTAATGAAGAAAGAGAGGGAGAGATATACAGGCAGGTAAGGATATACAACAGGGGTGCCCGGTAGGTCGGCCGCGAAGGTAGTGCAGGTATTTTGCATTCCATAAAAAAAAAAAAATCAACTTTATCGACAAAACCCAGCTCCCGGTGTGAAAATTAACAGGCTCGTTGGAAAGAGCTGGCGGCCACAGCAGAGGGCGGAGTCAAACAACTGACAAATCGGACAGTTTTAGCCTGACGTCAAATTATACACAGGAAGTCACAGAAAAAAGGACTTCCTGTTAGTTAAGATCTTCAGGCTACTTGTAGTTTACGGATCACGTTTAGATTCATTCATATGTGATTATAAATATATATTCATGTAGAAATGTGTGTGTATCTGCCTTTGTGGTTTTTATGTCTGCCTGTGAAATACATTACTACTGGTTTGGATATGTGTTATATGAATATAATTTTGTATTATCAACCACACAAAATATGTTTTTAGATTAAACATGAGACTAATAGTCAATCGAGCGTTAATTATTAAACTACACATAAAATAAGATTTTCTACAACACGTATTGTTTGCTGTCAGATCTAAGAGCCAATCAGCTCTCTGATGTGGCGACAGCCAGGCGTTTTCCATCATGCAGTTGATGGACAGCTGCTGCAGCCGCCTCGCTCTCATGAGGTTAACGTTGACGACGTGTGCATGACGTCAGAGCAAGTCGGGACCAAGGCGGACACAAATCTAACCAGCAAGCATTGCACACAGCGATCAATTCTGGCCTATTGTCAATCGGCTCATATATATATATATATATATATATATATATATATATATATATATATATATATATATATATAAAGGGTGCCCTTTTTTTGGTTTGAGCACCTGCCCCCCAAAATGTCTGTGCACGTGCCTGCTGTACACCTTCCTTAAGAAAACTTTCTATAAAACTAGCCAATGGCCAGAAAAGAGGGAAGAGCAGAGGTTAGTGAAAGTGAGGAGACATGGATGACTCCGTCCTCCTTACCTTTGATCTGACAGCTTGTTAACAAGAGTACACCTACTTCTGTATGCTGAATACTGGTCTCTGTCTGACCCCTTAGCTTTTCTTTCTTTACCTTACCTCTCTTACAGGACGTGCCTTTGTTTCCGATTACTCCTTCAGATTATGCTCAAACTAATGGCCTGCCATCTTGTCTTGGACTTTGAATATATATTTAAAAGAACACTGTTAACACAACTTCAGTGAAAACTAATTGACCGTTATATATATATATATATATATATATATATATATATATATATATATATATATATATTTTTAGATGCTTAGGTGTCTTTCCTTTTGGGACTGTGAAGAATTTGAGGTTGGGTGGGGTAGATTTCGAGAGTCATGTCACCAACACATGTTTTGAATAGAAACATTTGAAATAATTATGAATGACAACCATTTAAAGTTGTATGTCCTTATTTGGATAACTTTGTTACTTATTGATGGGGGTGTGGGGTTGCAAACAGTCCCTAAGTTATCTCAATCATGCTAGATAACTGATTATGCCGGTAACCTTCTGTAAAGATGTTCACCAGAAGATTAATGCCAACTTCTATGCCAACATTGATGGATTTGAGATATTCCCTTGGATTCTTCTGGCCTATTCCTCGTGACACATTCAGCCACTAAGTATATTATTTAGTATTTTCTGCTTGTGGACATTTTGAGTTTTTGTTCTGCTGAAAATGAGACCAGGTTTTGAAATAACATTAAAGGACCGGATGAGGGAAGAGGAGGTAAATACCTTGAGGTGGGAAATTCTCCCTGTCAGTCTCTGCAAGCCTTTCTCCTCTGTCCAAAAGCTTATCTGCAATAAAGAAGCTATCAGTGACACCCTGACAGCACTGTTACAACTCCCTCAGCCCTGCAACAGACAGCCTCAGACCTACAGAGTAGAAGAAATGAGGGCGATGGGGTTGGAGCAAAGGGATAAGAAGAAGGAGAATTCTCAGCATTTCACCAGTGTCACACTGAAGAAAGGTGGAAAGGTGTTGTCAATACCACAATATGTATCCATTTGACAAATCCTACAGTGCATGGATACATACAAACCAAAACAAAAGATCAAAACATCTACAAGAGTATTAGATAAAGTAAACCATTCCAAAATGTCAGTATCATTTATCAAATATTTCCTCTCTGACTATAAAACGATTTAACAGTGACTTCTCATTTTTGATTGGCCAAAACATGGAAAAATACAAATTGATTGTGGGTCAGTGGTAGAGCGGGTTGTCCTGTAACTAATAGAAAATCACTCTATTTTCATGCCTCTGGTCGAAAATGACATACATGTGAGATTTTGGTTTGATGTGTACATATCAGTATTTATCAGGGGTATTCAACTGATGTTCAACAAGGTCCAGTTTGAGAATATGTCCTCATGCAAAAGTCTGGAGCATCACAATAATGTCCAACTTGCGCTATGATTTTAGTCCCATTTCTATTGAAGTAGTGAGCAGTTCTTTCAACATCTGTCTGAAGTCAACAATTGACTGTCAAATCAAATAAAGAAAAAAAAGAGTATCTCAACAATATGTATTATAAATTTAAAAATTGAACTGGATGAATTATATATACTAAGACAAAATAAATATTCTAGGTTTTGGGAAGAAAAAAAATCTTATAATAAAGTACTAATTTTAAAGAAAATAACTAACTTAATTGTCTTTGCCCTGTAGTTTTGAATTCAGTTAATTCCGGTGTCTAGTGATGTCAACAAAAAACCCACGGTATTATATTATTCTCTTACAAAATCTGTGTGAGGGACTATCTCTTATTGAAACCTCTTGTTTCAGCTCTGTAGTCTCTGTTGACATTATTGTTGGACAGGAGATGAATGCATTAGGATTCTGTTATTTCATTTCGGATGTGAGTCTATCATTTTGCTCAAAAGAGTTGTGCTTTGTCTTGTAGCAAAGCTTTACATTGAGCTTTTAGTAATCGCCTGAACACATGAGACATACGAGTTTTGAACTGCCTTAAGAAGAATGAACATAGAAGAGTCTCTCAAGACTCTGGCTAAAGAGTCTGGTCTTGCTGTACATGTTTCTCTTTTTGGTGAATGCCATGTGAAATAACATCTCTCACTTGGGGACTTTACCGACTATTCCGCTTCTTGTCCAGTCTCTCCCGTCTCTCATTCAAGCCGCGACCCTTATAGGGCGACTGTGCTTCAATGGTGAGCAGAATCGTCTTTCCATCAGAGGATTGGTGGTTCGATCCCTAGCGCCACTAGCCAATGTCGATGTGTCCTTGAGCAAGACACTTAACCCTAAAATTGCTTCCGTAGCTGCTCGCTGCGCCTACGGTGTATGAATGTGTCTGAATGGTTGATGATGTGTATAAAGTGTGTGATTGGGTGTGAATGGGTGAGTGATGTCATGTTGTGTTAAAGCGCTTTGAATGGTCGGAAGACTAGAAAAGCGCTATACAAGTACAGGTCCATTTATCCGAATACGCATATTTGATTGGCCGAGGCATATCCTATAGTCAATCATTATCATAGGTTAGCCTGGATAATAGGACATTTGATCGACTTTGTTGAACCACATATGATGAACAGGGCCCTTGTCACTGCGCTGTAACTTCACAGAATAAAGAAACGTCACTCGTGACGTTGTGTTCGTAAATCATTTCGCTGACTTAAAGTCTGCACAACTCAAGCAGGACAACACACCACTCTGCCCCCTGCTGGTGACAGGGGGGAATGTACTTAAATGCAGAATGAAAACATTTCAGTTATTTTTAAAAGTATGATATTTCTTGAATATACAAGGCTCCCTGTAAACCATATTAATACACACTAGTGGGCATCACACAGAGACAATTTTAGAACTCGGTATAGGTCATAAGGCCATGTTCTGCCTGACAACTTTTGACGACTCAGACGCATGCTTTAATATGGAAATTTTAGAACATCTGCCCTCTCTAGTGGCAGTGGGCTGGCATCTTCATCAATATTGGCAGTAGGTCCGACTCCAGGCCCCTTTTCTCATGGTAGAGACACATAAAATATTGCCATTGGGAAGATTCACCTGTTTGTTAATCCAAATGCATTTTACTGCTGGTTACATTGATGTTGCTATTTTTGGTGCATACTAATTCACACTACTGCTGGAGTCACATCTAATCAATTTTTATATTAAGCTCCACATTAATTCACAGTAAATATATGAACGTTTTCAGGTGTAATTAGTTATTAAGCAACAATTCTCAAACCTTTGCGGGTCACAGAGCTTTCATTTGAATATGTAACACCTACCAATAATGCTTCGCTGTCGCTAAATCCACATAAAAAAAAAAAAATCAAAAGTGGTAGCGGTCTCTTGCCTCTCATAAATCTGTCATGTCCTTCAGCTTTCAAGAAAAAAACGTAACAATACACTAACAGTGGCTCAGCAGTGGAGCTTTTATTCTAGTCCTTTTTTTTCATTCGAGTCCTTCAATCAAAAGATTGGTAATTTTAATAAGGTCAATGACATGTAGAACTGCTTTGAGTGTCGGGAAACTAAAAAAGCACTATACAAGTCCAAGTACAAGCAATTTACCATTGACAAGCTGTCGTGTAGATACAATTAATAACATTCGGCCCTTTAGTTTGTTTAATAACAGAACAAGGTGTAGATCTGTTCTATTGGAAAGAGAACCTAAAATGACTTCTTGTGATCTGGCACTATAAAGAAATTTACAGGGGGGTTTCTTCAGGGGGCTCTATTAACATAACGGTAGGGGAAACAGTGTCTGCTCATACTGTAGTGTCATCCACAGGATAGAGAAACATTAGGAGGCTAGACCAAAGAAGAACTGTGTGCTCACGTTCTAGCAGGGTTTAAATGTAACCTGGTACTATAGTTAAGTGATACCTTTTAGGTACTTGAGTTAATATTTTGGTTCCCAGGACACCAAGAAAATTTCCATGATTAAAAGTATGCTGTTATTCAATTTAGAAATCGAGGTCCCCATGTGACACCTCCTCGACGAGGTCCTCACAGGGCTTTGATTTCAAGTGTGTGTGTGTGAGTGAGAAATCACAAACCTAATATGAATAGTTTTTAGATGTTGAAGGTTTTTGGAGTTCTGAATAATAGTGGCATCATTCACTTGCGTGTCTCTTTGACCCCTGCAGGGTGAGGCCATGGCTGTACCCAGTTCAGTTGCATACTGCTGAAGTTGGCTTGGGCCCCCTACTTCTCCATCAACTTACCTTTACCGGTAAGGATCAGTGTATGTTGTGGCAGTGCATGCATACATCAAGCTATATACCAAGCCCATTCCAACCATTAAGTTCAATGGACATCATTGTCTGTGTGAGTGCTAACAAAAGTTCTGGTACTGTAACCCTAGCTCTATAAGCACAGGAGGAGCCCTCTATCAAGATGGGCCTGCGGCTCCCAGACAGTGGTGTCTGCTTCCTTATACTGAGTGGTTCCACACACATTCGGCATGTCCTGATAGGTCGGCAACACTGATGCAAATGTTCAGGGGGATTATAGTTGCCCGTGTTTGGAGGAGAGTATTAAAGTCCAGCATAAATGTCAAGGAACCCAGAGCAGCTACAAAATCGGCACCATAAAAAGGGCTCGAGAGAAAAATAAACATTTTCAATTAGCAAGCTTTTATGTGATAACGCTTTCACAAAGTTCAATGTAAAGAAACAGGAGGTGTAATTGTCTTGACATGAGTCTCAGGAAGTATTCTTTAGATTAAGACATGTACAGATACATTAAAGCTGTCGTTTCCCTGGAATTTTCCTGTGAGTAATGGCTTTAAACATCTTGGCCAACTTAGCTGTCAGACCAGTTCAGGAGACAGCCCAAGTCTACCACAGCAATATGCCAGAGGCCATTTTGGGTGTCACTGAGGCTGTTTTGTATGTCTCATTTTGACAGAGCTGTAATATATCACCCTGCTGTGTAATCTGTCTTCTCTGTCCAGTCTAATTGTGTCTCCGGTTGCTGGAGATCACAGCCCTACCATGAGCTTGACCTTGCCAGCTGGCTGAAGACGTTGCCCCCACTTAATACGGAGGATCCAGGGACACTGCCCTACAGCAAAGGTTTACATAGAGTATGGGAAGCGTGAATGATTAATTCAATCAGCACCGTTTGCTAGATTTCCTTGGATTAAAAATATAAATATTAATTCCAGGCTCATTCAATGTAAATTCAAAGTAATTAAAACTGTAAATCATTGAGCCAATAATTGGATCTCAATCATCTGTGTAATGAGAGGTGTTTGATTAATCTGTTAAAAAAAAAACACATTCGTCAGTGATCAGACCTGTTTTTTCATCCTATCTTTCCGAGATGGAGTTCTCTGAGAATTGAATTAATGCCGGTGAATTGGGAAGGAACCCAGGCACATGTTTTGGATATAGAGATGCCGAGATATGGCTGTGAACAGGTTTTTATTCCTATCTACGCTGTGTCAGTAAAGCAAGGGAGCGTGAGCAGAGATAATATATCTCGAACTTGAAGGCTTACTGTGCAGTGAAGGAGAAGTGTCTATGACTCAAGAGCCCCTCCAAAGTGGAGGAACGTGAGAAGGAGGAGATGGAAGGAGACGATGCTTGACCTAAGCCCGTGGGAGTCAGTCATTCCTCATGTCATTTCATTTATTCCATTCAGTCGAACGTAGCAGACATGCCAGATGATCCCACTGTGCAGAAGAAACCAAACAAATGCATGTCACTGAGACAACCAGCTGGCTGTCACCGTCTCACACCATGACTTTGCTCTGGTTGACGGAAAGATGTAATACTACCAGGAAACACATGGATTAAAGTGAACTGATGAAGGACAGACTCATAAATATACTTACCATTTCATCGAATGGAAAAGTCTTGAGTTTAAAATTTGACTAAAGTTTGACTAAGGATCAGCAAAAGGAACATATGACTTCAATGAATAGCAAGCTGGTTTGGAATACTGTTAGACAGGATATAATATGGTGATTTTCATAAACCTATTGTCTGGTTAGATCCTGTGAGAAAATCTTAACAGTTTTCATATTCATCAATAATCTCCTTTGACTGTTGGCATTCATCTTGTGGTTTGACCTTAGGACCTACATTCTGCTTTTATATGCTTTCACTAAATATATGTTTCTTTTTTCCAACACCGATAGATTGTGTTAGGAACCCGGTGGTGGTGGGGATGGAATGCATCTGCCTTTGACTCCTCAGCCAACCCCACCCCCACTGCAGCCACTGACACAAACACCACATCAGCACCAATTTCTTTACTATGGGTCAGATCAGGAGTGATTACTGTCGGTGCCACCCAGATGGGTGAGACTAGCCGGGAATGCGACGCTGTGCCTCAGCTGCTCCTGTAATTTGCTGTGACACCTCATTTTAAAAGCTTTCACCTACTAAGCTACAGTGGTAACAGGCCACTGATAAACTTAATCTAATCAGGACAGGGATATATTACCCTCTGTTTTCCTCTGCTTTATGTCCATTATCTGATATGAAAATAGATGAAGAATAGCACAATCTAAGGATTTACTCACGGGTAGCAGTTGGCTGTGAATGGCTATTTCTTTGTAGATTTATGATGCACATGTGATCTGGCAGAACACTGAAACTGCTACTTAAGCCATCACTGAACAGTTATCGTGAGATAAAACAGTGTGTGCTCTGTAGCTCTGCTGAATTGATTTTCTCCCTCACATCTACACTGACACAAAATGTAATTATCAGGGCAGAGCAGACGATACGTGCAGGTTTAAGAACAAGGCAAACAAAAAGCAGAGAGTTTGACTATATCCCAGAGGCAAGAGAAAGTTCAATATTGTGTTTTTAATTAGGAGCTTGAGACTTTCCTCTGGTCCCCCAACTTCACAGTGGAGGAACAAATCCTGAGTGCCCCACCCAAATCTTCAGAAGACACAAGAAAATTAAGAAAACAAATAAATACTGACCAGAATTGTTCATTCTGTGGTGGTTTAGTGAGCCAAAAGAATTCTCCAGTTAAGTCATTCAATCACTTCTGGGGACCTTTGTCTCTAAAAAAGCTTCAGCAGTACAAAAAAAACCAAGGACTCTCACTTGACCATGACACATTCAACAACACCTCCAAAAATACTGTTGTTGCCAGCAGCACAGCTCTCTCTGTCAGTTTCAGCACACAGTCCTGTTTGCAAGGTGATGTGTGACACATTCGTCTTACAAATAATGAGTTTGACTTATAAACACAGACGTCTAAATAAGTCTTAGCTGCGTAGAGGCTCTTTCTAAAGTTATCACGGTTGACGGAAGAGGAAGATAAACAGAGGAGGAGCACAGCAGGTGTTGTTGCTCCATAGTGTATTTACTGAGGAATTAAGTTGTAATGTCAGAGGCTGCTTTGTAGAATGACTCTTTCCTTTGTTGAGAAGGGAGTGGGAGGGAAACATTGTGAGTGTTTGCAGAAGAACAAACCATCTGGCTTTCAACACAAGAACCAGATTCTAGGTATTTCTTTCCCTGTGGTAATATTAGAACCTAATGGAACCCATATGAGATGGTTAGTTGGTTAAATTTGTGAAGCAGCAGGGTTCAATGATATTGCTGTTGGCAAGATATTAGACGACAAGATTAACCATTATACAGGGTTCAACAAGTTCAATTTAAGACTTTTTATAACCTTTTTTATGACCATTATGAATGCAATTCATGACCTATTTCACATCCGTACTGGCAAACAAAGTATGACGCATATGAAGTAAAATCGTCCCAAAATGACTTGCAAAGTAACTGAATTTATTAACATTAATGTCGGCGTCAATCGGAATGCTGTCCAGAGGTCGCTTACCGGAGTTGTAGGCATCAAAGTGGATAGGGACCAGGTCACACTGGGGCCGGTGATGCTCTCAATGAACCTGAACAAAACTGTGTGATTGCAGGTGTTTGCTGCTGGCTTTTTAGAATGGTGTTCTGCTTTTCTGACCTGCCTTGCGACTTTAATGCATTTATACCCAAAGAAGCTAATTTGAGCGTTTTCTTGCACAAAGTGCAGCGGGCTTCAAATTAGTTCTTTTGGACTAAATGCGTTGTTCTCGAGCCAGATCTCATTGAACTTGCACTTACACAAACTGGAAGCAACATTAACCTCAACAATTTTAATGCACCACGTTATCCCACAAAGCATATTTAATGTAGGGCTGCAACTAACGATTATTTTAATAATTGATTAATCGGTTGATTATTTTTCCGATTAATCGGATAAAAAATAAATAATTTGAAAGCGTTAATTTGCAACCTTTTATTACAAAACAGAACTGACAGTGCAAATTCACAGTACAACAAAACTTAACAATCAAGAATGTATGAAAAATAAAGAAATACAAATCAGAAAACGTAACAGGATTTGTTTGAACGTCAGAACTCGTTCTCTACACTCACACACATGTACACTCAGACGCACACACTCATACGCATAGACGCACACACTCACAGGGATGCACACTCACAAACACACACACACTCATATACTCACAGGCGTACAAACTCACAGACACACTCACAGAGATGCACACTCACAAACACACAAACTCACAGACGTACACACTAAGAACTCAGAGAACAAGAGATGAGAATTCCAGAACTATGTAACCACTCAATGTATAAACGGATAACTTACGGACTGCACTTTACCTCAACAAAGGTTATTAATTAGATATCAAACTACAAATCCCAGCAACACTTCCTCTGCATGAAGCCACATTATATCTGATTGTTGAACGCAGATCTGCGTTCTGCACCTCAGAGGAGATATTTACGCTTCTCTTGAAGCCTCCGCGGTATTTTAAAAGGAGATGTTATCTACCCCAACAGCGCGGCTCAAACACGGAGAATGGACGACTAGCTAGCAAGCTAACGACAACGGTTAGCCTAGCTGTTAAGTTATTTTACACGCAACGCAACTATGCGGTGACATACGAGAGGATACAACAGGCAGCACCCTAACCTCCTGGACCTCCTGTCTGCTGCGCTCCGCTCCACTCAACTGTTTTGTTCAATACTCAAACATCTCCGCGACTTGAGTGGCGTAATAATCGCGCAACACGACTCGATAATGAAATTTGTTGCCAACTTTTTTAATAATCAATTTTTATCGATTTGTTGTTGCAGCCCTAATTTAATGCACCATGTTATCCCGCAAGGCACTTCGCAACATACTACCTTGGCGTGCTCGGATAAATCCTGACCGGGTTTAAGTTTGCAGCGTTTTTATTGTTTCCCTGTGGGTTTCGTTTTGTTGTGGCGTGATTCCCAAAACACCTTAAAAAGCACTGAAGTTTAAAACTTTATAAAAGTCACATATAATCCAATACATTTTTATGACCAGTCAAAATCGTAATTAAGACTTTTTATGACATTTGAAGGCCTAAAATTCGGATTATCTGATTTATGACTTTTTAAGGACCCGCGGAAACCCTGATTATAGCCAAAGTTCCAATGGTTTTCATGAAATGATGAGGCTGATTAACTGATGTTCTTTCATTGTACTTTTGGACAGATGCAATTGTCATATAACATTAATCATGCCTTTAATTAAGCCATTTAGTGGCAGCAGGAGCCTCACTTTCACTGTCTGATGCAGCCCCCCCCCCCCCCCCCCCTCCAATGAGGAGCCACTCATCAGCCAATCAAAAAAAAGAAAAGAAATGGCTACAGCCAATCAAAAAAAACATATCTTTTGTATGTATTGTATCCAGGTAAGATGTAATGAAAGGCAGGACTGGAGCCGTCCTGCAGCGCGTATTTCTCGTCGTCACCGTTGTCTTTCTCTCTCTCTCTACTGCCCCTACCAAACGTGTATTATATTTCTGCTCTTAGCGTCAGTAGCGACTACTGGGCCTATCATACGGCCACTACGCCGCTGGATTCACATCCAACGCGGCGCGAATATTCGCGGCGCGTTTACCGTGTCAGTTTACTCGCTTGACAATGCATCTTTACGTACAACAACAAAAAAATAATTAGCCACTGCTGTGCCGGCCCATTACTGACCGGCCCACCCGGAAAACTCCCGGTACTCCCTATGGCCAATCCACCCCTGAACTGGATTTAAACAAATTATCCAAAAAAAACAAACAACAACAATCAATTAAATTGAATCAAATCAAATTATTTAATTTAATCCGATACAAGTAAATTATATTAGACTAACCCTAATAAATTAAATTGAACCGACTCAAGTGAGTTATATTGAACCAACATAATTGCTTCATGTGGAAATCCTTCCCATGTTTGTATTAAGGAAGTTGAAAGCATTGACCCTGCTGTATAGAGCAGGCTCATCCTTCAATCAGAGGATTAGTGGTTTGATCCCTGGCTCCACTAGCCAATGTGAATGTGTCCTTGGGCAAGGCACTTAACCTCATATTTCTCCCATAAATGTGTTTGGACTTTTAAGTTCAGCATGACAAGTTTAAACTCTTAAAAACACAAGGTCAAACTTGGTTTATGCTCATGTTCAATTTCGTGGAAAAGATAATCAAATCCAGTATAAGATCCTGAAGTTCAGTAGAACTCAGTTGTACAGATGTGATAATTATTAAGATTCAGTTTGGCTTGATTGATTGGCTTCTCAGGCTTAAACAATGCTTTTACGGAGCGATTATCTCCATGTTGTTACTTATCATTGCTATTGTCATTAATTATTTGGGCTCTTTGTAACCCCACCTTCAACTTATTCCTTTAAATGTTCCTGCACCGGAATTATTTAGACATTATTGTGGATTGTTTGGATCCTCAATATGGGAACAACAGGCTAGGCATCTTTCCTAAGATGACAATACATTTTTAGTGTCTGTGTTAGCTGAAAGGACTTGGCAAAAGCTTTACAGTGAGCGTGATGGAGGGGGAGTTCTTTGAGGCCAGGGAGTACATGGCCGCCCTAAAGAAGGACTATGAGAAGGTGGGGTGCAACATTGGGGACAACGAAGAGGAGTGGGAGGGGAAGGAGTGGCCTACATTTTACACACACCTACCATTTGTCTGCTTGGTCTGCAAACATCATTAGGTTGATCACCAATGCAATTGCCCTTGTACAGTTAGATACACAAACACCACTACACATTAAACTAAAGTAGCTGAACCTCATCTGTGTCCGGTACATTAGTCATGAACCAGGACAGACACAAACAGTGTTCATGTCTACGATACAGAGATCATGGAGGCTTCAGTGACTTCTGGTAAGAAAGGTGTTCTTACACTAAAGCTCATAGAAACCTTCTCCAGCATAAGAAGCACCTGACCATACAGGTCAGATATTAGAGGGACATTTAGACTTCAACAATTCATATTTAGAAATCATTATTATTATTTTTTATTATTATTAATAAATAGTCAAAACTGTACATAATGCATTTAAAAAACCTTAACAGGTGTGTCGTTGACATCCCAATGATGATGTAGGTAGTTAGAGCATCTGTTTGGCAAATTTAGACATTGTATTCTAACTGAAATGTTTTTGTATATATGTATTTTTTTATATATTTTTATTTATTGACATGGTCAAATTGTGTACACACACATATATATATATATATATATATATATATATATATATATATATATATATATATATATATATATGTATATATATGTATTTGTATAATATATATATATATATATATATATATATATATATATATATATATATATATATTTACATGAAATAAAGGCCAATCAATTATTATCATTATGCTCATGCTAATGCAGGATTTGCTTTACCTTCATGTCGTCCGCTCATAGCTGCTTGCAGCTTTAATTATTATTGTTATTGTTTTTGAACCTGTTGTCTTGATTATTATTGTCATTTTTGATTGTGAATTGTGTTTCTGGTGATGGATGAAAGCCAGCAGAAACTCCACTAACGAGCAATACCGCGAGACTCTGAAGAGAGCACCCAACATAGTACAGTCAAGGCTGGACACAGTGACTCGTTACTGCTGATCAACTCGGCGCAAGTGGCTAATCTTTTCATATTCAATCATGAGTAATCCTTCATATGTTGTTTCTTCAAGATCTCAACAATGCTTTGTGAGTATATGGTACAAGTTATTGGATCAGTTCAACCTGTTTTTCACAGAAAATTTTTATTTCTTAAGGTTTATCGACTTATATCAATTTATTTTTTACGGTGAAGTTCTGGCAACCACAGCTGCCGGTTATTTACCATATATTTCACAGATTTTTTTTTACTGTGTAATATTGAGCATAATGCATTCAAAGAGGTGGAAAGGAGGTTTGGGTTACATTGAAAATGAGCTGAAACTGGCTGACAAAAGCTCTGCTGAAGTGATTATGTTTTATTCATTAGAATTTCTATCTTCTGAGGCCCCACCATGAGGAAAATTGGAATTCACTGTCAGTGCTGTACACCTGCTATTGTGAATCAGAAAATGTGTGGTAGTAAATGTGCTCTATTCAGCCAGCACAGAATACAGTATACATGAAACTAGACCAAAGATGATAGAAGTGTGAATCCAGATATACAACCATGACCTCACATGAGAGCGAACCCATGACCACAATTGTCTACTGTATGTATATAACAAAAAAAAAGACAAGACATGACAGAACAAGGCACTTTTTAGATCAGAAATCACTCCAAATTCTGTATTATGCACTTATTGATCCGTATCTGTCCTACTGTGCTGAGGTATGGGGAAATGCATACAAAAGCAATTTACAAAAGATTTGCACTTTACAAAACATAGTCATAATGATGGTTCATCATGGCTACCTTGACCATACTAACTCCTTGTTTTTAAAATCTGGTACTTTAAAGTTTAGGGACCTAGTTAATTTCAAATCTGGTCAAATTCTGTTTAAAGCCTGTAATAAATTGTTACCAGGCAACATTCAATTGATGTTCGTGGTCAGAGAGGGAACATACAGTTTAAGAGGGAATTATAATTTTAAACATCCTACCATCAATACAACTCTGAAAAGTATGTGCATCTCTGTCTGTGGTGTAAAACTGTGGAATAAACTAGATGAGGACACCTTGGGGGCCGATCACACCAGAGGCGGGCTTTCTTACTTTATCACTTCCTTCCTGTTTTCGTTTGGTATGAACAGCGGGAATTTAAAATTAAAATGGCGACCGCTGACGAGGCATTTATTCTGGCCGTTTTCAATTATGAAGAACTTTATAATTCAAAATCGAAGCTGTACTCAAACACCATACGGCGGACGCATGCCTGGACCTGTGTGAGCAGGCAGGTGAATCTCTCTGGTGAGTATAATGCCGTAAAAAAGTATTTTTTAGGCTAGCTGGCTAGTTGCTGTGGTGTTGGAAAGGTGAGTTCAGGAGATTAGATAGATACGTTCCTAGGGAAATTAAGTGTGTGTGTGTGCATTTGTGTGTGTGTGTGTCTGTAGCATGTGACTGCAAAAAAAATATGGAAGTATTACAGGGACAAAAATACATGAAGGAGAGGAGAGAGGAGAGGTCGAGGAAAAGTGGTGCAGAGGGAGGAAGAAAAGCCAGGTAGAAGTTCATGGGGATCATGTCTTTCATAGAACCCCATGTACAGGAGAGGGACACCACTTCGAACATGGAGGAGGATAATACAGTAGTAGGGATTAGTTGGATATCTTCATTATTCAATTCACACTTCCCTGCATGTTTGTTGTGTTTATTAAACAAACTGTCTTTTGTCTTTAACAGATCAGTCTTGATCTTATCCTGATTGACACAGTTACCCCAGGTAAATGACACCATAGAAAAGAGACTTAACAGGTGTGAAGTTGTATTCACAAAACTTTACACCATGGACAATTTAGAATGTGTTTACTTGCTTGCAGTTGTGTTTGCATGTAGTTACTGGCATTTGAGCCTTGTATGCAATGAGCAAAGTCAACTGATTACAACTTTTTACATGTGTCTCTTGAAAAGATGGAGAGTGAAACACACAGCCCGGGACCCACGACCCCAACCCAGCCTCTCCCCACCTCTGATGCAGTGGAAGACACTGCAGAATCAGTCCACACACACACCGCACACACACACACACACACACATGCACCCACCCCAAAGAGACCCCATCCCTATTCCCGCAAGGCCTCCGCTCCCCAAAAAACCACATTGACACCGTACCAGGAAAGCATCCTTGGTGCATTAAACAAGCCTGCCGATGAGGATGAGCATTTCCTTTTGAGCCGTATACCGGCCTTTCAAAGGCTCACTAATGTGAAAAGGTCTGAGGTCCTCTTGGGCTTTCAAAGAATGCTGCACGAAGCTAAATTTGGATCGCAGTAAACAAAAAATCCACTAGTTAACAAGAGCGGTTCAAGGTAATGTTAGTTAACCAAGTTAGCTCTTAAAGTAATGAATGTAATGTCTTTCTTGTATTAGCTGTTATTAGTTATTGTATTAGCTGTTATTAGTTTTGTGTTATTTAGTTATTTTTTTGTTTTGACTTTAATAGGTGGAGGCTTCAAATAAGCCAGTTGGCTTTTTGTCTCTTCCTGCACTTTTATATTCATTTATCTCTGTTGTAATTTTATTTTATTGTTTGAAGAGTGCAAATAAATACCTAAATACAGAAAAGAAAGTAAAAAAAAAAGAAAGAGCTGAAGCAATGGGTAAATGGTCCTGTACTTATATAGCGCTTGTCTAGTCTTCCGACCACTCAAAGCGCTTTAACACTACATAACATCCTTCACCCATTCACACACTGACCAGGAGGTGCCACATCAGTTTAATCAACCATTCATACACGTTTATAGTCCGTAGGCGCAGCCACGGGAGCAATTTATGGTTAAGTGCCTTGCTCAAGGACACATCGACATGGGCTCGCAGCGCCAGGGATCGAACTGCCGATCCTCTGATTGAAAGAAGATCCCTGCTCACCACTGAGCCACAGTCGCTCTGGGTGTGACTAACAGGTGCACTGAATAAGCTGATTAGGTGAGCTCAGCATAGTGAGCAGGTGAGAGTGATAGAGCTTATGAGCTAATACAGAAGAGAGTGAGTAGGGTAAACAGAAGAGAATGAAAGTTAAACTGTGACAAAAGGCAGGGAATGGATATATTAGGCTTGTTTGCTTATTTAAATAACAGATATCAATGTGCAGCCAAGTGTTTCACAGGCAAAAAAGAACCTAAGACAGAGGTCTGCAAACTACAAGTAGCCTACAGATTGTATCGGGCAGGAAGTATCTGTTAATTGTTTTACTGTATAACTTATTCTTTGGCAGTTAAAAACTGTCTGACTTGACCACAGTTTTTTGTCAAGGACCCCTGCTGGTGCCACCTGCTCTGGTTTGCTTTCCAGATGAGGTGCAGTTCATCTTGAATGAGCCTATTACTTCCTTTGCTTTTGAAGCACCATATCTCATTAGCCCAAACAACTATTAGGAAACATCAGTGACAGAGCCATGATAAATGTGTTTTTTCTGATTCATATCCAAAACAAGGGCGTGAATTTTGATCCGTATATGTGCGTCCAAATGCTCCAGTTCTCTTTAAACGCCTCCTGTTACTCAGCCACCTGGCTTACCATCACTCACTGTTTTTCTGCTTTCTAATCAGAGGCTTTCACTACATACCAACTACTTCAAACCCTCATAACAAACACAACATATTTGTGCTGTGAAATCCAATGCACAAGGAGAATTAAGCAAACTTCTCAAAGCAAAGTGTTTCTTCTCCCTACCTCTCAGTCTCATTATGACCTGTTGAAAGTTCAGGACTCACTCAAACACACGTCTGCACGACTCGTTAGAACTAGGATATTGCTCTTTTAGACGTTCCAAGCACAGTATGCTTGATGTGAACAGTACAGTTCAAACATCAGCTTTTTGGGAGCTAAGAAAAGCATCCGTGATTTTAACTTGGTGCCGATGTATTCGTGAGGCTGTCACTAGCTTTTGAAAAGCTTTCCTGAACAACAAAGGTCACATAATTTCCCAGCTTGCAGGAAACCATAACATGTTTTGTTCAATATATTATCTCTGCTAACAGCCATTTGATGAATTTTACAAATGAAGACCCATGGACTCATCACAAGGGGTGCCACTACTAATTTTGTTTTTGTCTTTGGAGGATCGATGTCCAATATGAGAATATAACGCTTATGATGTCATAGTAATGGCATCTAAGTATATATCTGTCATACATTTTTTAACCATTCTTTTCCAGTCTTCCCTTGACTCTGAACGGGATAATGGAATGGATGTAGCTGCTCAGAAAGAAGGGGATCTATTCCTGCGCTAAACAATCCAATTCAAACACATTCTGTGTGGAGTTTGAATATTCTCCGCGGCTGTCCTGTTTCCCAGCACCCACAAAAGCAGCAATTGTATCACATACACACTCTCATCAGCTTGACTGCGTCATTATGAAAGGACCAAAAATAATAATGCTGGATTACATACACACATTGTTTTCAATTGATCTTTCGTGCACATGAAGCCAATTTGAATCAGTTTGAATTAATCTGGAATTCAAAACTACCAGAGGTCTCTTGAAAGAATTTCATTGTGGAAGTACATTGAATGGCTATTGCAGAAAAAAGCTGACCATAAATAAAATTCCAAAAAGGGTTTGATTTCATAAAAATCAAAATAATCATTGTATTATATAGCTTTAAAAAAAAATGCTGGGTCAGAGAAAACATGTCCGTCCTATTTTTAAAGAGCAAAATGTTTTTTACGGCTTGAAAACGTTAAAGCATCCTTGATGTCACAGAAGTAAGGTCCCAGATTCACAGCATGCAGCATTGAGCAGCTACCATCCAAATCTGATGTAGAACGCCCCCTTTAAACGTACACACTCATCAGGCATAGCCGCTCACGTAGCGTACATACGCACCATCTAATCACGCTCCACAGGCAGACAGATTGATTGCAATGTCTGAGGAAATCAAGGCGTGTTGAGAAAAGGCAGAGGGTGGGGGATGATCCTGCGTCACACTGAGAAACAACATGCATTCAGGTGACATTGGGGATAAAGGGCTCCATAATAGCAGTATCACCCACAACCATCCCCAACTTGGGACACTGACAGGCCTTCCCACAACACCAGCCAGATCAGCCAGCCCCATCATTGGGGGTGGAGGAGACTAGAGGGGGAAAAGCAGCAGTTAATTTATCACCCTAATGCAACTCTAATTAAGGTATAATGCATCAATACATTCACAGAAAGATGAGAGGAAGGGAGTGCTAATGTGAGGAAGAATTCATGTTCCTGTAGTAAAGGCAATGGTATGGAGTCCTTCCTACTCAGAATACAGACACAAACATATTGATGTGTCGAATGTGTAGAGTTGGCATGTTTCTAAATGAACTCTCCATGATGTTGGGGGTACATTAAGATGAAATAGTTCATGTTGACACAGACAAAACATAAAATAGCTACAGCAACTAAAATCTTGCAGTTACAAACAGATACAGTGGTGCCTCGTTTATTGCAGGGATACGTTCTAAAAATAATCTGCAATAGACGAAATCCGCGAAGTAATGAGCTTTATTTTTTGCAATTATTATGCATGTTTTAAGGCTGTAAAACCCCTAACTACACACTTTTATACACTTTTCTCAGGCATTAACATTTTCTCACATTTCTCTTATTCAAACACTCAAAGTTTAAACTTTCGCAGATTAAAAAAAAATAAGCCCAAACATGTTTGACAAATTTAATTTTAATGATCACTCTACGAGGTCCTCTGACCGTGCCTCTTTGTCCTGGCGCCGCTCCGCTGGCTGTTGCTCGATGAGAACAGAAACTACAGAACAATACGTGCTTTGGCGTCGGGCTCAACTTGGCAAATCGTCCGGCGAGGCTACGGAAGCGGGAGCGAGCACTTACATTAATTGCCTTCAAAGTAAACCCCCTCCCGACACCCCCAAAAAATGCAGTTAACGCGATAACTTGCCCAGCCCTAATATATAGTTTATTAATCTTTTTTTTTCTTCTTCTAAACAGGTATTGTTCAGTAGTAAGGGTCCCTGTGAGGGACAAGCCACTCCTTTTGTCCATGTTCAGTCTGTTGCTTACCTTAAAGATGCATGTTAAAGACCAGCAATTGATTCACTTTATACAAAAGCAGGAAGTGCTTTTCATATTTTTTAGTTCAGTTTTTCTTCCTTAGTGAGAAAAGTCCAGTTTGTGTTGTCTTGAACAAGTGCACTGAACATCTTGTGATGTGTGGAAAGTCCTCCTCTTTGAGAGGAGAGTAAAGATCTAGAGGTGATTTGCTTGGCGCATGCGCAATTACTTTCAAACTGGACACGGAGCCTGCCGGTGTGAGCGCTTTGTCGAAGCTTTTGACGAAGTTGCTCGTTGCTGCCCTGCTGCTCGTTGAGAATAGAAGCTACAGAAAAATATGTGCTTTCACGTCAGTCGGAGGCTACGGAAGCGCGCGCACAGCTAAATAAATCGCCTTCTAATTATAAAAGTAGTGTCGCTGTAATGCATTCATGGCGTTCATCTTCTTTATTTTTCATGTTTGATTGACCTGACGCGGGCCGGACTGGGAGAGCCGTAAGACGTCCAGGTCTGAACTACGCTGTCTGGAGAGAATTAAAGCGATAAGCCCCTCCCAATGCAAAAAAAAAATCATGCAGTTAACGCATGATCAAATTGTTAACGCTGTTAAAGGATTGCCAGATTAATCTTGCGTTAAGGTGCTAATTTGCCCAGCCCTACTAAAAACACTAAAGTGTTAACTGTGGATGGATTCTATACAACACAAAAAAATCTGACTTTCTGACAAAACAACAGCTGGAATGCTTCAGTGCTTCAAAAAGCAGTGGCGAAAGGAGCAACAGATCGACAAGGAAAGTGGCATAAGGTTGGGGGAGATTTTCGACATGTTTTTCATGCTCTGGATATGTGGGTTTTTATTATTCTTATAGATGGGCTTTAACTTAGCCAATTATTTTTATTTTATCCCAAAAGGACACATCAGACTCAATTGCCATATAATTTTGCTTAACTTTCAGATCTTGACTTAATGTTGGTGATTTTCGGTTGTAAGGAGGGTTATATTACCCTATCCCTAGCTGATCATTAGCCTGTGACGGCATCAGAATAACTGATGCAATTTAGTTATCAGCTGGAATATTTGCTATTTATGTGCCATTATTTCCTGACACCTCTACCTGCTCCATGTTTTTACTTTACTTAACCAGATGATTTTATTTCAGAGAGCAGGTCAACTCAGACCTAAATTGCATTTGGACTCAACTTATTCTTCTCAACAAGGCCAACTTCAGTCAGGTTAGATTTCAGACTCGACTTCACCTCATCAGGTATTTAAAGTCATGATCTGCACTTCTTATACCAAACCAACCAAATTTTTCAGATTATGCAAAATCCAGTTTTCATCAGCATTTTTCTGTGAAACATCCATTGAATGATGCTTTTAGAGTGGAACATAGTGCTTGAAACAGCAAATACTTTATTTTCTAGCTCTGGCACAAGTAGACGCTGCCAACATTCTTAATCCAGGCAAACATCTGATTTGCTCTGATGTTTTTCCAAACGGCTAAAAAGTTGTGTTTTTGTGATTGCAGCACATTTTTTACAGTATTTTTATTTGTTTGTTTCTTTATTTTCTTCTGATGTCTCTGTCTGCAGTGGGCGGGCAGATCTAAATGAGAGAAAAAAGTTCTGTGTTTCATAGAAACACTGCTTGAAAAACGTTTTTTTCATATTTTTTTTATATATATCTTGCTACATCGTCCTGAGAATTGGATAATCAGTTTGAGAAAAAGTGTCACAGTAAGCAAAGAGCTTTGTGTCCTTGTGTATCCTGAGTGATGGCTCCAGGTGGAGTAACCTGTGGTGGTGCTGCTGATGAGTACAATGCCTCCCACCAGTCTGAAAATATGTCTTATTCTGCCACAGTGGGGGAGTACAGGAGACCCCACAGTTTACCAAACATTTGTTGTGGGGGATTCTGTGGCGGTGCGAGAAACATGCCAACCCTTCCTGTCATCCACATCACACAATACCATGAAAATAAACCACATCGTTTAAAAATCATCATCATATACTAGCAGTGATCACTGCGTTTGCACAGAAATCCTATCTAATAACACACCATAGTTGCTTTAAGTTGTGGAACAGCTATACTGGGGATGATATTAGCCCTAGTGGGGTTTTAGTTCAGCTTGTCTGCAATGGGTGTTTAGGAGTTAAAAAGGACTGGTGGAAATAATGATAACTTTGTCTATCTGAGAAAAGTGAGTCTCCATGGTGTTGAGTTGTCCTCAAACATCTCTGCTTCATCACCCAGAGAGACATGCTGAAAGTAGAAACAAAGGGATGAAGAGTGTGTAATTAACATGATCTCTCAACTCTTGCCCCAAACTTTTCTCTGGTATACTCTTTATTCACTCTCCCACTCTTTGTAGGAGTCGGGGGAGAGAAGGGAGAGAAAAGAGAGGAGGGAGAAAGAGAGGGAGGTATTGCTCGGCCCTGTTTACACATACATAAGCATGGTGGGTGAACAGCTCTGTACCCAAAGTACCCATACCCATTGGACTAATTTAACAACAATTCATTCAATTCATTATTAACAAGCTTTTCCAAATGTTTACCTTTGGCAGTGCTGGGCAAAGCAAACTTAAGATCAACTAGTAAAGAAGTTCAACCTGGCATAATTTATCACCACGCAGTGTGACGACATCCAATGAGAAAGTAGCCAGTGCCTGTAGTTCCAGTGGAACAATGAAGCCAATAGAATGCAAAAGGCTATCATTTAGAAAAAATATAAATACTGTGTTATTACCATAGAGTTTAGGGAGGCTGGAAAATGTTTGAGCTCCAGGCTAATGTAAGATTAAAGGAGCGAGAGGGTTTTGTGGTTGAGGGGCGTCACAGGGGTAGGGGGACCGCTATAAAGCATGAGGCCATTATTGTCATGCTTTAATGCAGAGCTTAGTATTCAACACATCAGTTTTTAGTCCACCACGACTTGGGATTCATTTGGAATTCAGTTACAGTTTCACATTACGGCAGCGCAAGATGGGAGGAATAAGATAGAGAGAAAGAGAAAAAGGGGATGAAAAAGCAAAGGCCTTCAAGGCAAAGCAGTGATGGCAATAATGGCCGTAATCTTTTGCCACACACCCAGGGCGCATCAGCAGCAGGAGCACGTCTGCAGGTCAGCCATGTCGAAGAGAATGGAGGGAGGACTCAGGAGAAGCAGAATGAAGAAAGGCTTGTAAGGGAACACACAAATGGATAAAGATCACATGTGGACGTGATGACCAACAACACTGCTTTAACTCGCCCCATAATAATCTGGTCATTACCGCCTTTCAGCGTTGGTCTGAAATCTGAAATATCCATATATCCTTTTTATCAGTTTTTAGTTTACATTTTTAGGTTAATTACATGGTCAAATTACATTTACGTGTAAAAAAAAATACAAATAGTTTCCAGATTTATATACCCTAAAAAAAATGTGAGCAATGGTTACTTAATAAAATTATGGAAACAAAGTGACAATATAATTAATAAAAAGTATTGAATATATTTAAATCTAAACATATGATAAATGATTTGTTTACTGAGAATATCATCAAAAGTCACTTACATTTATTGAATATTTGGGTGAAATTGAGTTGAGGTTCATTGAATACTATGACATCTTGGTGTTACAATAAACTTAATGTAAGTCAACAGATCATCATACATACAAAGTACTGCAGGTAAACATGTATTTGTGCAAATTTGTTACATGTATCTAAAATTCTTTGTGTAAACTCTTCAATTAAAAACACACAATTTGCAATCCTGGTGTACACAGTTGAAACACTATACACTTCTCACTGGGATCTTTAAAAAAAAAAAAAAACTCAAGCATCGAACCAGTTGAACGTAATCACAGATAAGAGTTCGAACAGTGACATAACAAACTATTTTGCATTGGTCCATTCTATTAAGTAAGCAGTTTGTTCTTGAGGCCGTTTACTTTCAGGGACAGCTTTGAACAGTCCAACTCCAGCAGGCGTTTCTGGAAGACCTCAAATGTTTATCGGAGCTCCTTGGGATTGGCAAATTGACTGCATACGCTAATCCTCATCTGTGATTACGTTCAACGGGCGACTGTGGCTCAGTGGTGGGAAGGATCGTCTTTGAATTAGAGGATTGGCGGTTCGATCCACAGCTCTGCTAGCCCATGTGGATGTGTCCTTGAGCAAGACACTTAACCCTAAATTGCTCTCATAGATTTGCCTATGGTATATGAATAGTTGATGATACTACTGAAGTGGCACCTTTCATGGTTGCTCCTCTCATGAATGGGTGAATCATGGTTCATGTAGTGTTAAAGCGCTTTGAGTGGTCGGAAGTAGAAAAGCGCGATACAAGTACGGGTCCATTTACCAACCAGAATGCAGCAAGCCCTCGGAATATTATCCAGAACAGTCTAAAACAACTTGGTTATAATTTGTTTGTTAACTAACAATTAAACCGGTCTTACCTTTTAAAAACAGCAGCCCCTTCAACGAGTGGCAGTGGATGTCCATGTGGCGCAGAATGCGTGAGGCGGAAGTGGACGTTGATTAAAAACAAATTCATCAATTTCATTTTACTGATGAAATATAAATAAAGTCTACTCAGTGATTAACAACTGATTTTATTCTCACAAAATTAAGTAAAATGTAACTACTAATTAAACATTTCTTAAATTCAGCTTAGTGTAATTAAAAAAGGTGCACAGTCATTTTGATTATGTAAAGGTTACTATTTATTAAAGAGATAATAATTAATGCAAATCCCAGTTTTTACAGTACAGTGTGTTTTCAGTTTGTAAAGATCAGGCTCTACAAAAGCAAGGTCAAGTTTCTACTGCTGTAAGGGAGACCTGGAAGATCATAAAATTTAAGCAAACCGTGCTTGGTGCATTCCACAGCACCTGCCTCCGGAATATTGAATATCTACAGAACTGGCCTAAAACAATTTAGAATTATAAAGTGTTTATTGCGAACTGACTTCAGACTGAAACACATGGACACCACGACGAAGAACAAACGTATTGCAGTCATAGCTAAATGATGCTACTGCGAGTAGCGTGTTAACGTTGTGGAGGGCGAGGATCTAGCTGATCTAACACACATCACATCCAACGACAGGACCTACGAAGCCTGACTGCTATGTTCGTTCGTTCATCTCTCTCTCTCTCTCTGCTTTATTGGCATAAATGTTGCAACAACAATATTGCCTAAGTATCAAAACACATCAGAAAAACATAGAAATATACAACTTTTACAGATAACAATAATAATAAAACCATAAGTAATTAAAATAATCTCTCTCACCCTTGTTTACCTGAAATGTGCACTCTATAATTGTATTTTGAACCGCCTTGTATGGCAGTTGTTTTTTTCAATAAACTAAAACATTTGTATAAAGCAAGCCAATCCACTTTTTCACGTTAAGAGCATTAAAATGAAAAAAGAAAATGTGATTAATTGCGAGTTAACTATGACATAAATGCGATTAACTGCGATTAAATATTTTAATCACTTGACAGCACTAATGCCGACTGTAATGAAGTTTCAAGAAAATGATATGTTAATTGTCTATGGCATGTCAAATTGTTGGTCTGCGTCAAAAGTAGTTAGTAAAGTGTACTGAAATACGTAAAGTTAAGTTAGGTTTTAAAGTCAATGGCAGCATGATAAGTGTGGTTTATTCTGATGACTCCATCTCAGTTTGTGTGAAAACACAGAGCATGCCTAACAGCTCACATCATGCCGGCTTCTTTCATTACTGCATATGATTAGCAGCAGCACCATTTTGCATCCTTTGAACTTTAAAAGCCATGAGAAATAGTGATATTGACATTCTGTTTGTTTACATTAGCTTACAAGTCAATACATTGATAGCAGTTGATCTTGCATTATCCACAGGGAGGGAGGAGTAACCGAAGAGGGTTTTTATTTTATTGAGAGGAGCTTCTTATAAAAGGTCAGTGTGGGTCTGATAATCCAGTAAACAGTTTGAGGCTTTAGCAGCAGACTCAAAATATGCAACTGAAGCTGGCTGGCTGTCACACAGTGTAATGAACGCTGCTATAACAGCTGTATGACACTGATTAATGTCTGAGTGAATTACTCCATTTGATTGACAATAGGTTGTTGGTGATACTACATATTCCAGTACATAAGTAATTTTGTTTGTCTGTAAAAAGGTGTAACATGCATTGAGTTAAAGAACAGTCTGATCCTGATCTCAATGGACAGGAAGACAAAATAATAGCCGTTGAAAAATTCCACTAAACTCCCAAAGGACAAAATGTTTTAGCAACTGCAGTAGAGTGTGAACTCTTTGTAGGTTAATGTGAGGTTCAGTGAGAGTCAAGGCCAAGTTTAATGTCACATCAAACCTCATTCATTAGTAAAGAGCAGTGGACTGGTGCAGTCAACAGCAGTGAATAATTCATCCACCTGTGCGGCGCTCAGAAATTTTTAAAAAGGCCAGCATCAGCAGCCCCACTGGACTTCAAATGAAAAAACAAGCCTCTGACTTTAATTAAAACTGATCGATAGGATGAAGTAGAGAAAATCAGTAGTCGAGGCTTAGTTCTTCTAATGTGAGACATTAGAAATAGAGGCGTACAACCAAAGTATGAATATCATAAATGAAACTGGTGAAAAGATATTTGACTCCAAACCAATTGGTTTTAACTGAAAATGTAAATCTTAAAAAAAATGTTGTATTTGTATGAAATACTTAGAGAAGTTAATTATAAATAGTTATAGCCTAAATGTAGAGTTATTGTAAGTATTTTACTGTGTATTTTTCTCTCTCATAATCTGTTAGATTTTCTTTTTAAGGACAGTAGTGGCATGTGCTTCTTTATTATACTTTTTACTGACACAAAAAGCTAACAAGGCTAGCTAAAAAGGAGCCTACTGTTCCCTTCAGATCTGTCTGCACTCCTTCAAGTCTCCCTCTGATTGTTCAGTTGTTTCTCTAATAATGTGTTTTTTTTACAATGGAGATCTATTGAAAATGAGATGTGTTAAAAACATATAGAATGTTGCCTTTTTGTCACGAAAGAAAAATAAGCCACCCAGGAGTTTGCAGAGTTGATCCCTTTGACCCTCTGCCCTGGTAAGTTTATCCTGAAGTAAACTCAGCCATGTGATGAAAAAAAAGAAAAGAAGTGAGAGTATTTGAAGACGAGGACAAGATAGGATGAGAAACATCCAGACAAGCGACCTAATCAGAACATGGACTCCCTGGCTCAATCATCTCTGTCAGGGGCAATAATTACTATACCTTCATTTTAATTAAAACTTGGCCTAGTAATTAAGAGTCATTGTTTACCTTGCAGGGGCAGCATTGATATGCATGTCATCGCTCTCTATTCTTGGCTTTTATTGACCTTCCTGTGCTTCAGGCTATGAGCCTGTCACTCTTCTCTTCTTGTATTGATGCTCTTTTCCTGTCAGAGAGACACTGTGGGCTTGAGGGGAACCTCCACCAACAACCAATTATCCCATGTTTGCTGATTGTTCCCGAATGGACACTGGCGAAACGCTTTGTGTGGATCACCTTCCCAGGAGGTGAGTAATATGAAAGTGAATACTGACGGAATGTAAGGCGAATAGGGGTCAGGAATGGTGCAGATGGAAGAAAGGATATAGGAAGATGTGCATGATGATAACTATGGTGCCAAAAGTCAAACATTAAGTTTAAAAACAATAGCGTGGACCAATTTGTATTAAAATTAGCTTTGTTTTTGTTTCAGACTCCGGACATACATACAAGCAAACTCATACAAACTTTTATAATATCACTGAAATGCCAAATGATTACATAAAGCCAAACATATTCTGAAAATAAAATATTGAATGTCTATCTAAGGCATGTCTTATCCCTGCTGAGCCCTTGTGAAAACTAGTGTTCAAGCAATACACATCCCAAAGTCTACACTTTTGAATATGATTTGTTTATTCACTTGGATCTCTATCAGATTCAGTGCTTTTACATGATGGTATTAATTTGAATCTTGCTTTAGTCGGACTACGCTCTCTTTCGGGGCAACTGCTATTATCCTAATATACATGGCAGTGAATAAATCAAATCATTGACCGAAAGCATGTCATATCCGACATGACAGGTGGCGCCGTTTTCATTACATCTAGTGGTGAGACAGCCATCTCCGCTTGACCTCTTCACTCTTCATAATAGAGAGAACCCCGCTCGCTTCGGTGGTTGTTGGGGAGCTAGCGGAGAGCAAACAGGGAACTAGCAGGAGTGCTAGCTGGCAACAGCAGGGAGCTAGTGGGGACACCCACTGAAGGTAGTATTGTCTTGTAACCCGACTTTTACGTTTATTTGTTTCTGCCGGCCGTGACAACTTATCGTCTCTTTCGACTTCCGGGTCACGACCTGGGAGGGAGGGAGTGGGCGGCGGGATCTTTAGCTTGCGCAAAGGCGCATGGTCCAGTTCCTAATCCGATTCACCGTTTACATGCCGGGATGTCCGAATTATCAATCGACTCGGATCAAGTTATCCAGGGGTGTTAATCGGATCGTAGTCGGACCGCAATTATTCGAACAAAGGTGTTTACATGAAAGGGAAAATTCGATTTTAGTCCGACTAAGCCAGTAATTCGAATGCATGTAACCTCACTGAGTGTTACCAGTGCAACAGTTACTCTTATTGGTGTCCATGGGAATACATCACTCCAAGATAAACAACTGTTAATAAATACAACAAACAATGCATATAATATAATCAGCGTAAACAGTACTGCAGCAGATATGCAAATAAGTGTCCATGACCTCCCTGTCTACAAATGTATATCAATATGCTCCCCCACTATATTCTTGACATGCCCTATCCTAGTCCATGTCAATGTGTTCTTGGGCAAGATACTTAGTGTAGGACTGGGTGAATGATGACAAGTATTGTTGTTTAGGTGGACAAAAGACTAGAAAAGCGCTACCCAAGTCCAAACCATATAAATCCTATTGTTACACCTCTATTGTCACGTGTTCCTGTGTAACCCAAATATATATTGTACCAGACACGAATGTAAATGTGTTTTCTCCAAAACAACATTGTTTATGCAATTCAATGACGCCCAACATTGTATGTATCGTAAAGTAAAAAAATGGAAGTTACCCCAAAGTGATGATTACTGCTGTAATAGACGCCTGAGATTGTCCGTTAGAAGGAAAATCTTCCCCCAAAAAACTCTGAAAAAAAAGCAACCTTTAGGAAGAGCAAGCGAGGAGGAAACCCTCTCCCAGAATGGGCCGAACTGTAACAGATGCACTAATATTATCAGAAACACTATTACTACAACAAAGAGCAGCAGTGGATGTAATATGATCATGACTTCACCTCCCGTTGGCTTGCAAAGTGTCTGCAAAAGCTTTGCTCCTCTTCGAAAACAGCCACTATTGCTGACCTCAGAGAATCGTATTGCTGTTTTTCATTGGCAACAAATTAAAGATAAATAAAGCACAAGAGGAATGTTAATTGCGTTTTAATGTGTTCAATTTGGTAGTTCCTCTGTGTTTACTAGCACCAGATTTCCTTCAGAAATGCTCTCATTCTACTGCTGTGCAGTCTGACAGTCTGCCCTGCACAGCCATGTTTCTGGTTCCCCAGTGCCTCCCTTCCCTCTGGCGGGTCCAGCATTATTGGCCTGGGTCTCCTGTATCTTTGTTGGTGCTTTGGCTTCCAGCAGAACAGGAAGGTGGTAGGATATCTTGTGAATTCCTTAGTTTTGCAATTTTAAAACATCAAGCAGTTTTGCAATTTTAAAACCTCAAACAACATATTACAATACAACAATGGTAAAAGAAAGGTGCATTGTGTGATGTTTGCACTGATTTTTTTTTTCTGTGATACACAAACTTGTGTGTATTTTTTGTAAGACAGTCTGACACTTGATTGATGCGACCAGCCAGTTCAAATTTGTCCCCGTCCCAGGCAAGTCTGTTGGATGTTCTTGCTCTGTGAGTTGGGGGATATTCAGTTATCACCTTGGCAGCAGTGTTTGCCTGCAGCACCGAAAGCTTCCAGACTTGATGACAGAAGAAGATATTAGCTGTCCAGTAATGAGAACAAACCAAAGACAAATCTGGCAACAGCTCTGGGAGCACTGGTCGTTTGTTCAGGGGCCTGTGGGTTTGTGATGGAGTGAGCGTTTGTGTGAGTTTTTGTTCAGCGTGGTTCAGTAACAAGGCTATAGAAGCCTCCACGGGACCAATTTCCTTCTGGTCTGTGGGCCATGGTGTGTCTTTGTGTTTAGATGAAAGGAGAAAAGGAGGACTCCCTCAAAGATCACTCTTGTTGTTCGTTTACCCCTTTGAGACTTCAGGCCAATAACAGAATTATAACAGAAAATACCGTCAGGATTTTGTTCTGCTCCCGCCAAGTGGACTGCTCACATTTCAACAAAACCTCCCTCAAAAAACTTGATGTTTTTTGCCCTTTGGCCACAGTTGAGAATTATTTTTCGACCCTCACACCTGGACAGAGATGTTGAGCTGCAACAAAGAAGGTCTCATTATAGAAATCCACCAAAAGGGTGAGCGTAACCTTGAGCCAGACAACTCATATGTCCTTCATTACTACAAGTGCTTCTGGATGCATCGGGGAGGAGGGGAGATGTTAGGTGCCTCACAAACAGGATTTGACTGGTAAACAGAAAGCTCCAGGTAGGTTTCCATATACTTTTGTGCACAGTAGATACTTCTTCCCGCTGACCCTGATCACTAATAGTATAAAACACAATTAAATAAAAATATAGTTAATAAATGGACCTGTACTTGTTTAGCGCTTTTCTAGTCTTCCGAACACTCAAAGCGCTTTACACATCATTCACCCATTCACACACTGATGAGAGGAGCTACCATGCAAGCTGCCGCATCAGGATTATCAACCATTCATACACCATTGGCGCAGCAGTTAAGGGTTAAGTGTCTTCCATAATACCACATTGACATCAAACTGCCGGTGCTCTCATTGAAGTACGACCCTGCTCACCACTGAGCCACCGTCACCCTAAAACACAATACTTCTGTATTTACACTGGAATAACTCAGGTCTGCTATGTTCATTTGTTAAGTATTTTCACAGCTTTTGTATTCCTGTTACATGGAGATAAGAATATTCTTGTGAAATGTAAGGTGCATGTGGTCAGATGTTTTAAAACAAACATGTCCCTTTACCTTTGACAAACTTTAATTTAAGTATTTCTAGTAAAAAAAAAAAAAACCCTTGACACCTTATAGAGTTAAAATGGGAGGAACAAACCATCCCTTGAAAGGTTTAAAAAAAACAACAACAGTTTAAATTTAACTCTTTGTAACACTCAGCAAAGGAATCAATAATAACACTAAATTGTCAAAGCGCTAACTTTCCAAAAAGAGTGAAATTAATACTTTGGTGTGGACCCTTATACACTATTTAGAAGTTAAAATCAAATCTGAGTGTTAATTTGGCTCTGCTGATTTTGCTGTGTGATAACTGTTGAGACAGAATCTTAACGGCACACTTTGTCACTGAATGTATAGTTTTTGTTTAGTTTTACCACGTTCCAGAGAAAGCGTAATATTTGTACGAGAGCTGAATTCTCATTGCCTATAAACAGGAAGATTTGTTTGAAGAGAAGTCAAAGCTAATTATTTGTGAATTAGCTTCTTATGTCAAATTATTCAGAACAAGCTGAATCATGCGTTTTTGCTGAGGGTGATGCTAAAGTCCAGATTGTATTTATTTTCTTGTTCTCTTTGTAATGCTGGGAAATGTAACCTCTCGTTCATACTTCTCTTCTATTTCTTGCTAATATTATTGATGAAAGATCATACTTCTCTATTTCTTACTAATACTATTAATAAAAGATAATTGAATAATTTTTTTTTTTTATCATGGATCATTACAAATAGGCAGTGTTTTAACTCCCAAAAATTAGTGCCCATACGGTCCACAATATGTATTTTTTGACAAGAATGGTGGTAACAATACACCTCAGATTGAGCCTGGCCCAAAACAATAAACAAATCAATCTCACTTAACTATTCCACAAAATAAACAAAAGAAATCTACCTACCTCCCAAACAGAAAATCAGGAGAAAAAATATGAAAAAAGGGCTTCTCACCCGTACCACGACTCAGAATGATCAGTACGCCCCTCCTAAAGAATCAGCAATTTGACACTAAATTCACGGCTGTCGGCCGCAGAGAAAGGATCAATTTACAATAATAGCCATGAGATGTTTGGCTAATAATGGGTCAGGCAAAATATGATTAGTTTAATTGGAAAACCGATTGTCCACAGTCAGCTGATTGAGTTGGAGGTTGGGAGTTGGAGAGGGAGAGAAAGAGAGAAGGCGAAAGACTGAACATGAATAGAGTATGGATACTTTATTATTTGTCATCCTATTGTGCTTTGACGGTTTGATTTTTGTGGTTTGCTACCATAGAAAAGTCAATCTGACCACATGCACCTTATTTGTCATTTGTCAGTTTGTATCAAATAGACATCATGCTTAGACATGTACTTTCATGATGCAGGATGACAAATGAAGAATTGACCACTTTTTTCAGAGAAGAAAACAAGCATAGGTTTGGATGTTGTATACAGTAAAGAAGGCAATAGAACTCACCAGCCACGAGAGTATCTGTGTTGAATTGTGTTTACAACTGTCTCCCATCACCCCCGATTCCCTTTTCCCGTGAACCTCAACCCAACACTACAGAGGGGAAAGTATAACTCTCTGGCTAACCCTCCCTTCTCTGTCCAACCCTCCCTGGCTTGCCGTTTGCCATCTCAGCCACTGCAGGAATCCAGCGGGGTGGAAAATTGCATCTTGTCATTTAATTTAAAAAAACTTTGTTTTTAACAGTATTAATCTTTCTGCTTTGCTCCACTTAAGATGAAAGCTCAGCAAAATGAAGCAGGCTGTATCTGTAATCTGCAATCTGTGGGGATGAGTTGGAGAAGACACACAAAGATGAATAATGATCAGCAGCCTTTTTTGCCTACATGTTACAGTTTGCTCCCCAGGGGAAGCCATAAATTACCCCTTCCCAAGGCTTCAAGGTACTTGTAAAATGCATTATTATTAAGAAAACAACAAACTAATTTGCTTCCAACAGGGCTACACTTTACAACTTTGTTCTCATTAACCCATTGATGAACCCAAGCTTTGTTTAACACATTGCAAAATAATCTTGTCTTGTTTAAATGGGTTTTAAAGCAAAAAGATACAATTAATTGTGCTATCAAGTTTTGAGAGCAGGGCAGTCGTACAAACTTCACCTAACAACATAAATGTGTTGGTACAAGCCGAACATATGGTCATTGAAGGCCACTTTGAAATGTAATGTGTTATTTGTATATCACTTTAAATGAAATGAAACAACTCGTATAGAACACTTCCTTTTTCAACTACATTAGTTGTTTATATTGTAACGTTTTTCACCCTTTTTAATACATTTGGGTACAGTTGCACTCAAAGCTGTGTCTGTCAAAGTTTATTTGCAGTTATCTGCATATAGACCTGCATTGTCTATACTGTTAACTGTGTTTACATGTCGGCAGTAAAGACTCCTGAATTCGCCACACGGATGTTATGTTATTAAAGTTAATATAGAGTCGGTGGAGGTCTAAGCAAACACAATGTCGGACTCCGTAGTTTTCTCTGTCCCTCTCCCAAATTTGACCAATGATGAGATGTATTAGCCGCAGTGGCGGGCCATCAGGGCCAGCTAAGCCTTCTCTGCAGGCCTAAACAGATAAAGTTAAATTATAAACTAGCTATAACTTTGTATTTCACAAATACACTATATGTATTATTAGTTTTCCTTATTAGCTTATTTCCTCATTGCACAGCTCCTGTCGTTCTCTGTTGCTCGGCTTTCAGTCACCTTTACTTTTCTTTAAAAGGAGAGCTTTCATTTAAAAAGGAGAGCTTTCATTCAGATTTCACCTCGTGTCTCTATGGAAGCAGAGTGCTTATAGCTGGCCTTTACTGTACACTATGACGATGGACGCTAACGACCACTCTGTCTTCAACCAATCAGATCTCTAGTTGAAATGCTGGGTGTATTCTTTGATGTGACTCTCCGTTTGCACTAATCTCCACAGAGCTAGCTGGCTCCACTAGCCCGTTCCACTAGCTTGCGCCGCTTCGCTCCCTCTTCACCAAGATGGACCGGTACAGCACCTGTTTTACTGCTGCAGCCACACCAATCCGCCTATCAATCTCTCGCTCCACCTTACCCTCACTCGTGAACAAGACCCCGAGATACTTGAAATCCTTCGCTTGGGGTAGGCCCTCTGCATTCCACCAGCAACATGGCCTCAGATTTGGAGGTCACGGCCCGAGGAGGCAATCAGGACCACATCATTTGCAAACAGCAAAGATGCGATCCCAAGGAACCCGAACAGGATTTCCTCCTCCCCCAGGCTGCACCTAGATATCTTGTCCATGGAAGTCACGAACAGGACCGGTGATAAAGAGCAGCCGTGGCTTAGGCCAACACCCACTGGAGACATGTCTGACTTACGCAACTCCTACTACAGGCGTACAGTGACCGGCTGACCCGTGCCAACGGGTCTGGCACCCACAACTCGAAGGACCCGATCGAAAGCACATGTAGTCCACAAAGCACATGTAGACTGGTTGGGCAAACTCCCAGGACAGCACCAGTAGTCTTGCAAGGGTAAAGAGCTGGTCCACTGTTCCACGACTCTGCACTGCTTTTCTTGAATTCGAGGTTCGACGAGCGGTCAGAGCCTTCTTTCCAGAACCCTGGCATAAGCTGTCCACGGGAGGCTGAGCAGTGTGATACCACGGTAGTTTGAGCACACTTTCCGGTCCCCCTTCTTGAAGATGGGAACCACCACCCTAGTCTGCCAGTCCATGGGCACTGTTCCTGACCCCCATGCAACACTGAAAAGGCGTGTCAACCAAGACAGCCCAACAATGTCCAGTGCTTTCAGCATCTCATGGCGGATATCCACCACTGGCGCCGTGCCACCGAGGAGCTTTTATTACCTTAGTGACCTCTGCCAGGAATACTTCCCCGATGAGTCACTTTCTTTTGACTTCTCCAATGCATTTAACACCAACAAATGCTGAGTGAGAAGCTGTGGGTGGTGGGGATGGAAGAGTCCACCGTCTCCTGGATCACTGACTAGGCAGATCACAGTTTGTCCAACTGTGCCGTGTGCTGTCTGAAATGGTAGTCACTATGGCCCCACTGGGAACTGTTCTGTCTCCCTTCTTGTGAACTGAACTTTTCACACAAATGTCCACAGCACATGATAATTGTGAATATGTGTGCACTTGTGTGGACTTCATGATTGTTGTTCATTATTACACAGTAAACAAACTGGTTGATCTAAACTGATTGAGAACTTGTTTCTCACAAGAATTGGAATCTGCAGCCGAACCTATCAGTTAACCCGTTATGCTCGTCCACTTGATTTGAAAATATTGCCACAGGTTACATGAACGTGGCCAAGACCAGAGAGATGGTGGACATCTCGAGAAAGACGATGGCTATGTCGGGATTTCCCCCTATATTAATGGCTGCGGCAGGACAATCAAAAGTGTCTCCAAGAATCTCAAGTCCACAAAAAAAATTCAAAAATGTCTGATTTTTACCTTTAGTAATCCTGATTTGTATGGGGAAGCTTTTTCATGCGGAGTCAGCTTCCACATCACAGCCTTGTCGCATCTGTGTCGCTCTTTGTAAGGATGCCAAACAACTCTCATTTGACACATTGGTCAAGAACAACTTATGTGTTCCCAGTCAGTGAACTCCCACATGTGGTACATGTTCAAGATAAATGTTTTACATTCTAAACTATAAGACAACTTGTCACTCAATGCAGGATTCAATGTTAATGACTCTAATTGCCCATTTGTCATGACCGGGTGAGAGAGGCAGAGACTCAGGAGTAGAGGAAACAAACAGGAGGCCACGTGTGAAAAAATCAAAAAGTACTATACTCAAAGTTACAAAAGGAAACAGGTCGATAAGGGGAAACAAACACTTGAAAACTACGGCTTTAAGGCAAGACAAAAACAATCCTGCAACTGACAAGGGAAAGACATGGACTAAATACACAGGGGCAAAAGAGGCACAGGTTGAAACAATGTGGGCGGGGCTTTACAATCACACAGGGGAAAGACACACAAGGGAGCTGTCTGGAACGGTAAAGGGAATAAACAAATCAGGAAACACTTGGAAGACACAGAATGTAAAACAGTTACAATCTCAAATACTGTGGGGAAACAAGTAAACATTAGATCGTAACAGGGTTCATACACATTTTGACCGATGGATTTCCATGACGTTTAACCAAATTTCTATGACCAAACATTTGGTGAAATCTCAGTGTATACATCAAAGTGAGAAAATGTAGTATTTAATAAACTGTGAATTCCAAAGCATACAGTATACCTTAAATGGCACAAACGAATGAGACAATAGTTTGGTTAAAGGAATAAACATTTATAGATAGAGCATATGCCTACTTATATTTTGAGCGTCTTTCTTTTAAAAGCTTAATAATTATTTAAAAATCCGCGTAAATGAACGACATGAACATGAATATAAGAATATTACATAAAAAATGAAAAAATGCACTGGGAGCGCTTGTCCAAAGAAAGTTGGAGGAGGAAAATGCAGATCCACCAGTTGTTCTGCACTGCATTGTACACCAACAAACACTGTGCAGTAAATGCTTGAAATATGAACACATGTCTGTTGTCCTGAAATGTATCAATTACATCGGGTCTACAGTTTACAGCACCGACAGTTCAAGGCCTTTTTAGAAGAAGTTGAGTCTATGTTTAAATTTTACTGAGGTGTGCTGGCTCAGGAGGGGAAATGTCCTGAAAATATTTTTTTTTTCGTTAAGAGCAGAAGTGAATACATTCATGAAAGATGGCAGAATGGATGTTTTTGAACTTCTTGCTTTATGGCCTTTCCTTTCCTAGTGGACATTATTTTATATTTTCTTGTAATTTATAATAAATCCCCTTTGACCAGATCTTCTGTCAATTGATTCAATATCAATAGCCCTTGCACTGCTTTTGTTTATTGGTTAGTCACTGTACATTCTTTCTACACTATACTTTGCATTTTTGCACTTTAATTGTTTAATTTCCACGATTAATACGCTCTGCTGTTTTGTTGTATGTATCGAGTATTTTTCATTCCTGATAATTCTATGTAACTTTGCTTGCTGCTGTGACAAACAAATTTTGAATAAAGTATCTAACAAACTAACTAAAAGGTCTCTCATGGAGAATTCAAGTGCGATCCACCACTCACCACCAACCTCGGCAATCTCTCACAGTGCTTGTCCTTTAATCTCAGCAGAGGAGAGCACAGGTGAAAAAGTGCAATCAATCCTGCTTGGTCCCCTGTAGCCTCATTAAAAGGAATGTATTTGATCCGGTCAGAAACTCTCCCTCGTGCCTCACTGAATAAATCAATTTGTACGACCAACAGCAAAAGACTCATGTTTCATGAAAAGATAAATAAATACCTGTAGTTGGAGGAAGGTATCCATTCAAGCACAGGGCGGGGATCAGGTGGGCTCAAGATATCAACCGGGGAGTGTCAAGAAAAGAGGGTTGTACTTATTAACCTTTCTGAAATGGCTTATGAGCTGACTCTTTATTGATGACCTGGGTTATAAAGTCACAATGATTTCTCTAGGAAGCTGAAATGAAAGGTTAAACTATTTGCATTAATTGCTCTACCAAGTTCTCTCAACAGGCCCTTAAGCTACGGCTAGCACATTGAGAAGAGCACAGACAGACATCTGATGTTACTGAGAGTTGTGAACAAACTTTTTTTTTATAGCGTCAAGCTTTCTAAAGGGCCTATGAATAACTCCGGCAGTAGGCGCTGACGAAAGCAGTCTTAAACCTCAGAGGATTCGATTTTCAATGAATAAAATCACTCGGGGAATTGAAATCGCCAAATTCAATGCATCTACACATAAATGTGGCGGTCCCACTGCTGAGAACCATTGCAAAGGTGCTATTCATTTTCTATTACGTTACACAGCATTTGTGTATGTATGCACAAAACATGTAGGATTACACTGAACATGTGTTTGCGAGAGAGACTAAGACAAAATGGTGTGCTTGATGTCAAATGGCGGAGACTGCACGGTCGACAAAATAGTATGGTTGACAATGTACAAAGGTGGCCTAACGAAAAAAGAATTGGCTAGGAGGATCTCAGCAACATGGACTCTTTGTCTCTTGGCATTTAGAACAAAGAGTGTGATCCCAACATGTAGGTTTGTGTTTGAATGCAGTTTTTGGTTCTTTCACGTGGTCTTTGTAGAAGGATAGCAAAGAGGATGCTGAGTTTGCCTGCAAAAAACTGTGTCTTTGTAGAGCAAAAACTAACTCAATTGCGGCAAAGCCAGCCATCCAAATATTAGAACTTCAATAAACTCAATGAATAGTGTTTAAATCAAATTAATATGAATACACTGACAGAAGTTTAAGTAAGACTGTCTTGCGATGCCATGTCCCATTACTGGGCTAATGCTGTGCGTCTCATGTGTGAAAAGCGATTCCTTTGTAAGCTGGTGATCGCCTCCATTGTAGAGACTGGGAGAAGTTCAGGTTCTGTTGTGAAATGATGCAGCCGTTCCTGTGCTGTGTTCCCATGCTGCTGTTTGGAGGAAAACTGGTTGTTGGTTCATAGTTAGTCTTTAGCGATCTTACCTGTTGCTTCTCTTTCCTTGTAAAGTCAGCCGGCAGCAGATGTTGGTGTGTGTGTGTGTGTGTGTGTGTGTGTTATGCTAGTTGTGAATAAAGAAGCCTTGAGTCACTAGCCTGAAGCAGAATTCATCAGGGCTACTAGGTCTGGAAAGCTCGCATTTAAACCTGCAGACTTTAGTCCTGAAAGGTCACTGACTCGTGTGTGTTCTCCCTTCAGGATATCACGTGTCATGTCTGTGCATGGAGACCAGTGACAATGGGATTGTTTATCTGTTTTATTGAACAAAGAGTTCCGTTGGACAGAGAGGTCATAACAGGGCTAGGCAAACATCAACACCTGTTCTGAAACTCTTCCACGGAAAATGTTAAAACATTGATGCAACTATTTAATTTTCTACTTAGAGGAAATACGTCAAAGATGAGGCATATGCAGCCGGCAAAATGGTCAATAGGTTATGACGGGTACTCTGGTACCGACCTTCCCCTAACCCTTCAAGTGGGTCCTTCTGTCACGGTTCGACCGTGACTCGTGTCCTTTTGAGTCTTTTCCTTGTTTTGTGTGTGTGTGTGTAGTGTAGGCGTAGCTTCTGGCAACTGGCAATCATCTCGACACCTGCACCTCATCCCCAGCACCTGCCTTCAATCACATCATCAACTTCACAAAAAAAAATTGAATCTAAAGTAGAAGTTATAAGATTAAACTAGATTTATTATTAAAAAATGTTGTCGCCGTTTATGATGCCAGTGCCCCACACATTTTTACACATACATTTTAATTTCAAAATGGCCATTTTCAAAAGTCTGTTTTATTTAATTGTGGTACTGTGCAATAACTCTGGGTCGTGACCGAAAGAACAAGGTCGTGGATACAAGTGGCCAAGATGAGCTTCCTCCGTAGGGTGGCCGGGCTCAGCCTTAGAGATAAGGAAAGGAGCTCGGACATCAGGATGGAGCTTGGAGTTGAGCCGCTACTCCTTCGTATCGAGAGGAGTCAGCTGAGGTGGTTCATGCATCTAATCCTGATGCCTCCTGGACGCCTCCTATTAAAGATTTTCCAGGCACGTCCAACTGGTAATGAGCCCTGGGGAAGACCCAGGACACGCTGGCGGGATTATATCTCCCAACTTGCCTGGGGAACGCCTCGGGGTCCCCCAGAATGAGCTGGAAAGTGTTGCAGGTGAGAGGGAAGCCTGGGTCGGCCTGCTGGGCCTGTTGCCACCGCGACCCGACCCCAGATAAGCGTCTGAAAATGGATGGATGGGACGGACTGTGCAAAAACACGTTTGTTTTTGTAATGTCACTGGAACAAATTCTTGTTACCTTCCCGAGTTTCCCCCCAGCACCAATGACATGAACAAACTCAAGTTTTTGTTTTTACAACACTTTTATTGTGACCAACACGCTCTGGCAGACTGTGTCTCTTGCTCCGGTCTCTCGCTTCTTCATCCCTACTTACATTTAGTGTTTTTAATGGTGGCTCAGGGAACGGTACCGGATGTGTCCTATGGCCTCAGATAGGACTGATCTGGTATTTTGTGTCTCTTCCCTATGTTAACCCCAGCCAGAGTAGAACGGTTTTCCTGAACATTAAACAAGCTGTACACAGATAAAGACACAACTGTACATTCAATTCAATTCAGTTTATTTTGTAAAGCCCAAAAATACAAATACAAATTTGTCTCGGAGGGCTTTACAATCTGTATACGTAGACATCCCTTTCCCGGGACCTCACATCAGATCATGAAAAACTCCCCTAAATAAAGATAGTAAAAACCCTTTCACAGGAAAAAAAGGGAAAAAAACCTGAGGGAGAGAAACAAAGGATGATCCCTCTCCTCAGATGAACAGAAGCAATAGATGTCATGTGACCATGACATGAGGATTAAAACATGAGAACTGCATCTACAGCGGGTAAATGGTGGACTCTCAAAAGATGGAGCATTCATTTAAGATAGATATAATGAAAGTGCTTCAACATGAGTTGTAATTACCAAAAATATCACTGTTAAGGTTTTACAATTGCTGAGCTTTGATCCAATGTAATTGAATATATTCATCCAGTCTACAAAAATGAGTGTGTTTGAAGCATTCCTTCTCTCTCTCTCTCTCTCTCTCTCTCTCTCTCTCTCTCTCTGTCTCTCTCTCTCTCTCTCTCTCTCTCTCTCTCTCTCTCTCCATGTCTCCTCTTCATCTTGTGTCCTGGGCAAAGTGAGGCAGAAGAATGTTTTCTTTGTTCCAGCTCCTGTTCGCTAGACAAATATTGCTTCCTAAGATGTCGTCATTGTGTTTATTTTCCTCAGGACAAAGACCTCCTCTCCTCCTCTTTCTCTCAGGCTCACATTGGGCTCACTGGCTTCACAGAGACAATCTTGTGTTTTGTTGTGTACCTAATGTCTGGTTTAGATTGATAACAAGCACAGTAGTTGGTTTGAAAGGTAAACACATCTTGTTGAGGGGTGCAACCTGGACAACATCATGAACTTTAGAAGAGCAGATGAGGTTGCTCCCTGATGCTCCTGAGTTATCTCTAGTTCATCCATAGCAGCTATACTCAAGATGTACTCGTCCAATCACTCCCCTTTAATCACTTTTAGTACTGATTTATGCATCCATTTAATTATCCATTTACTCGTGCGTTACTTCAGCGTTTATTAAATCTATAATTTAAAGATGTATTTAATCCTGTCACGGTGTCCCGTTATAATTTTTTTCTCATATATTTGACTTTTTTACAAACATATTTCATACTTACAGCCACTGGTTTGACACATTTTACTGAGTAAATCCAGTGTTGTTCATTGGAAAAGCATTCCAGCTTCAACCAGCTGCTGCTGTGGGGCTCGGTGGGGAGTCATGTCAGCACTTCTGCGTGGGTGGCTGATTAGAGCTAAAGCAAGAGACGTCAAAGCAAATCAGATGTGAAATACGGCATTATGCAGCCTTAATGGAGATTAAAAGCTCTCAGTGTTAGCAATGCCTTACCTGCATTCACCTCCACTGTTTTCACATCTGACCAACAAAACACTAAAAGCCTCCAACTGCAGCTCCACGTCAAGGTTGCACTCTAAAAGAGGGTCAATTCCCCTGTACCTCTGACACGAGAAGGACACAGGCTTTTAAACCTGGAGAGGGTGTGTGTGTGTGTGTGTGTGTGTGTGTGTGTGTGTGTGTGTGTGTGCTTGCTGTCAGGACTACTGGATTGGGGTTTGGTCAGAGTGACCTAAATGACCTGGGTATAAGAACTGGAGTTTTATATTCAGAATTGATGATAAATTCCTGTCTCATTTTCTGGATGATTATGTTTAAAAGTCATTGTAAATAGCATAATTTTCTTCCCAGTATTGGACAATAAAATATCAAATCATTTTAGAAATATACTAAATATAATACACCCACTTTACTTCTGCTTATATTTTTTTTATTGTTTTATGTTAGGGTTCTACTATTAACTAATTATTGAAATACAAAATATTTTTTGGAGGGAACTGATGCATTGATATATGGTTTGTACATTACATGGAAAACACACACAGCCAGTTAAAGACACTCCTTGCTTCGCATCACATACACAGCTTGCACCACTGTTTTGGCAGACTGTCTTTGTTAACGCAGTCTTTGCCCCATTTTGTTTTGTACAAAGTTTGTAAAAATCCAATGTTACCATGGTCCAATGCCGAGCGAACGGCTCTGCTCACTGTGACTGTAGTACAATAGTCCGTTGCTGTATATTGGTTCTGTTAATTCGATGATGCATGAAAATGTCCAGCTTCATAGTTCCTAAGAAAGTACAATTGTTAATATTTTATCTTGAGCAATTTAAAAATAAATAGCTTGGTTTTTTATACGTCCGTAATATAATTAGTGAAGTGGTAAAATGTTCTTTGATATGTTAGAATTTACAAACCTTGTGGATTTGTGTCCAAACTACGTTTGGTTCTGTTTTGAAGGTGGCATCTACTTTTTACCATAGTGCTAAAGCCTCCTCATCATGGTCAGAGTAGAAGAGTCGCAGATTCTTTCCTTAAATTAGGAATATTAATGCTCACTACTTGTGTTTATATTTGGCAGTCCGGGTAAATGCATACATTGTTGGTGTAGGGTTGATGTCCCAAACAAAGGCTAAAGTACTTAGAAGCATTGCTCTGTCTCTAAAATGATTGTGAGTCATCAAATTGAGCCTCTGTTATTTAAATCCCTCTTTTCTGTTCCTCCCTGCTTGCAATTTTTGCAATCATGAGACGGATGATTGCTAATGTAGCAACAGATATAACAGTCTTTACTGGCATCACACCCACAAATACAACAAATGCTGAGGTGGGTGTTTTCAGGGCCATCTGCATCCTGGTTGAAGACTGGTGGTATTTGACATATCAAAGAATACAAAGACAAAGTATAATTGTTATTCTAGAAAGATAACATGAACAAAACTAGTTCTCTGAACACTGAATTGCCATATATGTAATAAAGTGCCATCTCGGATGCCGTTTCACAGGAGAAAATGTGATGAAGTGCACCTGGTGCCCTTTTTTTTATATTTTTTGCTCCTGCCCCTCAGACAGCCTGAGTCTGCCACTGGCGAAACAGCTCTGCTTTGATCCATGGACCTTCAGTTCCTAGACATTGTCTCTCCTTCAGTAGAGGGATTTAATGACCAGACCCCATGGCGAATTCAACATTGGTGTAGGTATTATTTCTGTGTAAACTGTGAGGGGTAGATGTCAATCAGGACTGGATGTAGTAGTGTGTGATGATTAGAGCTTTTCACTCCAGGATGCATTCAGAGACTAATCAGAATAATCACTTTAATGATGCCTCTTTCCAAGCCATGCCACAGAGCACCAGGGAGACTTCCTATGTGGTCCATTTTTATTTCGCCTAATGAGATGAGAGGTGGATGCAACCCAGACATGCCGAAGGAGATAAAAGATTCCAATGTGCTCAAACTCTTCAAAAAAAGTATTTTAGGGTGGAACGAGAACTGGCTCTTTGAACAAAATAAGCACATATAATATGAATGTATTATTATTAAGGAATCATATTAGCGCAGTTCTGAAGTGTTGTTGATCCTTGCCAGTCTGTACCTCAATGGATGCTGGGATCTTTTACGGTCTGCATATCTGCAGAGATCGTTCAACACACACACACACACACCATTCACTAGAGTTATCTGTTTTTCTAAGTCTCATTCTTGACACCACGATCAGATGACACCAAAGTAAAACACAACTAAATTATGTCGTGTCTTTTGTATTTGGAAGTAAATGGTTGATAGCATTTTTATTATTGTAATAGAAAACCTGTCTAATTATCAAATAAAAACGGACTGGCTTCATTTGGAGTTGAGGTTGTGTTCACCTCAGAAATGGAAGTCCATCATTCGGTTTGAACAACTCTCGAGAAAAAATATGTCTCACTATGTTCACTATCTACCCTCTAACATTTTCCACTTAAAAATGTACGCCTGCTGCTGGAAACATGGTTGATCACAGAGGAGAGACACCATGAAAGAACTTTGTAGAGAAACTCAGAATGTGAATCATTCTGCTTCTTCCTATAATGACAACACAATGCTATTTTTCTAACGCAGAATAATGCTGAATAATACTTACTTGAATACATTTGAAAACTCATTTGTATTATTATCTATACTATGTTTGTCGCCCAGAAAAGTGCAACATATATTTCTACATTTTCCAATGCACCTTCGAGCCTGCGAGACAAGATGGACAAGATTAATTTGGCTGGAGTGGTGAGTCAGAAACACGACGTGAATCTTGACTTGGAGAATGAGAGCTGATAGTTGTCTAACAAGGTAAGCTACTAAAATACACCAGGAAATAATAACGCCTCATATTAGTATTTTAATTGGTCTCAGCATTGATATTGTTGACCCTTTTGTGCTATAGGAAAATACCACCAAAAAAGACCATGTAAGTAGCTATCAAGAATCCCAGGTTGTTAGTTAGCTAGTACCAAACTACCCACACAGTGCAAACCTGCATTCTTTTGAAATGACTCAGAAATCCAGTGAAGATGCAGAGCAGGATGAGGAATCTGATTTTACGTTGCATCCTTAAATTGATTTGTCCACAAACACGTCTTTCTTCGGTTTGCAACTTTTATTAAAACAAGTCCCAAGTTAAACACAAGCACAGCTCTGCACCATTTTCATGTCACTATTTTAAGCCAAAACATAATGTTTACGAGGAGATGTTGTGCTTCAATAAAACCAAAACTCATGAAAGTGGCAATACAGTCATTTTGGATTTCAAATCATTTAAAAGGTACCAACAAATTATAGTGTTCTGTTGATATGGGGAGCAACAACATGATGGATGTTTAGGTTAAGCACATATTGTGTGCTTTCGTTTGAGACAAAATCTGTCAACTCAAAACTACAAATACTTCTAAGTAGTACTACATTATTTGCATGCATAAAATCACTTCATCATGTCAATTAAATAGAAGACCAGTATCGGACATACATGTTTAGTATGTATATGGGTCGAACTCTGATCACCTTTGATGTGCATACATTTCCCATTATGCTTTGTGTGTCGGATGAGGAACAGATGAAGCCCTTTTAATTACCCTGGGCTACACATCAATCATGTGTCCATAGGACCTTGTGAGCCACAGAAAGGCAGACGAGACGAAAATCCGTTTGACCTGTCCAGGACTAAATTAATTATCCAATTACTCCTTTCCGAGTGACTGTGCTGCCCAGATAACTTGGGAGCTATTTACAACAGACTGCCTTCCGAAGATAACATGGTGCCAGTTGCCGTATAATCACTTCACATGGTAAACGATCAGCACAAAACTCCTGAGACTGCCAAAAACTCCCTAGACCTCAGAGAAGTCATCAGCATATTTTATTTTTTCTGTCAGTGACTGATGAAAGGGTAATGAACAAAAATACCCGGAAAAAACTGAGAAAGTTGAAATAAGACAAGCCAGAGGTGATGTAACTCAACAAAATTCACATGCGGATTTTCTCTCACGTCCATTTTGAGCCCATTTCCAGCCAGTTGTTTCATTACTATTGCAGCCATCTATTTTGTTTTTATCTTGCCCAAAGCCCTGAGGAGGAGGGGTAGGAAACGTGTGGCTGCAGGAGTGGGTATCACTCCCGTCCAAAGCCCAATTACACCCTTTGTCCACCCATCACCTTGGCAAGCGCAGTAGCTGTGTTTTAATCCAGAGTTTTCACTACAGCCAAGGACGCCGGGCAGCAGAGAGATTTATCTGAGTTCCGTAACAATCTTGATGGATAAAAGCGCTCTGCCAGATATCGCCACTCTGGACGGGACAATACGGCTCACCTTGTGGTTTTCTGGATAGAAATATGCTTACTCCTGGACAAGAAAGGAAAGCGCTCCATGCGTATTTTCGCTGCTTGGAAACAAGTGTCAAAGGCTGCTGTCTGTTATCTTTTTCAGAGCAGCATCATTTCCTTCCATATGCTAATAAAACCTGTGCCCTTGCTCCCTGTCTCCTTGTGTCTTTATTTCTTACTTTTCTTTATCTCAATTTCAAAAGAAAAGTCTACCTCAAAGAAAATATAAGTTGTGGAAGTTTCATAAAGAATCACTGAAAAAAGAATAGACTCCACATGCTAAGGACAGAATGATGAAAGTTAAATAAGCAAACAAATCATATTTCGGTTGGACCTCTGCCAATCACATGGAAAGAAGGACATCTGGCCTCAAAGGTCTCTGCAGTTTTTTAATGCTCGACATGAAGCTGGGAAAAGGGGGCTGTAAGATCAATATGGCATGTCAGTGGCCTGCAGCACTGACAAAGACCCAGCTCGACAGATGAGGGGTGGATGCAAGTGTGGTTGCACGAAACTGCAACACAGCTTACTCCACCAGTGGCAACATCAGAGCCAATGTCAAACAGAGGTGAAAAGAGTTCAAATACAGAAACATAATTACTGTTTTGAACCGCCAACCCGTTGAATGCTCTCCGGCACTAATGTGTATTCATGACTGCCAAGCAAAAAGAGGCCAGGGTGTGGGAGAATCCACACACACATTATACAGTAGTTAATCTGCACTTTGATGGGTTGACCCTTTCATAGTGCTGTGAGGCAGGGGAAAAAAACACAAGGACCCTGATCATAACCCTGACCTCTCCTTTGAGACCAGAGGCAGAGCAGGAGGAGGATCCATGCATAAAAGAACGAAGCGTTCGCTCCCCATCCCTGGCCTCATGTGTCCACACAAGATGCTTTGAGTCAAGGCTGCCACCTGGAGACACAGCTTCATCCACTGCGTGGGAGACAGTTTTGATATCATAGAAATGCTCAACAAAGTGGTTTTGTGCTGCTCTTTTGTTGAGGTGGTAGTTTGAAATACTTTTCATAAAGCAGAAATCTCACTTTGGGTCTTGTCAAAGTTGATTGGAGAGTACTGATTGTTACCCCTATGGTAAATGGAATCTACTTGTATAGAGCTTTTCTAGTCTTTTGAAGACTCAAAGCGCTTTCACACTACTTCATCATTCACTCATTCACACACATTTTGTCATAATAGGAGTTTTCTGTTTCCCATTTTATTTTGTAGTCTTGTGTCCTCTGTGTCTCTGCACTTCCTGCGTTTGTGATTGTGTGTCTTCCTGATTGTGTATTCCCTTCCCCATTGCTGACCGTATTGTGTTCACCTGTGTCTTGTTACCTCCCTCTTGTATTCAAGCCCTGTTTGTCGCCTGTCCCTTTGTAGGTTTCTACGGTGTGTTACCGCGTGTCCACTGTTCGTTCCCCTGTAGATAAAGTGTTTTTTGGAAGCCTGAGTTTTTGATTGAATTTACTTTTTTTTTTAACTGTTTCTATGCCGTTTGGGGTCCTTCTTCAATTCATCCCTTGACACATTCATCCACTAATGGGAGGAGCTACCATGCAAAGTGTCACCTGACCATCAGAATGAACTATTATTCATACAACATTTAGGCTCACTTTGTCAATTAATATGATGCTGAGAGGACTAACCCTTTATATAAACTAGTTAGTTAGAATAATAACAAGCTCCTATGTAGTACTTCTATGAATATTTCTAGTTCTATGAAACTTGTGTGTTAAGTTGCTGGTTTCTGTTCCTGTGTTTTTGTCTGTGAGCATGCAGAGTGCTATTCAGACAAGCTGATGCATTCAAAATATTTAGTAAGACTGACAATGCTGTGTTGTGGCAAAGCCGGTTCCTCTTATCTTAGAGGGCTGTGACACAACCTAGCCCCTCCCCCACCGACCATCTCTGAAGCGCGGCTGGCACAGTTTCTGAGTGAATTAATGGGTGAAAGCAGCTCCTGGAGCGAGGATGCCAGAGCACGTTATGGCTGCAGCCCCATCCAGGTAAGCGGCGCTGAAGGCTGCAGTCTGCTTCAATGAGGAGGACTCAGGGTGGTGGATCTGCAGCGGAGGGAGGGGAAAAGAGTGGAGTTTGAGGGGGATGAAGCTGATACCTGCTGCAAACGCCACCTGTGTACAAACATAACAGCAAAAGGTTCAGAGGAGCACCAAAGAATAGATCTTTATTATTTTTAAGGGAGAATTGATTACATAAACTGTATTTTAAAAAACAAGTTACCAAAGAACAGGAATGTACATTATGTACAAAGATGAATTAAAACCCTTTTAGTACTGATGCAAGAAAGTGACATGCAAAAGGGATATTGTCGTAACTCTTCGGCAGTTTGCACAAATGACTTAATTCTAATGAATTCTAAATGCTAATGCTGTTCACACTGAACGCGGCACGTCTACCGTGTCATTTTACTAGCTTGACAATAAAAGGGTGTTCACACCAAAACGCGGCGCGAATATAATTGTGCCGCGTTAAACAGGGCGTGGCTTATGAGTGTCACTTTTCTCACCAACTCCAGGAACTGCATCTGGTGTTACGTTAGCGTTTCCACCATCCAACATAGAAATAACTGCTAGTTCTGCTTTATACTTGTTATGTAAATTCCACAAACGTCGGAACATTGAACTTCATGGTGTCTGGTTCATATTATCCGTAGTCCCAGAACAGAAAAAAGGGGAGAGGTAGAGACAGCAGCAGCAGACAGAGGATCAGGGAGAGACTGTCATTTCACTGCCTTTCAGTGGTATTTTCTTTGTAAATATGTTGGGGTTGTAAATAATAGTATTAGTATTAATTTTGAGAGTTTAGCCTCTCGCTGGCCCACCGAAAAAAACCCTGAACGCTACATTCCTGTCCCCACAAACACAAAGGATAGTGGGAAAAGATCCTACAGAAGGTCATTCTGGAAAGAAACTGTGTACTAGCCGCCTGGATGTGTTGGCAGTGCAAGAATGGGTTCTGTCTTTAGCTGGACAGGAACTGCTTCAGGGAGATAAATAAATCTCTAAAACGCCTGGACATGGACAAATCTATCGCTAATCATAAAGTTGATGTTAATGAGTTGGTTTGAATTGTTGAAAAAAAGTAAAACTAATCAATATCTCAAACGTAAACACAAAATTAGACAATAGTCTAAAATATATATATATTTCTGATTTATTTAAATTAGTTAATAGATTAGATTCTCTGAGATTCATCTCTCCGCCCCTTAGGGCTCTTCGCCCCGAGGTTTGGAACCACTAAATATGTTTATTGAAATGTCTATTTGGTCAGAAAAGTCACACGGCAGCTATTCTTCTATTTAAACATTTGCAGCTTCATTTAGCAATAGTTAGAAAGCCAAAACGCCTTCTGTCAGATAGCCCTTTCTGGCGGTTGTCAATGAGGAAGAGGATAATAGAGCAGAGAAAGTTCAGAAAGGACACAGCCTACTTAGAGTTAGAGTTTCCTGTATCTGTATCATTTCGGTTCAGCCACAGCTCCACCCCTTTAAGAGACGAGCATCGGGAAAGTAAACATGACCGATTCTTTAGCGCCATAGTCACCACAGTAAATATTGGACCAATTGTTCATAGACCATATAAATTCCAAACATTCAGGCACTAAGATGGCTTTTTTTCGAACCGAAAAATCAAGAGAAAATATACTTTGTTTCAGACCTTTCTCTGTCTCACCAACATACCCTCGCAAATGAGGACCGTGTCTCAGTGGTAGAGAGTTTGAATCCCCGGTTCATATCGAAGACACTTAACATTCGGCTGTTCCTGCGGTGTGTGTGAATAATGACATGTCGTGTGAAAGAAAGTGCTGTATAAGTCTATTTACCATCTGGAAACTGATGTTGGTAACCGTCCTAGCTAACAACTTTTGGGTATACATATTACACGATGGGTGTAAGCCAAGTTAAGAAAAATATAGTCTGCGAATATAACTTAATCTGCTTTAATTCATACCCACGATAATCGATTTGGGGAGAACAGACAACATCAGGTGTCATAGCATGACTGACCATATGGTTAAAGGTCATGGAAGAGGAGTCACTGGACAGCTGGTTGCAGGACAATCAAATCTGAAACCTAATTTTATATCTTTTTTTCTTTTTCTTCTTCACACATTTTGCTTTTCATTTTTGTGTATGTCTTGGAAAATCTCTCTGTGTCAGACAGTAATTGGAAAACACTATGTAGCTCTTCATAGTACATTGGTTCTGTCACTGTTCAGTGTTTCCCATCATACACCCTGCCACTGCAGCTGTGGGATGACCCTGAGGACTGCAACTATGATCAATGCATGCAAATTTAAATCAGATGGCAGTTTCCTGCTGACTTTCTTAGTGCATCTCAGTTTTCTAAATGCTTACTAAGCTTCCATGAATGCACACACCCATGTGTCTTTCAACAATAATCCAATCAAAGGTACCAAAGGGACAAGGTGAGTCCTAATGACCTCTCATTCATCCCAGAGAGTGAGATCGTTTGAGGTTTGACACTATCAAATAATGTATGTAAATACTCTCTCTAAAAAAAAGACAGGGCTTAGATTTTTTACACTATCTAACTGTTTTTGACAAAGTAAATCGATAGCTCTTGATCAATAACTGTTCTTTGGTTAGCAACATTTTAAGTCTCTGTCAGTTCATTCCATTCCCCAAACCGCTTATCCTATTTAGGGTCACAGGGGTGCAGGAGCAAATCCCACCTGACATTGGGTGCATATAGAGACAGACAACCATTCACACTCACACTTACGGGCAATTTTAGAGTATCCAATTAACCTAAGCTGCATGTCTTTAGACTGTGGAAGGAAGCCAGAGAACCGGGAGGAAACCCGCACTGCCATGGGAAGAATGTGCAAACTGCACACAGAAGGACTGCCGGGAATCGGAGTTCGAATCCCGACCCATAATCCTGTGAGGTGACAGTTCTAGCTACTACACCACAGCACTACAGCACTAGCATGTGCACTGAAATAGGATGTGCTGTGTGATCACTATTTCTGTCCATACTGACCATTTATAGTTATTTTCCCTAATGTACTTTGAATGTAAGTGATGGTGGAAAAATCCACAGACCTTCTTCTGTGCTAAAACACATTCCAAAATGTATCTGGTGATCTGTTTAATAAAAGGCATCAACAGTCAGTTAATCAAGTCAACTGAATATATTATATATAGTTAGTGTTTTTAGGTCCCCCCCTCCCCCCGCCTTTTTTTTATTTCCACAGACAATCTCTCCTTGGTGGATGGATATTAACACAAAGCATTTGGGAATGTTTGAAATACTGTAACTTTGAAAGATGAAGTTAGAAACGGTGTCCTTTCTTTCCTCTGTGCGAATGATGTTCTTGTCAGAGTAGTAGAAGAAAAAATAGATACAATATGCAAATAAATCTGCTCTAATCCATCCACATGGTTTTGACTTCCCAACAATTTGGGGCATTGCCCCTTTTCCTTCTCTCCCTGTGTGAATGCTGAAACCTGGAAGTTGCTTGTTGTCCTCCAGGATGTGGATATGTGTACTTGTCTCACTCTCCTACAGTTAGGTCATTGCCTTTAGGAAGTATGCCGCTAGGATGAAGGCGTTACAATGCACACAACCACATGTTTAGGCTCATTGCTTTGTACTGTTGAACGCAAAGGGGACAAACGGAATGTGTGCAATGAAGATGTGGTGTGAAAAAGACTTGGCGCATGTGAGCTGTAAAATGATGAGGGGCTGAAAGTCAAAAGATAGGGGATGTGTTTTCTGGAATGAAACCGGGTTTTGTTGTAAACAAAAGTAGCAGCCTAAGAGTATTCTTCTGTGTGAGAGCTCTGGGTTGAACAGATATAATCAGTGTCTATGGATGCAGAGGTAATAACTCCACAGAGGAAAAGCTGGAGAAGTGAATCTATCTCTGTCATGAAGACATGGAGCAATCAGGAAAATCCTCAGCCGGCAGATAAGTAGCAAAAGTTTAGAGTTCAAGCCCAGGCAGTGATCACCTGTGTGGGATGTACAGCCAGTGAAGGGCACTCGGCCATGGGGAGCACACTCACAATATTTGACTGCAAATGGTCACTAAAACTCTGTTGATGGAGATCCAGCAGCAGACCCACTGGGCCAGTATACCAGAAACATCTATGTTTTAGTTCTCATCTTCTTTGTGTCCATGACTTTTTACAAGACAATTAAGATGAGTGAACATGAAGTCGGATAGACGGACTGATTGACAGATGACTGTAGATCGATCCTGCCTTCATGAACCCATGTGGAGAAACCGAGCTAGGGACTGACAGCAAGTCATGCAGACAACACACCGGTTTTTATTTATTTTCATTCTTATTGATGAAGAAACATGTATACACTCTGTGCTGGCCCATTTATGAAGGTTACCACCATCCAAAAACCCTGTGTTAGGTAGGCTTTGCTTGTGCGTCTTCACAGTACAGGTAGAAGCAAGCCAACACAACTTCCAAGCGATCTAGGTATTTGCAGTTTTTACTCCATCAGAAGCAAATAGAACCACTCTGGCCAGAGTTCATGTGAATTACATCAAACCGGTCTTGGGGGAAGGCTCTGATTTGGCCATGGTATGTATATATAAGAGAACTGAGGATGACTACAGTACAATTAATATATCTAAAAATGTATTACTTGGTTTAGTGGTTGATTACCTATACTCTTTAAACAAAGTATATATATATATATATATATATAACAGCAAATATTGTGTGAATGTAGTTCTTCTAAATAAATGCACTTGAGTGGAGGCTGGGACCTTCAGTGCAAAATGCAACATTTGCCCCAAATTACTTGAATGTGGACTTATTGTACCAAGAAGCAAGTGGTTAAGTTGGCACAATCTGGAACAAGTACATGATGTGGAGCCAAATACCTGGACACTCATCTGAGCTTGTCTTATTTTATTGCCATGTACTCATTTAATGTGTGTCTAATTATATCTAGTGAGGTATATAGTTTCTGTGATAATGCATAACTAATTATCAATGTGTTAGGTACTTTCAGTGGGAAAGTACCTTAATAAGCATTTACTTTCATTGCTTATATTCTATATTTAATGGTGAGCCAGCCAAAGAAGCTCTTATCTTCCCACAGAGATCATTTGTGAAAACCCAGTCTCTGCAGTATAGGTGTTGGATGGAAAGCCAGGTTCAAAAAGAAAGTTGTAACATTGAAAAAAACAGCTGTTGAAGGATCGAATAAAGCAAAATGCATGGGAGGGATTGAGCAAGAGACAAAGCTTTGAGGCGCTATATAAAATACTGTTGTGTTTTTAAAAAAACAACCAAACGTGGTCAAAGGAAAAGGACCAGGGATACAACAATGAACCCCAGGCAGTCCCTGTGGCACGGCATACCTTCCATCTGCACCGTCCAATGCGACTCAGGTTTCAGGCTCAAGTTGCTGAAAGGATGTGTAAACAATGTTGGTGCCTCTAATAGAAAATGTGCCTTTAAAAGAAAATGTTTTATGTAACTGTACTATTAACGTGTTATTGTATGTTTTACAGGCTGCCAAGTCCCGTTTAGTGTTGTGTCAAAAAACTGTTGTGCGCATTGCTTCGGTACTAGTGTTGTTCCACACTGCTTTGCTTTGTTGGGTTTAAATCTGCCACTGCAAGTAAAGTCAGCAAACTCTACTTTATCCACAGAGCTAAATCTGAGTTTGCCAGTCAGGCCTCTGTGTGATAAAGTTATAGGTAGCCTACTTTATTTTACTACCTTGAGGAGCTACCTTCTTTTGAGTGCTTTCTTTTTCTTCTTTTCAAATTAACCCACACACTCACATGGGGTGTGACACTTATTTCAAACACACTTTGCATGTAAGCGTGACTTCCATTGTGTGTTTTAGTCCCCCTTTAAATTATTGCCGCCTCGCCACCATTTTTGGAGTGTTACGTGTCTACATCTACCATCTTGTTCCCTCTCGCTCTTCTTTGACCACCCTCCTTCTTTTACACACACACACACACACACACACACACACACACACACACACACACACAGTGTGTTTGTTGCTTTATATTATTGGTTTTAATCAGTAATTCCATTCCATTATTCAAACGCTTTATCCTGTGTGGGGTCGCGGGGCACTGTAGCTGATCACAGCTGACTTTGGGCAAAGGCAGCATCACCCTGGACAGGTCGCCAGTTTATCACAGGGCACACATAGAGGCAGACAACCATTCACACCTACGGGTAATTTAGAGTCCAATTAACGTGAACTGCATGTATTTGAACTGTCTTTTAACTGTGGGAGGAAGCTGAAGAACCCGGAGGAAACCCACGCTGTCACAGGGAGAACATGCAAACTCCACACAGGACTGCCCAGACTGGGATCCAAACCTGTGTGCTATGAGGTGACCATGCTAGCCACTACCCCACCATGCAACTCCGTTTTAATCAGTAATGTTATGGAAATAAACTAGAGTGAACACTAATTTTGAGACCACATTTTTTTCCCCCTGATCCCTATCCTACATTCTTATCAATTATGTTAACCTTGAGAAAATGTAATGTGAAAAGAAAAGCGAGGGCCTGCATAGTGGTGTAGTGGCTCGCACTGTCACCTCATAGCAAAAAGAAGCCGTTTTGTACATAAAATGCTTCACCACCACTCTTATTTATACAATTCTCTCCAAACATATCTCTTTGTAGGATAAAGTCAACACCCTTTTCATTTGTTACATTATAGTCCCAATATGTGACATAGGAGGATCAAAGTAGTATGTGGTTATTTATTCTGAATTAAGTGTGCTGCTCTATGGACCAACCCTTGCTTTGCTGTATTATTTTGTATGCGCAGTAAATCTATTATTGCATTGAAGTCTACTGAATCCAGTAAGTTTCATTAACATTCAAAGGGGTGTCTATACTGATACCAAATATTGTGCCTGTCAGGACCTGAAGACTTCAACACAGTTGATTTTTTTTCCCACATCGCCAATCGAATTCCCTGCACCATTTTTCTGTGCAAGATGTTTACTGTATCTCCCACTGTGCTGCATACCCATCCAGTAATGTGTTTTTTATGAGTAGAAAGGCTGCACAGTGGAATCATTGTGAGAAGGGAAGTCATTTTGAAGGTAATGTTTTGCTATACAAAATAGTGACGTACTGTTGAACACGACGGGGGCGGGGGGCTGTGACCAGTGGCAGGCCATCGGAGCCTGCTAAGCTTTCTCTGCTAGCCGAAACAGAATCACAAAGCTGTCGTTATGTCATAATTACATTTTTTTCCATTTTTAATCTTAAAAAAAGAAGCTTTTTTTATACTGTTATTTTTTTTTTTACAAATACACTGTATTCAAATATTTTCCCTATTTTATTTTCTCATTGACTAGCTCTGAACAGCATCCCCTCATGCGCAAGCAGGAAACTAAGTAAGTTTAATGAAGTAAGCTGCGACCATGGCGATACCAGACCAATGTTGTGAGGGAGTTGTTGCTATGGCAGGTGTCCTGTGTTGAAAGAGTGCAGTCCATTATTGTTGGGCAATGAGGGGGTTGCCATGGGGATCAGGTATCTGTTGAAGAATAAGGTTAGAAATATAGCAGCCATTCATCCAAAATCAAATATCTTGGGTTTGGTGTTGCTCATGGTAATTCTTGTGTGTCATTGTTACTATTGGTGTCTAAACCTTTAACTCTCATGATGTCATCAGATCCTGCCCCCGGTGTGAACCATTTAGGCTTCTTGACTACACACCTAAATAGCTTTCGGTCCAAATCAGGTTAAAATGGGGGAAACTATTTTAACTCTGAGTATGAAAGACGGTGTGATATTTAAAGTATTACATTTATACTAACTATATTATCAGGCTTAAAAAATGAGTTAACCATAAAGCCGTTGCACAGCGGCCATTCTGGAAAACTGTTGGTGTTCTTCCCTGAAGCTCTTATTATATTAAGTCCCTGTCGCTATCAATAAAACCCTTCAATAAGTAGTACTCTGGAATAAAAAATATGATTTAAAAAAAATAGTAATGATTACATTCTGTCAGTCAGAGATTCAAATGTGTATTCTACCGGAAATACTAGAGGAACACATATCCTTGTAAGTCTGAACGCTTAAGTTTCTTTTCTTTTTTTTCAAAGCAAACTTCGTTTTGAAAAAACGGATTTGACAAACATCATTTAAGCAAACTGAATATAGGTTTTGAAATGTTGAATTGTTTTAATTCACAAACCATTTCAAGGAGGGGAAATAACAAAACATGGCTTTGACAAGATTCATTGTTGTGGTACTTAAACTCCAACATTAAGTATTCAGCAGTTTCTTTACAGTGGAATATTCAGTTGCTAATAAGATATTTGCATAAGGATTTTGTGCTTTTATAAGTGCTTTATTTTGAGTATATATTTTATGCATTCCCTCTTTTTTTTTCGAGCTTTTTGATACTACTCGTAGATTTTCTTGCCATGCAAAGGATTACAATTCATGTAACAAAGCTTGAATAAGGTGTTGTTGTTTTCTGGAGACCATACTGGTCTGATCCTGGCACAAGGTGCGAGGCAGAGGTTGCAGCCAGTGTAATGCGGCGTTAGAACAGAGCTGCAGCAGATGCTGGACTCAATGGATGCTGGTTAGGGGCCATTTAGCACTAGTAGACCTGCTGCTCTAAACTGGTGACCCAACATGGCGCTCACGCTGCGGCCACATATGTTTATCCAGTCACACACGCCGCTCCATGGGCAAACACACCAGAGGGCTGCACATCAGCTCCTTCTACCGCACGTCCCCGCACGAACATGAGCCATGTCTTCCTCTGCAGCCGGACATCACAAAATCACCAGGATTGTCAAAATAACTTTTATCGGATAAAATCTCAAAGCACAACATATTTGAATATGCATCATTTGATACTGTAGACATCTACAGACATATATATATATATATATATATATATACATATATATATACATATATATATATATATATATATATATATATATATATATATATATATATATATATATATATATATATATATATATATATATAGAGAGAGAGAGAGAGAGAGAGAGAGAGAGAGAGAGAGAGAGAGAGAGAGAGAGAGAGAGGATTCATTTTCAATCAACATTTTCAATCAACATTAACAGCAGTTTACGAAAGCATTTCAGGCGAGGTCCTCAAAACAACACTGATAGATAATATGAAATATTAAGTCAACATGTACACTCTCTTTACAAATGAAAGAAGGAAAATGTTGTGGCCCTTTTCTCAAGAAGAATAAAAACACAATTTCAGCATATTTCTGTCAGCAAAAATACAAATTAAAGAAGGTATTGAAAAGAATTTTAGGTTTTATCTTTTGGCACTGCGAGCCAACACTTATCATGTAGATGTATTGCTCCTCATATAAGTCTACTAAAGTGGAACAGATATATGACAGCAAAATACTCAGTTCAAAGATAAAAAATAATTATATGGTAAACCACAAGCATCTGATGCTCCAGGGAGGGAGGGGCGTGGTCTTACAGTACATCCATTACCTACAGCTTTGCCTCCTCAAACACATGTTCCATCACAGTGGGAGAGACCAGTTTACACACAGTACATTCAACTCCAAAAGAAATGAAAACTACATTTGCAAAGAAATCCATACAAAAATGTATCCTTGGTGTGGATTCTAATTTGTGCACTTATAAAAAATAACACTTTTTCCCTGCATTGACAGCATCCACTATATTGGTAGAAAGCCAGTGGGCATTATTTTTTTTCATTTTAAACATTTTCATTACTGTAATTTGATTGTCAACTTACAGTAATGCTAAGTCCCGTAACGGGACCAGAAGTTAACTGCTCATTTTAACCCTTCAGAACACACAGAACTAAACTTCTGGTGGAGAAATACTGAATCTTATATTTTTTGTTGATCTAAAAAGTAGCTCCATTTGAATATATTCAGACTAGAAATACTGAAACCAACCTTAAAACTACCCGTCATGTGTTAATAAAATAATAATCATAATTAAAATGAGAATAACTATTGTAGCTTTGCACATGTCAACATACTTTACTGTACTTTTCATCTGGGTCTGTTTCCCATAATCAGGGCCCAAGAATTCCAAACATGGTCAATTTGAATACAACATGAAATGCAAGACACACTCATTGTTTGAGCCTTTCTTCTCTCAGCGTATATGAAACCATCTCCACATCCCTGCAGCCTGAAACCAGATGGATGGAGAGCGATGGTTTCTATCACGCATCATTTGCATGTAAAGCTGACCACATACTTTGTTTGTCATGTAGTGCAGATTTATACTGAATTTTGTAAGTTTGGCTCATTTTATTAAACAAAGTAAGACATTTTGGTTTCTTGCAATATGGCATAAAAAAACAAGGTATCCTATTGGCAGCATGGCATCTTAAACCTCTGATAATAGCAAGCCCTGATGGGAAGGGATTTTAGTGGACAGCCCAAAAGACAAGGACTGTTTCAATATAAGGAACATCTTAAAACCAGGTGACAATGAAATGGATTTGTTCTATTATACCAGTTTGCTGGTATGCGGGCCTGATTATGGCCCATTAAAGACAGCAGTGATTTGGATATCATTGCAATGATTGATTTTATGTTAGGAGCTGATCAATTCTACACTGGCTCCATATGGAAAGGTCCTGAAACAAAATCCATATTCTACATTCAGTAAGCATGCATGAATATGTTATTTTGTGATTATTGTTTTAAGTAGAGGATTCATGGTATAAATGCTGATTTTTCTCCCTTTAAGATACATTTTCAAATTTCAAAGATATTTAATTGTTATTTGAATAAATTACCAGATAACAACTTCAATGAAAAGAAGAAAAGTTGCAGGACTGGTATGAATATCCAGAACCTTTGGTCTCCATTCAGTCTGTTGTGGCTCTCCAGCAGCTCATCTGAATTTCCGTTTGTTTTGTCCAGCAAAAGCAGTGTCTGGCTACAAAAAGTGTGTCTGAGGAGGAGGGAGTGTTGCATGAGTCTGCAAACCCCGACAGCTGGGACTGATACTATGCCATGGTGTAACCATAGCTCCCACAATGTAGAGCGACCAGCAGTCGGTCTCTCAGGACCTCCTGACTTGGATATTCTGGAAGTTTCAGCATGTTGATACTGTGGAGAAAAGAAAAGGAAAAAAAAGAATCATCCGCTGTGTTAATGACGACTCATCAATCTGGCGGAGGAGTTCTGATGTCTCACACCTGTCCAAAAGAAAGACCTGCTGCGATATGAATTACCTGTTGCACATTCTGCCATAAAGAGACCTCTCCCTGTTTTCAAGCTGACATCAGTGGACGAGGACGCCACTACTCACTGACTATACTGAAGAGACATACTGCCCTCTAGTGCTTATGTCCCTCAGTTCAGGTGTGTAGAGTGACTTGTACTGAGTCCGCATGTCGCTTAATTCATTCCTTCATTTTTTAGGTTGAGCTCAGATCATCACAATACATTACTACAGTCCTTTGAATTTAGGAACAGGAAACAGTTACACTGTATACATACAGATCAGTCAACCGATTGAACCCTAAGTTTGAAAGATTCATGCTGGCAAACAATTGTGTATATATAAGGGAAAATGTATCAATATTTAATATAGTATATTTATATAAGAAAATACCTTTTCGCATGCTTCGGGAAAACGAACGGTCGAATCTCTTAGAAAAGTCAGAGCTCACGATTCCCGACCATTTAGGCTATAAACTTTGGACCGTTTATAGCCTAAACGGTCCAAAGTTTAGGCTGTAAGAAGAAATTTAGTGTAAAGCCCACACGAGAACATCAAGAGGTCTCTGACCCCGTGTGGCTGAAGCCACACTTAATAATAAATATTTTTATAGATGCCTGTATGTATGGCTGCTTATATTTTTTCTTTCTTTTAAAAGCATATAAATTATTTCAAACTCAGCCTAAATAAACAACAAGAATATAACACATTTCCATGACTTTTACCAATATTTTGGGGATTTTTTTTTTTTTTTTAAGGACTTTTCCAGGCCATTTTAGAATTCCATGACTTTTCCGGGTTTTCCATGACCGTAAGAACTCTGCTCTATGGGGAACCAATGGCTCACTGTAATGGTGGTCAGTAAAAGGTGAAATAAAGAAGCCAACAGGAATCTGTTGAAGGCAAAGACTGGCAGGTGGTTCCTGTGGCCGGGACTGCGACATTACGAGTCACAACACCCACGAGACCATGACAAGGCAAGGATAACAGAATAAGTGTCTCAAAAACGACTCAAGACAAAGAGCAGACTTACACATGCTTGAATATGATTATGTCAATAGAAAGAGATGGACAGAGGAATAGTCATTACCAGGTACTAGAGGTAGGCAGTAGGTTGGTGCTGAATGGCGCTGCAGTAACGGTGAACTTCTGTAAACCACTGCCACCCATCAGGAAGGCAAAGCCCCCATGCGGAACCCTGGAACTGATTAAGAAGGATGGAAACTTTTTATACTAATTCATAGACATTCACACATTTTTTTCTACTTCAAGAGCTTTAGTAGAAACCAGATAGACGAACCTTCCAGTGACAAACTGAAGCAGAAGAACCCGTTCCTCCTGGGACAGACTGTTCACTACCTTCCAGAACCACTGCAAAATAAATGGAGAGCGGTTAACAGAATCAGGTGAGATGGATGGTTCGAGGAGGGGCGGGGTGTGTGGGGGAGGGGATTATTTCTCCTCAACCAAGCACCTTTTTCATATTTAGTTGTTTAAAATATGCTCAACCATAGAATAGCAGGAGCTTTTAAGAACTTTGGGAGGAACCTGCTATGAAGGCATTTTAGATGTCACGGTTATTATTCAAATGTTTGGGTTTATACATGTCTTTTGATGCTGTAAATGATTTGTTCTTATGTTTGTTTCCTGCAAAAGCCCCGTCTGATGTGACTGGTCAGAGGTAAGCGGCTGCCTATCAACCATCCCTCCATAGCTTCAATTTTATTTGTATAGCCCAAAACCACAAATCAGCCTTGGAGGGCTTTATGGTCTGTACATATACGACATCCTGTCCCGGGACATGTTAACATGTTACCATGAATAAACATTTTCACTTTTCAGTCAGTTAATGCCATATCATATTCATGCTATGAAATGCAAATTATGTTATGAAAATAGACGTGGGCGAAAAATGACAAACCCTTATTTGTAGGCAACCTCACACAGTAAACTGTGTGGCTGTCCTCGTTTGTGTGCAAAACCAAAACGTGTGTTTTTATCAGGGTAAAGACAGATTTGCAAATAAAACCGCCTCAATCGGTAATGGCGAGAATAACAAAAATGAATATTGTCATCTGGTCACTCCAATACAGACTACATACAGATGCATTGTGTTGCTTGCAGTCAGTATTTAGTACCTGGATAAAAATGACAAAAACCCTCCTTAAAAATAAAGCTCTTTATTCATAAATACTGATAGGTATACATAATGCAAAAAGTTGCAAAACCATTCAATTAATTTTGTATAGCCCAAAATCACTAATTTGCATCAAAGGGCTTTACAATCTGTACACGTGTGTTCACCATAACTGGGATATAAACTATCCAGATCATGTGCTCTGAGTTCAGAGGTCATCCTGGCTCTCTTCTTGCTTCAGCAGCACCACATCAGACAGGAGCATCAGGACCGAGCTTCAGGTCACTCAGATCCCCTGTAAAACATGGCAGATGCACTATTACATTATGTAATAACATCAAGGTGTATGACAGCCAGTGTGACAGCAGGGAAGTTATAGTTTACTACAATATCATCGTCTTACATGTGTAGTTAAGGCAACAGCTACAAACAATGAAACAATTATCAGCCAACAGTATTTCAACATGTATGTTAAACTGGAACTGCTACAGTGCTCCTGCTCCAGTGAGTTGACAATATAATATGTATCTTTACACACTGTTCAGCTGGTCGCTACAGACAGTGTTATTACACTTCTACATATCATTTAGTTAGAGACAGCATGAAATTAAAAAAGTATTCACGTTGCCAAGTTTATAAATGGGCTCTCTGTGATCGAGAAGCACCGAAGAGACGTTTACACACTTAACTGTTATTTTATACCCGACCACTCACTTGCTACGTTAATCGTTTTGTAGCCAAGTAGGACATAGAGGTAATTTGTCTCAGTGATTTGTTGCATAACAAACAGTGAAAAAGTCTAAAGAAAGAATGTAAAGTCAGTTATTTTAGCTTGAGCCTCTTTCAAAAGAAGCCCATCTTCCCCGTACCACTGGCCTGAACATGCTGGTGACATGCTGGTGACACACACAAACTGAAAACACACAGACCGCTGTTTCAATTTATTAGGCGACCTTGTTAACTGGTGACCTTCAGCCAAATGCATATTTGGCTAAACAGGCGTGTTTGACAATATGTCCGGTTGTTGGTGGAAACAGAAAAGGAGCTAATTTCTCTAATAAAGCGTCAACATAGGCCTAGTCGCTTTTGGATGAAGTAAACATAAAATAACTATTCATTTATTAATTTAAATTTAGAACAAAAAACACAGGATTCAAACTCATGCCATTGTGGAAACATAAATGACAGACTGTTCTAACAGTATGCTATTATTCTTGGGACGTAGCAACACATAGAGCCAGCCAGCTTGGAGAAACAGGAGGCAGCCTGATGAATTTGGGACTACACTTTTCATGGAGGTGTGCTTGAAACCAGTCTGTCCTCTCTGTGTTCTTGTTGGATTATAAGCAGTGAAGGGACCTCAGCTCTATGCATTTTTGCTTTGGAAAACGTTCATTTGTTTTCGTGCAGCTGTTGCAGGATCATCAAACTCATTTCCCCGTGATCACTTCATCATAAATATTTGCTCCACTGATTTGCAGCACCACAATTACCATTTTAGGCAACTGCCGTTAAACTGCTGCTTATTTGTGTTGGAAACTAGTAAAATACCCAAATGGACTTCAGGTCGACACAGACAGAGTGGTCACAAGGTGATCTGGGTGCCTCCTGTTTTTAAGAGATGACTCACTATGTGTTTTATGTTATACAACAATGATAAATGCGCACTGAATTAGTCTCCAGTCGATCTTTTCTCCTCTCATGATGGTACAAGATAGAATCCTGAATGTTTCTCTTTTTGGGCTGAATTTTTCTACTACATGTCCGTATGTATACACTTTGTTATTATTAGATATACACTCACAGGAAGGAAAGTTTGCTCTTCCCATTTTCAATATCAATAATCTGTTAAAAATGAAACTGAGTGGACACGTGTCTTCAAACAAGCACCCAAAAACAAATATGTTTTGACATTGCAAAGAAAAAGTAAATAAGGAGGCATTCACGAGGACAGCTCTATTCTCTTCTTGTTTGACATCCATAGACACAATTGGCTGAAAGTGGATCGTTAACTGGGTTGCTTGATAAATGGAAACACTGGTGTGGCTCACAGAGCAGACGGTCCTTCCACTAAACCAAGCTAGCTTAGTTTCACGAAAAGAAAAAAGAAAAAATTGTTACCCATTACCAACCTACTATTTAATTGGCTTCATATGGGACTTAATGTCCCCACAGTATCTGTATTACCTACGTTACTATATTACCCCAGTCTGTTGACCTATAATGGAAGCTAGCTGCATTAGCAGCGAAACAGTCTAATAAATACACAGTAACTAAAGTAACATGAAAATGGCAAAACTTACAGTTCCCAGTTTGAAGTTGGGTCACAGACAGCCAGTCCACATCCATCCAGAGCTTCAGTTTGAGGTGAATCCTGCTGCATAAAGTAGCTGAGCCAGGTTGAGAAAATTGTTTTCCTGTCGAGCGAAGGATGGTTCCACCAGGGAACCGATATGGCATATAGCACCAAATGTCAGCAATTTCTGACCCTTTTTCTGGTCCGCTCATTTAAAAAAAAAATCTGACCCTGGGGGTCTGTAGGCACACTGGCGACACATATTTAATGTTTAAAAGGATGATAAAGTGCATTTTTCATAATAGGTGACCTTTAAATATGAAAAAAGCTATGTGTAAACTCTGTCATGATAATGTCACATAGTGGTGACGATTGAACGCATTATATGAAGAGAAGACAAAGGAAGGAGAGAGCAGGCGACCTGATGTTTACCTACTGTCAGACGTTGGGAACATAATCTGTCTTGAAAATAGACGAACATATTGCATCCCTTTTGGCATAAGCAATTCTGATCGCTGTTCTTTCTGTTCTGACATCTAAAAAGTTTATAATACCCCGCATGGCTTGTGAAATGTAACTTTCTTTGAAATGCAATAAGGAAACAGTCCGCGCCTAAGGTTTGGATTCCATAAGTGGTAAACATCATTGGCACCGAGGTGATTTAAGTGAGACATTAATGTGTAGTTATGGAGGCGTTAGTCCCACCTGGATGACTGGCTCCTGAGGGTCGTAGCCACTTGTGTACTCGGTGTTCCTGCACCAATCCTGCACATCGATCTCTGGCATCCCTGACAACAAAAGCTCCTGCGAAAAACAGACACAGCATGAACAAAAACTACAAATAAATATAAATAAATAAATGTTAGAAATAGTCCCACAGTTTTTGTAGCTAATCAGTAGCTTTAAGATAGCCCTTTAGTTACATTGATTCTAAGGAATTCTGTAATGCATCTGCCAACAAGGAGTATTGATACCAGCACACTGGTTTAAAAAGGTGCTAAATTGGAAATTCAGAGCATTAAATTAAAGACATATCAGAGTAGTGTTCCACACCTCGTAGCTTGAGCCTCTCTGTGCGTAGTTTACCGAGCACATTATAAGCATGTAAGTCCTAATGTGTGTGCACCACTGGTTAGCTAATGGCCACCACTCTGCACTGATAGAGTTCTTATTGTTAGCACTGTAAGCTGCTAGCCACAAGCTCAGCCGTCATCGGCATGTGATAGCCCAGTGGAGGCAATCCCTCAATCTTAGATAGGCTCTGAATTTGAAGTTCAGCACCTGAAAAACTACACATTAAATGTTAGGTTCAAATATGGCCAAGCAGCGATGGTCGATGAAGAGAGGGAGGGGTGAGAAATAAAACATCTTCTTTGCCACAGTTATAGGCACTGTCCAACCTTAACCGGCAACAGTCACCATGAACTGTCCGTTTACCCGGTGTTTACCCAGCCAAGCCTCGGTTTGAATGAAAAACTGCCTCATGCCTCACCAGACTCCCTCCAGAAGGCATTAAAATGGGTTTTTAAAAAAAGTCTTAATCGATATTTTGTAAATCATACACATAATTTTTCCCGGGGCAGATGATTGAAGATGGCTCACTTCTGAGCTATTTTAGAGTTGCACATGCGCAGCACTGGAGCCAATGATGTTTAGGGGAACAGTGGCGACCAAGAAGGCAGGTGAAGGTTTGGCAACAGGACAGCAATGATAGGGGATCACAGCTAAAGCATGGTTCTCCCTGCAGCCTTAGATTTGCTGCCATAAATTAGCAGGATACATTCCTTGTTTGTTTGACTTTGCTCATGAAAAGTCCTTTTCTTGTCCTCTAAACTGTAGGTACACAAACAACGCTGAAAGCAGCTGTGAAACAGCTATGCTGTGAAAAAAACAAAGCAGGCTGCTCACACGTTTGCTGCCTTGCAAGGACAGCATGGCCGAGGCATGTCTAACAAAACCAAGGTGAGATAATCATCATGCTACTCTATTGATCCTTGCATAAGTGAGGAAATCTGTCGACACCAGCAGAAAAAAACACTCTAATACAGTTGGAAAAGAGCGATGGACTTCAAGGTGACCCCCCCCCCCGCCTCCAACCAAACTAGACGCCTGTCCGGACGTGGCTAATTAATCCCTGCGTCTGGGCAGAGACGATGGATGGATGAGATCGGAGCAGGATGACTAACCAATTCATATTCGTCAAAAAGCTGGATGAGTGAGGGGAGAATGAAGGTGTGGAATCCTTGCAGGAAGGCGTTAATCTGAGGCTGGATGGCTCGCGTCATCCTCAGCTCCGTAACCAGCTGGACATACTCGGCCTGAAAGGACACACACACACAGATCAAAGTCCCCGATAAATACTGATGGACAAAAAAAAGAGACAGAGTTCATGATTATTCCATCGGCTCCTGTTGAACCTGCTTTACAATACAGTGCCATCTGCGGGAACACTGCAGTACTGCACTCTTTAATTGGGACTCTTCCCGGCAATTAGATGGAAGAGAGAGATCAATAGGAGACCAAGTATGGATGAGTATACTAGAGGGGACAGTAAGCCAGCTACGTTCATGTGGACTGCTGCAGGATGACACCGCAAACATCCTCCACACCTTGTTTATTCATTAATCCCAACACCAAGTCCACACATACTAGTGTTCTGAAATGTTGAGATTGTGATTTGATTTAGAAGATATTCTGTGCATCTCACATCCTCTTGGAAACTGTTTGAAATCTTGGCTGCCACACATTTAAAATCAAAACAACAGATCTATAAAATTTGACAAAGCCCAGTATTTTAAGTAAGCTGGTTTCAAACACCAAATATTTCGGTGTCTAGCTACAATTGACCTGCTGCTAAATACTCTACTGACCTCTTTTGAAAAGGGATAGTTTTTTGGTGGGGGGGGAGGGAGGGGGGGGCTTTTAGATCAGATTGACATTCATGTCAGGTAAATATGAAGTTGGAGTCAGAAGCAAACTATTTAGCATTAAGACAGGAAATAGGGGGGCAAGGCAAAAGGCTCATCATTAGCAAAGAAGAAAGGCTGGCTCGAGCTGCAGATACTGGAATCCAAGTCTAATGCTCACTAATTATTATGTTAGCTGTCATTCCTTTGATCCGTACGAAAAACTAAAGTGTGAAAATGTCAAAAGTGCTTTTATGTAAGGTTCTCAGGCAACCACATCTTAATTTGTACAATCTTATATATCTTATCTTAATAAATAATATAAATAATATTGTTAGCCAATTCTATCAATTACATTCAAGCCATGGATAACATTTTCTTATGGCTACCATTAACAAACTTTGTTATTAACAATTTCTGAAAAGGCATTGAGATTTCAAAAAAAGTTGTATAAAATCCTCAGTATGCAGACAAGACAGAAGGTTGCTCAGAGAAAAGATTGGACAACAGGTTTACTTGTAGTGTAATGACTGCACTCCGCGACCACCAGCTTACCTGGAAACTTACTTCTTTGAACTTGAGTAGTGATACTTGATGCTGCATCATGACAGTACAATTATGACAGTTTTTCCCTCGAGAACAAATGTGTCTAAATTTAACTAATAGTCAACTGTTCAATGGAAAACAACTCATTAAGACTTTATGAGCAGCAGTTGCCAACTTAAGGCAAATACAATTCGAAAAAAAAGAAATGTCTGAAACATTCACAGAATTTTTTTTAGCTGAATCTAGTGTTTCAATTTTTAAATAATAAATGCCCACACTAATAAACAACTCTCAACCCCCTCTGGGGTTTCCCAAGTCCCAGGATGAGAAACTATTGTAATGTTTTATCTAGAATTAGAAACAAAGTATTCTCTATTAAGAAATGATTAGAGAAATAATTTGACAAAAGATGTCAAATAAAGAGTACAAATAACTGAACTTGCCCTTTCACCAATGAAACAAGTCGTTGCGTTATGTTGACACTGGGAGACATTATGCCTCTGTTTTTGTGGCGACTGACCTTGTTGTCCTGGGTGACCAGGATGCTGGTCCCTCCAGGTTTAAGCGGCACTTCTTCCATCGCCCCGAACACGTCCGTCTCTACAGAGAAGGTGAGCTCCAGACCGAGATCACTGATGTCGTTATCCAAGATCCACTGCAGGTTCTTCGCATACTCTGGATCAATGGACGACACGTCCTGGTAGCTCACCGGGATACCTGGTGATACATTTAAAAAGATAAAATATTGGATATGATAGCTGTAATTAATCACTTTTATTATCTTCGAATACATCAATGAGCGGAACCATCCATGGGTCAAGCCTCTCTCTACCTGTGATGGATGTATTAACCTCTCTGTTCCAAAACAACCAGCCCAGTAGACCCTAGCACTACATAAACGGTACTGTCGGCTTTCGGCTAACACACAGGGCAATAGTAGAGGGCACAACTTCCTATACATCCATAATCTGTGGCGTATCAAACATCTTTTGGAAGCACATCATCTCTATAAACTCGCAAATGGACCTTGTAGGCAACGGGCAGATGTTTTGCTAGCATCCTATAATACTATGGTAATCGCAATTGAATGACCAGTTTTCACTTTTGATTAATGTAAGTTCTTTGATGACATCTCCCCTATCAAGATGAGACATAGAAAACATAAATTCACCCTTTGGCTTAATCACAATAGAAAGGATTTAAAGAGTCAATGTGGGTGAGCTGAGAAGAAAATGGAAGAAAGACAAACTCAAGGATTTTGGTCACAGATAAAATAAACTGGTAATCAACGTGTGGTTGAACCTAAACCTATATAGCATATGGGAGCATCCACTGGGATAAATGAGCAGTTTTTCCACCATTTGTGATTCACCATGTAATAGATGAGACTCGGCTCCATACCACGCCTATGACCAGAAAGCTTTGCATCAGCACTGACCCATCTGCAGTTTGCTCACTTCAACAGAATTTCAATGAGTGAATAGTTAGTTAATCTCCCACTTTACTCCCACAGACTGTTTTCAGACACACATTCTCTCTATTATCAACTGCTCATTATCTACTGGCTCTGTTTCACCTAGTTTAAATGCAATAGTTTGACCCTCCTGAAGAAACCTACAATGAAACATTTTCAGACTTATCTTTTTTCATTTAAAAAAAGATTTGAATTCCGGATTTGATATGGTCGATGTTGACACTGCACTTGCCTGGTTTCACTCCCATGTTTCTGACATGTTTTTCTTTGTGATTTTAAAGCAGGAGCCGAAGTTATAAGGAGTGTCTTTTTTACATAATTTCTACTCTGGCTCCACAATCAACGGAAAGTCACGCTGATTCCAGCGGTGTGGTGCATGATGCATGTGCGTTCATGTTGCCAACTGGATTAAGCATAACTGAAGGGTTAAAGGTAAATGATCCAATATATATTATCAAAGATCAAACTCAAATTCACACATGTGCCCGTGTTCTTTTACCCAGAATGTGTTTGTAGAAGGAGCGGGTGAAGTAGATGTTGACCAGCTGTCGGTGGTACAGAGCCAGACCCAGGATGTGACCTGCAAACTGGAAGTAGTTCAGATGGTCTGGGTTCACCGAGGAGTTACTGTTGGGCTGAAAAGTCGTACCTATACAGATCACACACATACAAACACACACCGTTATTATACATGATAAAGTTCTGCTTGTCATGCTGAATAATACCACAGTAAGGAAAATGCCATGTACCATCAGCTGACTGAGTGAACAGAGCATAGTCTGGGTTGATGATCTCATTGGACAGGATGTCAAACCACTCCCGGACCACACCCATGCCCTGTAACATACAGACACATTCAACACTGCTTACTGCTGGGTGACATGAGACATGGGACTTAAAGTAGTGCTGCACCATCAGCTCACGCCTGTAACAGGCGTTATTACTAAGAACTCCTGCAGTGTCATATGAATTTAGAAACCCACCATCCCCTCCTCTCCGTGGAAGCGAACAGCAATGCCCTGTTTGAGTTTCTCATTGCTGGACTTGGAAACCATCTCACAGCTGCTCCTGAATATGGTATCTGTTAGTGAGACAAACAAAATATTAGTTGCCAACATGCAAGTGTGCATTTATGGTAGATTACGCAACAAAAAGTATTATGAGATATTCGTCAAACGACCTATCTTTTAGTCTGCAATTATCTCACTGATACCTATTAAAACTCTTTTTAATGTGGTGCCTAAAATATAACACTCCACGCAGCTGCAAATCTAAATAATAAAAGCTTCTTTCAAGGAAGGAATTCTGGTGCATGTTTGTTTGAGCATCAACATGGTCTAATTGTTGGCACCAACAACCGGCACAAAACCACCTCTGCTCATTCTGTGAGCATTTAATAAGCCAGGCAACATGACACTGGAGTGTAAATTAAATCGTTAAATGGAGTTTGGTGCGATCTTCTCACCCCCAACACGTCCTCTGTTCGTGTTTAAAAAGAAGCCTTTGTACCTCTGTGGATGAGCAGGATGTCGTTCTCGTTGACCGGACGATGAACCATGTCTGAATCTGGCTGGCCGGCCAGCAGATGCTCATAGAACCACTCACAGCGATCCTTAAAGGGCTGAGAGAGAAAATAAAAACTTCATCCCCCACTGCACAGCACTTTCCTAAACTAATTACCACTTCTCTGTGTTTTCTACTCTCAGACTGTGAATTTCTCAGTCTCGACCGACGGCTCAGAAAGTCTTCAGTTCTGAAATACTCATCTGTAATACAGAGATGGGGCTAGGGTCTATTTGCATAATATATGCCTTTGTTCTCCAAGCATTGGAGGGAGGATGAGGGATGTGCATGGAAGAGACAGAAAGGCTTTTCCCTTGGGCCGTTCTGAGAGAGGAATCAGGAGATGAAATCAAATTCACCAGGTTAAAGTCTGTAATTAAAACAAGGGCCTACTCCCAGGCGAGCCATAATCCATGGGTAACGAGGCTCGAACGCTGCAGCTCAAATATGAATACTGAAGAGTAAGGGAACAGCACACAACTCGGAGCAGCACTTAAAATTCATGAAGCCATATAAATGGAACTTAAGACAAGTATTATCGCCGTGGTTGTAACATTGTTAAATGATCCTGAAGTGAAGACAGGACTTTCAAAGTCACTTTCCATTAAGTCCTAGGAGACGCAAACATAAAGACACAGCGGGACATCAAAGTAGAGAATAAAGTCTGAGGTTAAAATGTTGTGTATTTTTGGGAGCTAATAAATGATGGCTGATGGTACAAGGCTCTGACAGGATACACAATGTAAATAACCTTTAATAAAAACGGAGGGTTGCCTTTCCCTGCTGGGAAAAAAGCTGAAAAAGCGTCATATATCAGTCTATATTTAAAGTTTTTTTAGAGACTCATCAGTATCAGCATGTATGTGTTTCAGACATGTTCAAGACCATGTTTTCTTAAGTAATCAGGGCAGGGGTCGGCAACCCGCGGCTCCGGAGCCACATGTGGCTATTCAACCCCTATGTTGTGGCTCCTTGAAGCTTTGTCCGTTGGACCATCTTTCAAAGAGAACTCCTCTTATCTTGGAGTTTGAGGGAATATTGTGTCACTGAAAATAAAATAAAAATGTAAATATCTTTTTAACTAAAATGTGTGTCACATCCTTTTAATAATACTGTGACCACAAAGGAAGTCTGCATTGTGAATTCAACATGCTCCTGCTTCCCTTGGCCTTATGCCATTATAATATAGCCCTCTCGGTTTGTCGTTAGGGACGCCCCGTTTGATGGACCGCCAATCCTTATTGGTCAAAGTCCGAAATCAGGATTCATGCTTTGTAGTCAGTGATCCCTGATGATGCTACACTGAACAAATCCATTTTATAACGGGCAAAAAATGGGCAGCAGTCCTGCTTGGCTGAATAACAGAGGTACCAGCTTGCATTGAGTAACATTATGATGCATTCTATGTTCTATTCAATAAGAATTAGTATTTGTTGAAAAGTATAATGCGTTTATGTAATCTTGAAATACAGTTGATTGAAGGAAATGTTTTTAACCGCGAAATAAAATAAAAGACACATTCCCCTTTACAACACACTTAACAGTGTTCCGGCTGCGCCTGTGCCAACCCGTAAAAATGTCTTTGACGGGGAAAGCAAAGTGATGACGGTCTTGTTTTAATGCAAAAAGAGGACTGAGACCCTATCAGAGCTAATGTGGACCATGAACAGAACTAAGTTATTTTTCTAATGAACGTATAGGAACGTAAAAAGACAGTTTAGTTGGTTTGAAAAGGACTATATGTAAAAACCTCCTAAATCTGTGTTTCACTGTGTAAAACATTCAGAAAGGGCAGACCATGTTTTCTGGCAGACTGAAGTTAGCTTCCAAACTTGTGTTTCTATATTCAGTCCCTCGAAACATTTCATGAAGTAATTCATCATTTTTTTTACCTGGGCCTTGATAATGTGCATGAAGCGTGACATCAACTCTGGACACTCCAGGAGGAAATGGAAGTGGTTAAAGATGATCTTTGGATTTCTGAAAGACAGGAGGTCGAGGAATGAAGCGAGAGAACAAAGAGATGAAAGTAAAAAGCAATGAAGAGAAAAGAAGTTGTTGGATCAATAGCCAGTGTCTGGGTGCTCTGCGTAGAGGAGGACGTATGGCAGAGGGCCACATTGACTCACCTGGTTACAAAACACTTGAGCACCTCATCATGCTTGCAGACAAACTCAATAAAGCGAGGGGATGTCATTCTGGGTGAGGAAAGAAAAGAGGGAGGATGAAGTGATACAGGATAAGTGTCCGACAGCAATTTCATGTCAGCAACAGCATGGGTTTCACAACTCTGTTCAATTCTATCTGAAATGGCAAAATCATCTCAACCGAAAATTATGCTGGATCACAATAGACTTGCTGCTGGAAAGATACATGTGGATACTTTGTATTGGTTTGTCTCCAGCTTGTACCACTACATCTAGATCATAGGTTTTCAAAGTCGGAGGCGGGCCTCCCGAACGGTTTCCCCTGCGGCCCAGTGAAGTGGAAATAAATAACAAGATCAAAAAGAATAGCCTAAATGTGCGTGGTTTGGTTCAAGCGATGTGCAAAGTAAAGTGCAGAGATTAAGGAATTGTACAGTTATTCCAACTTTTAAAAAGATTACTCAATTACTGCAGCATTGAGCCACACACTGGTTGTCTAGGGGAAGTAGTAGCAGGGCACATAAAAAGCAGCAGTAGTGATCGGTGTGGTGGTACTAGGAGCAGAAGTAGTAGCAGTAGTAGTACCAGCAGTAGTAGTAGTTGTGGCTATAACAGTGGTAGTAAGTCAGAGGTAGTAGCAGTAGTTGTACCAGCAGTAGTAGTTGAACCAATTGTATTTGTAGCAATATGCAGTAGCAACATCATGTTTGTTTTTGCTAACAGATTAGATTGACAGCTGACAGATGAAGACTGAGCACAGACCCTTGTGGCATCTGACAGGAGCAGCACATATAGAAGGCCTGAATCACAGCACTGAGCCGACTTGCTGTCATGGAGATAACATCCTCCCCATCAGCGTACACATCCGTTTCCATGGCGGCTTCAGGGTCCAGCAAGGAGGGCAGCTTGGAGCCAGAGTGGTCAACCTCCCGTTGTTTGAGAAGCAGAGAAGCTATCTCACTGCTGGAAGAGGAGGAAGACGGGTTCTTCCTGTTCCTCTCCAGCTCTGTGGAGATGAGCACCAACCACTCATCCAGGGAGTGCCACAGCAGCTCCAAAGGCTGCAGAGACACAGACAGGAGGTGAGAGCCACATAGGATCACAGAGAAAACCAAGGGAGTCATCCATGAAAACACTACTATTTCCAAGGACCTGTGGATAGTAGAAAACTTGTAGAAAACTTATCATCTTTTCTGTATTTGTGTAGAGACTAAAATCTGGAATACAGGTGTCTCAAAGCCAAATTAAACCAGAACTATCTGTGTGGTTGTTTGTGTTTTTTTCTTTGACTTGAGAGAAAAACCCTTTAAAAAAAAATACATGATTAGAGTTTTTTTTGGTTTATGCCACAGCAGAATCTCGTCCCGCAACAATGCTTTTAGAAGGTTTTTTTTTAGTAATGTTCCATATAAGCAGTAAAAAAACCAACCTAAAGACTCCATTTATGTTTGGACAATATTGAAAAAAACAGTGTACGATGAAACTTGTTATATTTAGAGATATGTCTATACAATCTCTACCCAAGTCACTGCCGCTTTAACTTGTTGTTGTTGTGTTTAATGTGCAGGCAGTGTTGAAAATCATTGAGCTGAACTGCTTCATAACTATATTAGAGTTACCTAATTGTATACTGTGTTGTAATTACATATCATTGTAGACAACAATATCATGATATACTAGCATGAAAGACAATTGAAATAATATTGCCAACATTATCACCAAACCCACCAAAATACCACAGTGACAATTATTTTCAAATGGAACATTAAATATCAGAGTTAATAATCTTTCTGATTTTTATTCAGTGGGAGAATACATGCAAACACCCGGCTACCTTGACAATAGTAAGTATGATTATGATATTGCAGTGTTGCAGAGATCATGTTTCCCAAATTCCAACTGCAAATGATAAAAATGTCCATGGCTCACATCAAAGACAGCAGAACCTGTCCAGGAACATTCATCTTTTTGTATCGTCTCCATCTCCATCTGTCTCGCACACATCTGCAACCAATGGAGTCAATTCTTATTGGGGCTGTTTTAGTTGAAAGGACATACAGTCAAGTAAGTATGATCAAAATACCATGTTAGGATTTGTTACCAACTATCTTCCAATAAAAGAAGAAATTAATACAAAGTTACATTGCCCAAGTGCTGGTTTTGATACTCCCACTGGGACTTAGCAAAGCCAGACATCTTCGAAACCTACACACGAGTGCTTAAAAACTGCAGTCATCAATGTTTTCAGATAAAAGATCACATGACTAGGTGTTATATAAAAGTACCAAACCCACATGAGAAAGACTTTCTTTCCTCATTTAACATAAGAATTCTGGATAATGGTCCCTTAAATGTGGTTCTGAAAGATTAGTGACATATATGTAGTGAGCAGGACATTCTACATTGCAAATATAAACATGTTAGTGTTCTGACAAACTTTGTAAATGAAACAATGTTTCTAAATCAACTTATTTCTTTGAGATTTCTGCAGTGACATTTCCTGTTACTTAATCGCCAACATAAACTGCAGGCGGATACTGATCTTTGTTATAAGCCAATATTGGCAGATGCATTGGTCCAAGTGATGCAGTCATGATGCCTCGAAGATATTTACCAGCCACTGGATCTTTTAAAGTTTGTTTATCATATTATTTACTTATCAGTTGTTGTCACCTGTGTTTGATAAATACTACATCGTTCCCTGAATGATCAATAAAAAAATATTGGAAAATGCTATCAGCCTTGATATTCCTGTCTCAGAATTAAGCATTGACCAGATCATAATTTGAATTGGTGATCATCAGTTTTGGTTGGTTCAATCTCAAACTTCTGCAAATAACATAGAGCATACTTCCATTCCAGCAGCCTCCCCGGTGGTTCTTACGGCACCTGCAGATTACAATATACTGTACAGCTCCTACTTACCTTAAACACCTGGCTGCGGGGCGTCTTGTTGCCATTGTAGCCCATGTCGTTGCCATTGTTGGGTGATGAAGGCCCCAGGCGGAACACGTGGCAGAAAATACGAACGATTCTCAGCAGACTCTTCATTTGAGCTTCATAACTGCTGGACAGGCTGAGAATGGACATAGGGCAAGAGATGATCATCAGAATGTTAAATACATATCTTCTAAACCTCTCTAATGTCCATCAGGGTGGAACTCTTCTGATTGTATAAATAAGTTTATGTTTATAAACTAATAATGTTTATAAAAAAATTACTCACCTGATATATTACCTTAGTAAACATTGTAAACATGGGTTTATGGCCTCAATCTCTAGTTTCAAGTCTTCTTCAATGCAGCATGATGTTCTTTTCATAAATTATGTCTAATTTAGAGTCAATTAGACCATAAAGCAGGGTATGGTTTAGGACGGGGCTACATTGTGGATACCACAGCGTTGTAACGTCTGGGTGTTGTCCATGTTTTCTTCACAGAAGAAAACATTTCTTCACACACTTTTCCGGTGTGTTTTCAGTTTATTTAAGTTCATTATAACATTTTGGCCAAACAAAATGTTTTATTCCCATTTAGAAAGAAAGTGAACTCCATAAAAATGTTTCATGATTCCTACCTACACAATTATGAATCAGTACAACAAATGGTTCTCTATAAAATGATCAATATGTACACAACGTGAAATAAATAAGGAAAAGAAAGCAAATATGTGAATCAAATATATACAATTATACCTGAGAAGCTTGTGTCCATTAGTGGTAGCCACTTCAGCAAGACTGGTCAAGATCCTCTGGTAATGACTGTCACTCTGCTGAGAGACATGCTCCAGAACCTGCCTGAGCTACACAAACACACATGTCAATGGAAGAGTATTCACAGGGCTTATGAATGCAGAGACAAACTGGTCATACCATGTTCTCTTTCATCTCATCATTTTGCGTCATCTGGATGAGGGTCTGGAAAAGTCTGCTGTGGTGCTGGATGAGGATCTCGCAGGTCTCCCCATATCCGCCCTGAACACACAAAAGGCGGGACAGTAACCACATGAACTGAACAACACAAAAAGGAAATAGTTTAAAGTGCAAAAGGTGTTTAAAACAACCTCACCTGCACACAGAGATCCAGAGGAGTGATTCCATTCTTGTCAGGGAGGTATTTGGCACCTCGAGAGAGCAAGATCTGTGCTGTGTCTCTTTGGCCATGGCTACAGTACAACACAGTAATGGACTGTCATACACTGGCTCTTCAATGGGTATTTTAAAACATTTGAATCCCTAATATTCTGGGTTACTTTAGTATTTTGACACGAGAATGAATAGGTCTGACTATTATGGAAGTGCAGACGCGTCAGTGCATGTCTACTCCTAAAAAAATAAGAGGAAGTGTAAAAGTCAAAGGCCTTTAGACTGCCTGTAAATATTTTGCATGTGAACTATTGATACCAACGGCGATATGTATTTGCAACAGTTCCAATAATTTTTATTTCAAAGTTTCAAATAGATTTGCTCAGCCAGAGGACCAAGTCCAGAATCCTACTGACTCAGAGCAATCATTGTATAGTCTAAGCTTCTGTGATATTTTACTGAGTTTACCTTTAGCAAAATATTTACAGCTTTTATTGTGAAAGGTAAGACAAATGGACTGGATCTGCTATGCACTGGTTTTGTCAAGGTAAGAAAGACTAATCAGATTTGCTGTTTTGGTTTGGACTTCGTAGCCTCTGCGTTGTTGTACACTGTAGTGTATGTTTTGAATACAAACTCCACACAACATAATTGGTGGATGCAAAAGCTAAAAAAAAGTCATCCTGTGCAAGCCTTCTCTTTGAAAGTTATTATATAAGTTAACATTTAAAAATATATTGACGTGCAAATCAATCACACGAAAATGACCGCCCCCAGTGCCTCGAGAGGTTGAGAGCACACTATAAATCTCTAACGCTACAATGAGATCACCTGCAGGCGAAGTACAGAGGCGTGGCTCCAGAGACGTTGGGCCGGTTGATGTCAGCTCCACTGTCCAGAAGACACAACACCGTCTAAGCAGACACAACATGTTCACTCAGAAAATATTTCACTGGGATAACAAGAAGTAAAAAAAATAAATACTAATGTACAACAGTTTCAAAAATGTACTGAAATGACTTTGCTGTCTCATTATGTGATTGCTAGATAGTCAATAGGACAAAAAGTAAGTAAACGAGAACATCTCTCTCATGAATAACATCCGGTATTGTAATTTTAAAACTTCTTGAGGTCTTTTTAGCTCCATTAGCTAACCACGGTGTGTAAGCTATTCCTGAAAACACACACACATCTGTTCTATCGGATACTATCAGGTTCAAATCCAAAGCCAGGCTTTACAACAATTTCACAATATTGGAAAAGCTAAATTTGGAAAGGAAAGACCGAATGAACAAACAAACAGATGCCTGCTGGATTCATTTTTTGAAAGGATCTATGTAGAGTGCAGCTACTTTACTGGCAATATAGTGGGAGTGGACATGTGTGGTAACCTCTTAAGAATTGAGAATTAAATTATATCAGATAAAACACAATTAACAAAAATGTTGCTCCGTTACTGTCATACAACTTGTATTCTTTTATGTCATATATTCATCATTACGCTGACACAAGGCAATTCGAAAATAGGAACCACATTTTCAGTTTTGGCAGCCAAAAGCCTGGCCACTTTTATAATTCTGTGTTGAGCCCTGAGAGGCCTAAACACACCACAAGAAGCCCTCAGAAGCCATACTGCTCCTGATGTCTAAGATGACTAAAGTGGCTGAAGTGACAACATCTTCTGCCCAGCTTTGAGTGCTATGCTCCAACTAGGGCTACAAATAGAGGTCAATTCAATGAAAGAGATATGTCAAATTGGCTCACAGTTTTGTGTCCGTTCTGACAGGCCACATGTAGAGCTGTTTGCCCCATAGCATCCTCCACATCCACATTGGACACATGCTGGACCAGATCATGGAGAAGCTCAGTCCGTCCATTCACTGCCAACCAGTGGATCTGCAGCAGAGGATCACATGCTCAATCACTATCCTGACAAGAGGACTTAAATAGCTTACAATTTGTTGAGTAACAATGACGATAACAATAATTTTAAAATATTCAATACAACATGAAAAACAGCCAAAGGATTCAAATCAACTCACAGCAGTCAGTCCCTCATTGTTGCAGATGTTGACATCGGCATTATATTCCAGTAGTTTGCCCATACACTTCTTTTGTCTAATAAAACAGTGAAGGCAAGTGTTAAGTAGCAATGTTATCACACAACTAACATCCACAACTTTCTTTAAAGTCCATTGACTACCAGTGTCTAATAGAAGTCTAATAAGCATATACGGACAAATCTGAGAAATGAATAAATATAAATCCATTTATCGCTATGAAAAACAGTAGACTCTAGAAGCAGAAATCCAGGAAAGATGTGAATGGTTACTTGTGTGTGGCCAGCCACTGGATGCCTAGGTTGGTGATACACGATTACAGAACATGTTGTTACAGAGCAACCATGCAAGTTGGAGGTTGTCTCAGATTGTACATATTACTGTGAGAGGCCAAACGAAGGACAAAGAAAGGATCTCGTTACCCACTAAACCCAACCCACTAGATGCATTTCTAGAGGAGAGTTCAAAGTATCCAGCATTGTTTGTTTTTTTCTTCTATCTTCAGTAGCGCTATGGAGCGCTATGGTTTGTCTTGTGCACATGCATGAGTACTACTACGTTCATGTGCATGTACATGCATAGACATGCTCGCACAGGTTTTACATGTGGCGGTAATGTTCCACGAAAGACGATAATGAAGGCTACAAAATTGTAAATGAGGAAGGAAATGCATTCAACATGTTTGCTGGACCTGAAGGATTCACATAATGTGTTCAAATCAAACCATCAAAAAGTGTGGCACAGTGAAATCACTGGACCAAGTTTCACAAGACCTAGAATACAAACTGTACACAACACAAACACGTAAACAATTTAAGTGTAGTATTAGGCTCGTACCCGTTCCTAGCAGCCAGGTGCAAAGGGGTACAGCCAGAGATGTCCTGGTAGTTTGGGTTGGCTCCTCTCTTCAGCAGCAGAACCAGACACTCCACTGACCCACAGCTGTTCAGAAAGAACAAAGAGCAACATTCAGACTGGAGACAAATCCAATCAGCTTCTCAAATAAGCTACCGGTTTCTTAAGACAGAGTGTGACGAGATTGGATCGGTGTATTCAGACATCCGTGGTTCAACGATCATTTATTTGCAGCATGCAACACAGGGATGCACAGTCAAAATCAATTCTAACCCATTTTCAAGACAACAAACACATGACAAACTAAACTAAAGAAAAACAGAAGTGTATTTATTGAGTTTGCATCATTAGGAATGTAAACTGCAGCATCAAAAACAATTTTCTGGGCAAACAATACAGCCAATATGTTCTCATCTTGACATTAAACATGAGAAAAACATTGCCCATCGACTTTGACTGTTTGAGGACCAAGCAGCTTCGCTCCCTCTCCTCCCGGGGCGAGTTTGGTGGTGTTTGCTCCAGCAGGTCTGGCTGGTTGGTCTCAAAGTCTGCTGCACCTAATCCCCACGCTTTGTTTTCAGATGTTGATGAATGTATTTGGTCATATGTTATTAGTGATAAACACAAAATAACAAGCCTGAGGAAGCATGAGGAATGAAGCTCTATGATTTTGAGCTGTCATGTCATGCAGTGCAGAACTTTTGTTGCACCAGTCAAATTCAGCAAGGGAGGAAGCTAGTGATCGTTGCAATCATCCATTCTGCAGTCATGGCAGCATTCACGGTGTATTGAGAGGTGTGATGCCATCTGCAAAGTAGTGTGAATGTGTGTTGTGTTGCAAGTGAAGCATTGGACACTTTGAAATGTGGTATTCATTATTTTGTAAAATCTGTGTGACGTTTTGCAGTTAAAAAGTCAACTGCAAAATGTCTCTTATGGAGTCACTATGAAGGAAGACACTGTTTCTAAATGACCTTGGTTAACAAATACAATTTTACTGATATATCTGGAATAAGCTAATATCGTCTGGTCACGCGCTACGATGAACCCTTGTGTAGTCACACACTACAAAGGCACACCTCAAACCAATATTTTCCTCCAACCTACTTTCCCATCTTTGTTGACATTTTTATTTAATATGCCAAACAGAAAGGAAGTTCCTGGCTGAATTCAAGGGGATGCTCCCTCTTAAATGAGAATGGATTGAACAATATCTTACTTGGCAGCGATGTGTAGTAAACTTCTCTTCACTCGTCCAAAGGCGTAGTTCACATCAAACTTGGAGTTGAGCAGTAACTCTGAGACTGACCTTTTAGAGACAGAATGAACACGTAAATCCTTTGTCTCTGTGGACAACAACCCACATTTCCTATACCTTGGTTGTAATGGATGTAGGAAGAAAGACTACAAGCAAAAGCAAAAAATATGCATTCTTAATTAAGCCCTGGCAAACTTGGTTTGATGCTTACCTGTGCTGGTCAGCCATGACCATTGGCATAAGTGTGTATACTGCAGTTTCATTGTCTGTGGAAGAAATAGGATATATTAAATATATATTCGACACATGAGCACACCGTCATCATCTGTTTCACCAGTACCTGGACTTCAAAGATGCAATTGTTCGGAGATACATGTTTCTAGAAAATTTAAATTGTGATCAAAACATGATTAACATAAATAACATAACCCACTTGAACATGCATAATTATTGGCATACTTTAATTTACAAATATTAACAAACTGATGTAAAAAAAACTTGTATTCAATAATTCTGTGACAGTTACAGAAACTAGCTGGAATACTAATCTAACAATTTCCCCCTTCATGACTTCTGGATAGGAATGAATAAAGACATATTTGCTTTGACGCCCAATACAAACCTCAGGGTGATTCATTACAAAACCATCCATAGAACAAATATAACTCAATTAAAAATTGTCCATTTTTAATTGAGTTATATTTGTTCTGGGACAGAAGAACACATCACAGACATCACAGGGTTTGGTCTGGTGGGTGAATGACAGTAAGCTATTGCTTTTGTAAAGCAACAACAGGAGGTGAGGGCCTCAGAGACTTTCCCAGGGATTCTGCTGTTAAGTCAAAAGCTATGCTTTCTAAAGTTACAGTAAGCTATAGAGGACTAATAAAAATGATCAAATACACAAGAACATTTGGAGAAAAGATTAATTCATTATATAGAATGATGTCATTATGTATGATGTTGTATTCACAAGATCAATAGATGAATAAACCTTTCAGCTGCACAGTTGTGACCGCAGGTCTAGTATTTCTTAGTATTAAATCAGATACAATATTACACAATTGACATGACATGTTCTTGCCATATTGCAAACTATAAGTTAACATTTTTTTCAAACACTTGCTTTGTCATAACAAAGCACAATTCCTTTTTTGAAAAGTAAACTTAAGCCACAGTCTGAATAACAGAACCCTGGTCCTGGTCATGCCCTCTCCTGCTGTCTGCTCCTGTCTGTTCGGCTGTCAGAGCTAGCGTACACAGGCTATATAGAGTACACTGTATCATTACGGCTGCTGTGCTTCGTGGCTGTACCTGCAGCCCACAGAATCAAATCACAATGTGACTAACAGACATGGGGCCGAGGCAGGGTGCTGTGACACCTCTGGATGACCCCCATTTCTTTAGCCTTACAGCCTCTAGTCATCCGTGCCGTTACCTTCCGGGAGTTCCACGGTCCTCGCCCGGCGGAGGGAACGGGTCAGCCGACTGAGGTGTACGTTTAGCTGCTCCATCGCCCGTTCCATTATAGGGTGTCCACCGAGATGAGAACCGAGGGAACAAAGCCTCGCCGGTCGAATTTATTTCTTCCTAATTGAGGTGTATTGTTCCTGGGCGTCATCCATTGGCGCCGACAGAAGGGGAACCGCTTCCCTTCGAGACACACGGAGCTACAGTAGCGTTACACTCACTTTTTCCTGCCACACTGCTTCCCACAGCGTTATGGCATAACCTCACATACTTCCTGTTGTGATGACGTTCGAGCGCTATGCAGTGTGGGTGTTGTCCATTCGAGAGGAACTGCGCCCCTTCTGGAAAATTAACGAGAGCAGGCGGAAACAGCAGGAGGCGCTCAAGTCATTGTGACGTGACGTCATTACATTACATTACATTTTATTTAGCTGACGCTTTTATCCAAGGGGATTTACAATAAGTACATTTAACCGTGAGTACAAACTCAGAAGAAGAATCGAGAAATTACAATGTCTTCAATAAAATCAAACTAAAAGCGCTATCAGTAAGAGAAATGTAAGTGATACTAAAGTGCTACCACTGCTCTACCTTACTTATTCAAGGTGTAGTCGAAAAAGATGTGTATTTAGTTTGCGATGGGAGATGTAGACGTCGTTATGAAATCACTCAGAATGTGAGGCAAATCTTTTGAATAAGTCAAGAAAGTTGTTTGTGATCCTTTTGTTGTTCAGATTTACAATTAACATATATTTTAACCAGAAGGTAAATCAGACAACAAATCAAATATATATTGAGGTAAACGTGGATGTAATTACTTAATATGTACCCATAGTTCCTCTCTCAGAGTTAGGCCTAACCCAAATCGTTAGGTTATATCGTGCTGCAAGTAACCCACGATAGAAGGTTACAACGTGTTTTAAACATTAGCAGGGATTTTGGAAGAGACTGACCCTGAGCTATATTTCGCTCAGCTGATGCACAATCACCAGTATTTGCTTTTAAAAGAGTTCGAGCAATACTTCCTAACCATAAAAGACCAGTCTCTACCCGTTTGCCTGTGGGTGGGTCCCTAAGTTCCTGAAGGTAGGGTATTACTTACTACACTGTGAAACTGAGTGATAATGAATGTATTCATTGTCCCAAAGAACACTCACTGCATCCGTGTTGTTGTCTGTGTTTCCTTACTGCCCTGGCAAACTACAACTAAGTGGTTTCTTTCAGGGGAATCATAGTATTATATATAGTATTATTTATTTAATATATATATATATATATATATATATATATATATATATATATATATATATATATATACATATACATATATATATATATATATATATATATATATATATACATATACATATATATATATATATACATATACATATACATATATATATACATATACATATACATATACATATACATATATATATATATATATATATATATATATATATATATATATATAGGCTATGATTTGCTATGATTTGCATAGTAAGGCTTTAAAGAGCCTAAGTATATAAAATACAAAGCAGATATTACCTTGTATTGGTCCTTTAGGTTGTTCCCCTTCTTTTTGGCTGTTTGGCAGTTAATGCCAGGCCAGAAGTGATAAGCAGTCCCTGGGAAAAAAACAAAACATCAGGGTTCTGTAATTTGTAATTTTACATTAAATATGTTTTTTTTCTTTTTTTGAATAAACACAAATATGCTGGAATTTAGGATACAGTACAGGACTATTTCCCCAAGTTAGCTGTTATCACAGAGCGCAGACTTTTATGTCTCTGGACTGCTGATTTGGCTCCTGTCTTTTGTTCCTTTTTCATACGGTTCATGTGACTTTTGTTTCTGACACTGTAACAGATGGGACTTAAAATGTAGTCCAATTGATTAAACTGTTTTTACACTATACTCCAATGAGTACCAGTAAACAAAAATTGGACTTTGTTACAGTCATGAGTAAAATAAATTAGTTACTTCGACCCCTGATTGTATGTATTAGTTGTGTCACCATTTTAACTACATTTGGACAAAATGACATCTGGGGCACAAACATCACAAACAAGGACCACAGTTAATACATTTTTTTTATTTTATTTGAAGGTAAAGGGACCTAATTCAAAAGAGAACAGAGCATTAAAAAAACATTGTGTTTGGTCTTGTGAAAACATAAGAGCAAAAGAGCATCTGTTCAATGATAAGTCAAAATACAGCTGACATGGCTTTGATTCAGCCAGCAAATGATTCAATACAATTCCAGCGTAGCATTATTTTCTCCACAACAGTTCCTTTATAACACTGTAAGATACCCAGGTTTAGCTTTGTGGAAAGTAAATTGTGAGGCTTTCTCGTGCTGGTAGTGGAGCATTTCCGTCTCTTTGGAGTGTTGTTTTGGGTAGACGTACCACATGACAACACCCGAGGGATTGATGGATAATTTAAACTCTGTGGTGGCGTTCATCCCTGTCACTGTTGAGCCAGTAAACACATCATAGGCCTAAAAGCAAGAAAAGGATATATTAAAGATGGAAAAAGACACGGTCATTCACATTTGATAATTTTAGCCAACTATTACCAAATCAATTTTTAACAACTATAGATATATAAATAGAAATAATACTTTCTTATTACTGGGTAATTTCACTACAGGGCAACTTGGAGTAAATAAGACAAGATAAAACTATAAAGTACTTTAAAACAATAACCTTTTACTGAGTTTTTACTCTATGTACATGACAGCCGTTGCTAATCTTACCAACATTTTGTGTCTTCATGTTTGCCATGTTTGAATTAAGGTTGGGTATTTTAGTATTCAGGCATGCGGCAGTATGAAATGGATATATTTGCAGTCAAGACACATTTTAGTAATAAATAAACAGTTAATAGTTATGAGTTTTATGTTTTGTATCTTTTGGTTGTAAGCCATTTGCCACTAGTGTTATATTACATTCATGCACACGAGTAAATGATGAATGCGCAGATCGGGGGGTTTAGTGTCTTGCCCGAGGACAGATCGACATGGACTAGTGAAGCCGGGGATCGCACCGTCTATCCTTTGATTGAAGGACGACCCTGCTCTACCACTGATCCACAGTCACACTAGTTTACGGGAACATACTGTAAATAGTTTTCTAAGTTAGATGTATTAGTTATCACTCTGGTCTATTTATTGTGCTGCTTTAAAGCTTGATATAATAATATTTTTCTTTTGTCCATCACAATTTTCAAGAGATCAAGGTCACTTCTTTGTTTTTTTTTTACCTACCAGCACCATGATATTTTTCTTGATGAATGGTAAATGGACCATAGAGCCATTTTCTAGTCTAATCCAACATTTCAGTAATCAACTAACCATTTCAGTACAAAAAAGACACACAAGGTAAGACAAAAAGGGTGAACAAACCTCATAGTTGCCAGCATCGTATTTAAGTTTAGCCAGAGAGGTGTGGTAGACAAAGGGCATGTCTGTCCGTCGACTTAGGAACACAAGGGCACTGGCTGAATGAGACAGAGGCCTCCAGTAAACCTCAATATGATTCTTCTCCTGTGAAACAACACACACATACCTCAATAAAAAGATGAGCCTGATCCTTTTTCTTCTTTTGTTTTTACAGTGCTTGCTTGTCTAGTATTTCTCACCCTTGTTCAATCGCTGTAACTAAACTTGTGTCTCAATAATGATAATGACCTGTAAAAGGCGTCTCCCCTGGATTCCCATGGGGTCCTGGTTTATGGCAACGGCCACTTTGTTTTGCAGGATGGCCCTTGCACCGTTGTCCAGGTTTCGGAGGTCATTGGACATGATGAGAGGCGCAGCCATTATAGCCCACAAAGCCATCTGAGAGCGAGCCTGGTCCACACTAAGACCAAAGTTTCCAATGATGAGCTGAGGAGAGATATCACAAGTATGGAAGCATTATGACTGAATGGATATACAGTAAGCAATAATTGCTTACATGTTTAGAAATCATGACAAATTGATCATAAAGCAATATAATAAAAACTACCACAGCTAGAAGCCAACAGTGACTAATATTTAGACCTAAAGGATAATGTAACTTAGAGCATGCAGAGTCACCTGCATGTACTACTATGTAAAGTGACTTGGAGGTGTGTTCCCAGCGTTTCCACAATTTATCCTGAGAGCAGCCTGTTCAAAATACTCTTGTCCATAAACTACCTTTTCAACATTACCCTCAGAATCTTATCTGTCATTACATAGAAGGGTTCTGAGTATGGAGATTGATGGGCAAGAAGGTCCACAGAGAGCTTGAACCCTACTGTCAGTGCACACTGAGTCAGACAAACATGGAGCTGGAGGTCAGGTGGGAAACAGAGCTTTGTGTAAAAAAGGTCGAAAGGGTATGTGGCTATAGTCATAGGGAAAAGATGACTTTGACTGTACAATATACAAGCAACCTGTAAGTCACATAACTTCTATATACAAGGCATGCAATCGGACAGTGTGAACAGAAACAAACCAAGTAAAATAAAATAAAATGTATTTACTATAATTTGGAATAGGGCAATATTGGATGTAAAAGCACCTTGAGAGACAACAGTTAGGGTTCTGATCGCCTCTATGACTAGTTGTGTCATTATACAACTGTACAGGATCAATAATGAAGACTAATCCATCATACCATGTCAGGGTCATTCCATCGTCCAGGACCCGCGGCCGGCTGTAGATCATCCTGGTTCTTGGAGAACCACTCAAGGATGCCTTGCACACTGTCCCATGAGTCCTGGATATCGTAGTAATTCCTCCACAGGTGACAGATATCACCCAGCAAAGAGTAGTTCACCTGGTAGGACGAGGGAGCGAACAAAAATATCATGGACCTTTTTATGGAAATAATGTATGCGTCAGTGTTTTTATGTAAGCAAGTATGTAAGACTCTCATTCCCCCTGCCTAAACAGGGTTAAAAAGGACACTGTTTTTCTTTGACCTTTTATGGAGTCAAGAGGATTGCAGGTGGGATTTCTTTTCCCTCGGCAGGTGTCTACGCTAAGCCAGAGGAAGACATCTCCTCGACCCCTCAAAGGGTTTATTTTACAAAAAAAGACTTTCACTCATTCCTCATTCTCGGCTCAGTAAGAAATGTATGTTATGATCAGACTGTAGTGATTTGAAGTATATAAAGTATTTGAGCTGTTGCTTTGCCTCTGTTGCCACTGCATTTAAAGCAGGTAGTCCTGAGAGTTTATCATATGAAAATAGTGAAGTATATTCATGGTTGTAAAAAGCTAAGTACTACTGTGTGCACAACAATAAATATAGTTCTGAAAGGTTATTCTAGTTCCTAATTCACTAAACAGACCCATAGAGCTTATTGCTAGATATTAAAACCTATCCTGGCACCTTACCAAGAGCATGGATCCATTAGAGGAAAGCTGCCATTACTGGTCGAGTGGGGTTGTGAGTGGAGCAGAGTACTATACCAGAAGGGATGTTAGTGAGCAACCTAGGCAAGTTTCCTCGACCACCAGTTTAAACAGTTCTCCAAACCGCTCGGAGATCCGGACCCATTGAACACGAATTGCTGGTTGTTAGATAGGGGCTAAACATTCGGATCTAACAGTAGGCGTGTGTGTGTGTGTGTGCGTGTGTGTGTGTGTGTGTGTGTGTGTGTGTGTGTGTGTGTGTGTGTGTGTGTTTGATAATGTTTGCTTGCAAAGTTGTAGTTCTGGATTAGGTTGGGAAATTAAAACAGCACATTACGGAATAATGGTGCCTTTATTGGCCCACGTTTAAAAATTAAGTGGTTTCTTTTTGCTCAGAAAATCAGGATTGTTCCAGATGGTCAGAGTTTTGCTATAGTAAATGTTTTGAATAAAGGATGGTGTTTAATAGGTAATGATGAATCTGATTGAGTCATTAGCTGATGTGGGAATGACACTCACATTTGGCGGAAGGCCTCCAATATAGACAGGCCAACTACAGGAGTAGGCTATAGGTCTGCCTGTAGCATTCAAAGCCTTGGACATCAGAGGGTAACCTGTGGAACACAATAAAGCACTTCATAAAGCTGGTCCACATCTATTGTGGCATATTTTACTTAAGAATTTGAGGTTTTCAATCGCTTCATTCTTACCCAACATTTGTTCTACAGGATTTGAGGAACAGCCATCAAACTTCAAATAGTCCACCCCCCAGCTGGCAAAGGTCTGGGCATCAATCTCGATTTTATCCAGTGTGGTGCCAGGGAATCCCATACATGTGTGAGTACCCATGTCTGCATAGATGCCCAGCTTCAATCCACGGTCATGGATATACCTTGCCAGTTTTGCAATGCCCCCTGGAAACCTAGAGATAAACAAGCACACACTTTTATTTTACAAGGAGCTCATTCACACAGGACCCCACAGGTGAAATGTTATTACATTTGTCAAACCTCACTTAAAGGGAACATTTCCCATCCGGTATGTGGATGTCCAATCAGTGTTGACCAGTGAAGAAATAAATTCCCCCCTTGCATGTTTTATTGACGGAGAAAGCTGATCACTCCTGCAGTACCGCCAGTGCCTACACATACCAGGATGCATTGCCTGTGAGTAGCAATTTTGCCATGTCTGATAAATAAACTAAATAAACTCAACTGTAAGTGTCTCTTTAACACTGAACTAAAACCGGCTTAACTGCCTCGTTAACTTATAATAAAACACACCTAAATTAAACTGGATTGAAACAGAATAAACCTCAAAAACTTGCTTACTGTTCCAACAATCAGGAACTCTGGTTTGGTCTCAAAAAATATTTCATTCATTGAGTCAGACGTCACTGGCTCTCTGCGCTGTTTCTCTGCTTTTGTTCTGTTGTCTGGCTGCCTGACTATAGATCGTCAGCGGCTGCACTCCTTCAGAGCCAGACCATGGATTTTGAAGAAATACAATAACAAAAATTGCCCCGAACCAAATTGGACCAGCTGATCTTGGTGGTCTTTTCCAGTTTATTATTGGCATCCTGAATAAGGTGTCCATCACACCCATGCCCAGTGAGGAGGAAAAATTATAATTAAAAGTGATATCTATTTTGAAATGTTATTGTTTTTCACAATTACACTAGATGTATTATAAATATTTTTCCCTATTAGCTTATTTTCTTATTGCACAAGCTCCTGTCTTGTCAGTTCCACAGCTTGTGGCCAGCAGAATGGCATGCCTGATAGCTGGTTATGTATAGCTCATCCTATCCAATTTCACCTTTCATTTCTCTACGCTAGATAGCGTTAAACAATATGCTAACGGACAGCTGGCTCACTTTAATATCTGCTGGCATTATGGTCGTTGTGATTCCTCACATAGAATTATACTACTATTTTACTATGATCTTTTCCACAAGGCTTTTCGCAAAAAGCTTCAGCAATTTTTTTTCTTCTTCTTATGCTTGCAGTGTGACCATAAACATGCACTGTGATTGGTCAGTGCGTCAGTACACACTCAACTGAACTTTGATAAACTTTACAACCGTGTTGCTGAAGAGTTGATGGACTTTGTCTCTAAGGAATAGTATCTGGTAAGCTTTTTGTGTTTTTTCATCTGCGGTGGCGTTGTGTTGATGTGGTGCTGTTTTTACGCGGTTGGACTGGTCAGGCGTGTCAGTCAGGGCCCACAATATCGCAAGGTGAGGTTGGAGGCGTCCGACGCAGAGGTGTTGCGTAACTGTGCGCTGTTCGGCGGGGGTGTTCACTGGTGGTTGAAGTGGCTTTGTGAGTCGGTCCACAAGTCGCGCGTGATCTCCTCAAGAAACCCATTTGCTAACATTGGTCAACATACAACATACAATTAGTTGTGTACAATGAAAACAGACAGAGCACACAAGGAAATGTGTGCCAGCTACATCTCTGTCTGTTTCATTCAAAATGACTGACAAAGCATCCCGTCCCCCCGAATAGTGTGTCAAACTTTAATTTAGAACATTTGAACTGTTTTATCTGTTCAATTTGCCCCCGCGACCTTGCTGTCTTCTGAAACCTAACTTTCTGTGAAGACAAAAGTTTATTTTGAAAAGACACTCCGTTAATGCGACGTGCCGAACACAAGAGGGCTACAAAGAGCTCATAGTCTGACGCTTATTTCCACTGACCAAGCGGCGTTAGATGACGCATTGTGTGAAAATGTGTTGCAAATGAATGCAAATCAATTCATGTTAATGGAACACAAAGTAAGTAGACCAACCTGGAGGGGTCAGGTTGCAATCTCCCATGATCATCTCTCAGCTGGGACATCCAGCAATCATCTATGATCACATACTCATAGCCCAGCTCCTTCCAGCCATCTTCAGCCAGTCGGTCAGCCATGTCTCTGAACAGGTCCTCCCTGTGCCATGCATGAAACACATTGAAATACTTGTTAAGTCCAAGAGCCTATTATTGTCACAATAAACCTAAAAGGTCTGTAAAATTATCCTTCACCTCAGTAGTGTGGTAGTATCTACCGGGGTCTCACGATTTTACTTCAAATGGCATCAACAGCAAAATTATTGATGTTCATTTTAAAAACTGTGTCCACCTATCTTTCAAAACTTTGGTCATCAACCGTCATTGCAATGGAGCCTGGCTTCAATGTCATGTTCACATGTTTCACCTCACAAGCATGAGGTTTGCCTGAAAGCAGGAGTCATTATTCCAGCCCCTTTCAACAGCAAACACCCACAGCTCCAATCAAAACAGCAGAACTATACCTCATCATGTAGTTTCCTTTTCTGAAACAGCCTCCTCTTTTTCTCTCCTCCGGCAACTGAGTGTGTTTTCTTAGTAGATTGGTCCATAACTCAGTCCCTTATCTTGTCAGTGATTAAACCTTAAAATTCAGATTTCCAAACCTGATGCAGTTGTCCGGGTCATCTTTACAGTCAATATCACAGCGAAAGCGTTCCCAGGCCATCCATCCCATAGGAGGAGTCTTCAGCAATCCGTTGTCCAGGCCAACAGTCAGTGAGATCAGGGCAAGGAGCTGAGTTACTACTAAGGGCCCCATTTCTAAAAAGAAGAAATGTAGAAATTAAACATTTACTAAATATGTACTCACATGCACAAGCAGGCATACAATGTGTTACTCTGTCACTGTTTTAAAATGGCTTTTTATTTTTTTCGAAACACTTCTGATTCCAACATTTGTGTGACAACAGTGGCAACAGTGCTGACAGAGCCAACCGTGTTTATCTGACGGGGAACCGGAGGCCGGGTTCTACGCTTCCACAACAACTCTGTCAGAGTTATCAGCGGTAACCTTCTTATGAGAGCAGTGCAGAGCGATGGCACTAATATGCACTAAAGGGAACACAGCCAGCCGTCAGCAAATCACAAAGAAGCTCTGATAACACCACACACAGGGAGAGAAACTTCATTCCCTGCTGAGGAAGACATTACTCCACTATCTTTAAATATATAATAGTTGTTTGATGAGATATTAATGCTCTGAATGCTGTAAGAACTTTTAAGTTGATTTATCTTAAAAACTATTGAATATGCTAAAATAAACTGTGGCTCAGTGGTAGAGCAGGGTCGTCCTTCAATTAGAGGTTCGGTGGTTCGATCGTCGATTCAGCGAGCCCATGACGATGTGTGAATGTTAGTTAGTCCTGATGGGCAGAAACCTTGCATGATAGCTCCTGCTATCAGCATGTGAATGTGTATGAATGGGTAAATGATGACATGTAGTGTTATAGAGCTTTGAGTGGTCGGAAGATGAGAAAAGCAACATACAAATACAGTCCATTTAGCACAGAAGTTAAAAATTAGATATGAGTTTATATAATTCAATTGGGATTAATATGAGATTTTAAAGTGCTCTTAAAATGTGATCTGTAGTCTTATTGCAGTGGGCAGGAATGATCTGTCCTTGTGACAACAAAGCTGGGTGAGTGCTCCGCTCTCTCTGCAGTAAACAACATGTCGATCACACAGAACACAGTTTTGTAGATAGATTAATAAAGGTGAAATTATTTTACACAATCCATGTTTAGTTTGCTTTTAACACCATTAAGATTATATGACATCCTGACCAGAGAAGAAAGGTTACCAAGTAGCTCTGTGAGACAGAGAACACTTAAGTAGCTGAGATCTGACTTAACACATACCAGTAATACAGTAACCTTGAATGTCTTCAAGAGTTTAACCATGAGCAAAGCCATTATTACAACTGTAAAATGTCTCTATGAAGTGTCTCTTACCTGTTTACCTGAAACTTCACGGCTGATCTTAACAATCAGTTCTGTGAGGGCAGGCACATGACTGCCTTTTCTGTTTCCTGGATTTTTCCTCTGAGCTGCAACGTCTATCTCTTCCTGTTAAGGTAAACTAAGGTCATGTGACTGGCTGCTCTGTGTCACATGATAAAACAGGAAATAGGTTGAAGAGGCAGAAATGTGGTCTTTTGGTGTTGCAGATTGTTTATGTACATTTGTATTTACTATTATTTATTTTTATTAGATGTTATATCAATGTTTTTTACAGTGAGTATGATGATGGTGTTACATTAGTATAATTGGTTTCTTAGATACTAATCATATAGGAAAATAGCACATTGTAAGCATAATGGCAATGAAATTAATAGAATGTATAAACTTTGAGAAAACTGAGAAATAGTTGCATTGGGAACATGTACAGGTAAATAATTCAGTGGCTATTGATGAAGTTATTCATTTTCTCTTTCATCAAACGGCACCAAGGACACTGAGAGTTTCAATTCCATTGTACTTTTCTGTTTTTTTTCTTTCCAGGGTTCATCCTGAAAAACTGGTGTGGCAAGAATCTGTCACACACTGCTTACAGTAACACATTTTATCAATAGAGTGTTTTTTTCATATTCAAAGAAACTTACCACAAGTTATATGATTATGTAAAACAACACAATAAAAAATCTATATGAACAGGTTGTGCCGTCTCTGATGGGTTTTGGGAGAGAGAGACATATGGACAAGGCTCTGTCGCCCAGGTCCTGAGTGGTGGAGACAGGAGGTAGGCATCAGTTAAGCAGGGGTTATGGGAAGTGTAATGTGAGGTGTGGAGGTGAAGCAGGTTGGTGTGCTAGGAGGAGCTGTGGTTAAAGAGGGGTTTTGGTTAAGGCTTGGTGAGTGAGGATTACTGTGAATAATGAATAGAAAGCATGGTTCTCTGGGTCCATGCTTTAGTCAAAGGTTTAGTAGAACTGGACAACAGAAACATCCTCAGGGCTCAAAAATGCATATCATGCGTAACACTTTCTTTAGAAGACTCAGAGAAGACTCATACTGACGAGTACATGCATTTATACACAGACAGACCCGATTTCCAGACCTGTGTCATCCTACAGTATGTACTACTCTCAGTATGGGATTTTAATTTTGTAATTCAACTGTTAATTCACAAAATATGAATCAAGTCAAAAATGGCTGGAGTTTAGCTTGAAAATACACTGCCTGGCCAAAAGAAAAGTCGCCACCCGGATTCAACTACTACTGCCTACTGTACAAGCCTGTGGGGGCAGTGCTATGATCTGGGGTTGCTGCAGTTGCTCAGGTCCAGGTTCAGCAACGACCAGGTTCAGGAATGACCAGGTTATTCCATCAATGGATTTTTTTTTCCGTGATGGCACGGGCATACTCCAAGATGACAATGCCAGGATTTATCGGGCTCAAATTGTGAAAGAGTGGTTCAGGGAGCATGAGCCATCATTTTCACTCATGGAGTCCAGACCTTAACCCCATTGAGAATCTTTGGGATGTGCTGGAGAAGCTTTGCGTAGTGGTCAGACTCATCAATACAAGATCTTGGTGACAAATTAATGCAACACTGGATGAAATTAAATGTTGTGACATTGCAGAAGCTTATCGAAAAAGTGCCACAGCGAATGCGTGCCGTAATCAAAGCTAAAGGCGGTCCAACGAAATATTAGTGTGTGTGACCTATTTTTTGATGGCGACTTTTTTTTGACCAGGCAGTGTATTTTTGCCATTCGTTAAACAAATCTCAAAACCTAAAGATGTCAATCTTTATAATAACTATAAAATAAAACATAAGTTTCATTATAAAAATAATGCTCAGTCATTTTCGTAAACAGCTGGTCACTGTGGTTTGTAATGTTACTTAAAAAGGAACAACCTGTTTATTGGTCACTTTTTCAGTTTAATCCACATTTGGTGCTCTAGTGAGTATTTGTGCCGAAGGTATGTTGGATTCAGTCAAAATGAACACGTGAAAGAACATGTCACTCAGCACAGCAATGTGGCTCACTGATTCTTTTACTAGTTATAGACAACAATGGAGCTATATGTCACAGAGGAAGAAGCTCCATCAGGCTTTGATACACACATTAGTAGAACACTACATGGGATTTGTGATTGGAAGAAACATTATTGAATATAACCACATGTATCCTTTATAGTAGAGTCAGCAGGCAATGCATATGACACACTGACAACACATAGTGCATTGACAACATGTTTTACGATAGGCTGATAGGATCTTAACATATGTTGTGTTAAAATGAATTGGTCATAGCAAAGACATAGGCTACAGGCACTTGCAGGCCGATGTTGACAATATGCCATTTTCCCATCACTAATGCTCCAATAACTAAGCCTGCTACTGTTCCCAAAGTCCCTGGCCATGAGGACCACCTTCCAGCCACAGCTGCCGCTGCACCAACAGACACCCCTGCTGCCCCCACCACCCCCAGCAACGCCCCTGCTTTCCCTCCATTTCCTAGCACTGGGGCTAAAAACTCCACCCCGGCCAATAAACCCACCGCCACCAAAGCTGCCCCTGCTATCACTTTTACCTCTCCTGCTGCCCGCCTCACCAGTGGACCCCCCACTGCAGCCCCCAAACCCAACTCGCATAATTTTGCTGCAAAAAAAGCTGTGTTCAAAGCTTCCAGGGAGGATTGGTAGTTCATTCGAGCACTGATGTTTTCGCTGGACTGGCTCTGCCCTGCTGCTCGCATCTTCGTGGCAGTTATTAGGACCACCTGACCTGACTGTAGGGTGAGCATGGCGATGACGAAAGTTGCCAGCATCCCCATGCATCCTATCAACATCCAGAACTTAAAGTCTGAAGATTGCAGGAGCAAATAGGCTATCAGTGCAACCAAAGCCAGAAGAACTATGAACACCGACTGATGGCCTCCATAACCAAACACCCCAAACCCTGATGTTACTATGGCAACCACTGTCATTGGTATCCCTGAGAAAGCCAGAATGTCCACATACTTGACCACTACTGTGTTGAGCCAATCTTGCATGGTTCTTTGCTCCATCTCTGCTTCTTCATTCTTCATTTTCCTGCTCTCAATCTCCTCTCTCTGCCTTCGCTCAGTGACCCATGTGGTCATGTTCTCCATCCCGCTGGTGCTGCCACCCTTCTCCAGTGTCAGGATCCTCTGCTCCATCTGCAGAGCCACTCTCTGCCTGTGCTGCAACTCTGTAACCTCTGTATGTTTCTTCTCACTGTCCCAGTCTTTAGATCCCAGAGTGCAACAGGCCTCTCCCTGCTTCCAGAGGAGCTTAAATACAAAGTGCAGGGGTGGTTTGAGCACGGTGAATATGCTTAGCGCCCACAGAAGGCCCACCATGCCATAATTCATCACAATCCATTCGATCAAGACCCCGAGCGTGGCTCCACTGAGAGTGGTTCCGAAGGCCCCGGCGAGTCCTGCTGATGCCCAGACGCTAACAGAGTCTATGTGGGAGGTACCAACATGTGTGCTAACAATTGACGCTACCGCTGCTGCCAGAATCACACCAGCTACTACTGAAGTCATGGCCGTGGTCAGTGCTGTAGCTCCAATAAGGGTCCCAAGCCCCAGAGCACCCACTGTCCTGACTTCATCCACCACTGGTTTCAGTGGACCGGCTGCCGTCATCAATGATATGGTCTTGTCCACTGGGTCCTCTGTGGCTCCCAGTATGCAGCCTCCCACTGCTCCCAGTGCAAAACCCACAGCGGCCTCCATTAAAGGGCTCTTGGCTCCTGAAACATGACAAGAACAAAACTATTCACCCCTGAGGAAGTTATTGCATGTGATGTTTCAATAGTTAGATAGAACTTGGGTTACTTGGTTTCTTTTTTCAAGGTTGGTGGGTATTTTTGATATTTTTTTTACTATTTTTCTTAATAAGGTGAAGGACATTTCCTCTTGAACAGTTGCCCTTCAGGACTGAATGATAATACCTAACATGATAAACCTTTCAATGACAGGACAAAGGTTTCATTTGAATAACTGAATTCCTCTTAATATAATCAAATGAAACAGTTAATCATTTAAATAACTTACTAATGGAAGTAAAGTGAGTACATTCACCATGTGTAATGTATGTCACACCTGCAGAGACTCTTATTAGTCTGGTTAGTCAGGTTTAGCCAGCAGAGGCACCATGTGGCCATGATTCATATCAGTTCACACTCCAAATCAAAACAGGTAGCACTGCACTGGGTAAAGGGTCTTGGTGCCTTTATAGGATTGAGAAAGTAGTCAAGTAACACATAAAAAACGTGAGTGTCCAGTACTCTTGAAGAAAGTCCTTGGTATTCATTGTCAGTGTGAAAAAAAACATTGAAAATGATGATTTGTATACAACATGTAGAAAAAAAGCATAGGGTACACTACTAATTGTGTATTCTTAAGTACAGTTTACAGAAGCATGCAGAGTTCAGTCATTTACACAGATATGAATAAAAGTAGACATGTCTTTACCCAGTTTAGTCCGTGACATGTTGTCCTGAGATGTGCAGTAGACTGACAAATAGTCTTCCCCTGGAGCTCTGTCAGGCTCTCTCCAGACTTGTTTCCTAAGTGAGTCGACAAAACTCTGTGTGTCACAAAATATGTCTGAAAGCGCTTCTTTTCCCTGTTTGTATGACAGCAGCCCATACAGGACACACCCACTACTGGTTTGTCCTTTCTGGATCCTTCCTCCAGGTGATTCTGTATGGAAGACTAAAGCTACCATCACATTATATGAATCAGTAGAAAAGAAATGTAAAATAAAAGCCTCAATTATCCAATAAATGAGCAGTTAATTTTAATATAAATAAATAATCAATATGTTTTTGTTTGTTTAGAAATTACTTTTTTTGTATACATTTTAAGACATTTCAATTTCAATGAGGTGACAATCACGTTATCACTGGTATCCTTCTGTAAAGAAAAATAAGCATAGCTATTAATGAGGATGTAAATTAATATAAGTAAAGTCAATATAAATAAGTTTGTGGTAGCTCTTTGCATATGTAGCTGCGTTTATATGGAATGCCATTTCATTCAATATTAAATATATAAATACATACACAAATAAATAAATACATATGCCTCTGAAATAAATCATGAAATGAGTACAATTTATATAAATAAATGTTAATGTTTAAATAAGTCAATATAGTTATATATATATATATATATATATATATATATATATATATATATATATATATATATATATATATATAGTTATATATATATATATATATATATATATATATATATATATATATATATTTGTGTGTGTGTGTGTGTGTGTGTGTGTGTGTGTGTGTGTAAATACTGGCTGAGTCGTTTAACAACTTTAACTGAGCTTCGCAGGATCCTTGAGCCCTGAACTCCGCCCACGGACTTAACATTTACAGTAACTATTGGTTACTGTCACCTGATCCGTGATACCACCAGGTAAACAAAACCCAGCGCAGCTGTTGTTTTCCCTTTTTTGTCTTCACCTTGGCTCTGTCGTCCATGCTGCTGGATCTCTGAGTCTGTCTGGAAACACAAAGCAAAATGTTAATCATCTATCAACAGGTTGTTGCTCTGGGACACTCCATTTCATTGTGTGGGTCAGGCAGAGAAACAGAAAGGATGTGTAAACCAATATGTACTTGTTTGTTTACATATTCGTGACCATCTAAAATCCATGAAATATAACTTACAAAGAAGCACAATGCCACACTTGTTTCTTTTGTATTGTAATACCGATAGATTTTTTGATATTGTCATAATAGCTGTAAAATGTATAATGTGTACTGCATTGATATGCTGAATTTTAGATGTGCTTCTATATAAAAAATCTGGGTTAGAATTAAGCACCAAAATAGCATGCAACTTTGCGTCCTTCCTTGCGTCCTAGCTCGGTTGGAGCAGACCAACATACTGCTTGCCCTGGTTTCGTCACAAGTCTACTCGATTTTTAACCAGGGACATGAACTTGGTGACTGTAACTCAGTGGTAGAGCAGGATCATCAATCAGAGAATCGATGGTTTGATCTCCGGCTCTGCTAGTCCATGTCAATGTGTCCTTGGGCAAGACACTTAACCCCAAAATTGCTCCTACAAGCTGTGCCTACGGTGTGTGAATGTTTAGGTAGTCCTGATGCTGGTACACAGCGAGAAGGGAGGATAGCTAAAAGAAGTACTGAAGCTTTGGCCCTATCCCAGTCACCTCATTCACAGACTTTATGGGAGCCTCAAAGTCTGTAAGGGTTTAGGGTTGTCCCACTGGCAAATCTTCGAGTGTTTGAGGGCTCTTTAGCAGACATTTTAAACCTAGTTACTCCTCAGACGCTTCACGGCAGCACACTGCTCCTTAATTACTTAGACAGGGTAAAATGCAGAGAATAATTTCCCCATGGGGATTAATAAATGATAATGTATTATTATTATTATTATTATTATTATTATTATTCTTTATGAACCCTTTCTGAAAGCCTGCATTTCTGCAGACTTTGGCCCAATCCCAATCTCCACCCTAAACCCTCAAACCCTGAACCCTCAGGGACTCACTGACGTCAGCTCCTAACTGGTTGAGTGTGAGAGTCTGTGAGGGTTTGAGCTGGTGTGAATATGAATGGGACAGCACTTTGCTGCAACATCACATGACTACATTAAAAAACACTGTACAATTATGTATTTAAAATTATTTTTTTTACTAGTTTAAACATCTTCCTCACAAAATGAGAAGTCATTTCATATTATTTATTCACTCGTTTTTGTCAAAATAAAATGTATGATGAATATACAGAAAATGTATATATTCTGTTTGCTTTCCTCTAATTCATGTGTTTTTATGTTCCATAATGTTGGAAAGGTATTTTATCGGGCTAAATGCCAACGTGCCTCGTTGCAATGCATTGTGGGTAATTCCCTTCGATAAAGTCAGCGTCTAATGTTGACTTATGGAAAGGGTTCATAAAGGGCTCAAAATGTCCGCCACAGAGCCCTCAGGCACTCCAGAATTTGACAATGGGACACCCCTAAACCCTCAAGGACTTCTCGGGAGCGCGCCTCAAAGTCTGTGAATCCGTAAAGGTGGAGATTGGGATTGGGCCTGTGACCAAGGGAATTACCCACAGTTCATATCAATGTGACATTAGACTCGTTCGAGATGAGCCAGTTCTGCGCAGAATCGATCACCGGCGATCAACGTACAATGCATGCCGGTTAGATTTGTGTCCCACTTGCTCCCGGCTTGCTCTGACGTCATGCACACGTGGTCAACCATAGTCTCACGAGAGCAAGGCGGCCGTCGATTTCAGAGGCAGGCGCTGCAGCAGCTCTCCACTGCCTGACTGGCCCAGGGCATGATGGGAAACGCCTGGCTCTCGTCACATCAGAGAGCTGATTGGCTCTTAGATGTGACAGCAAACACCACGTGTTTTAGAAAATCCCTATTTTATGTGTAGTTGTAATACTTAATGCTCGATTGTTGACTATCAGTCTCAAGTTTAATCCAAAAACATATTTTGTGTGGTTCATAATGCATAATCGTATTTGTATAACACACATCCAAACCAATAGTAATGTTTATCACAGGCAGACATAAAATCAACAAAGGATGCAGCTACACACACAAATCAACATGAATATATATATATATATATATATATATATATATATATATATATATATATATATATATATATATATATATATATATATATATATATATATTAAGTCACATATGAATAAATTAAAAACTACAAGTAGACTACATATCGGAACTAACAGGAAGCATTATATTCTGTAACTTCCTGTTAATACTTTGAAGGCAGCTGAAAACTATCCGACTTGATCGCAGTTTTTCGTCAACGCCTCCCGCAGCGGCCGCCTGCTCTCGTCTGGATTCCAGGCGAGGCGCAGCTCTAACGAACGAGCCTATTAGACACAAGTGAAAGTATGGAGCAGATTAAATAAAGAGGACGGAACATGTGTTTCTAGCCTGGCACGTTACATTTAATCTGAAACATTAACGATTAAAGATGAAACAAAAACACATGATATCACAGGAATAGAATCAGAGACTGTATTACACAGATATATTCATCAAACATTTTATTTTGTAATTTAATCTTTTTTTTTATTTTTATTTTTTATTTTTTAACGAAAACAAGTAAATAGATCATTTAAAAATGACCTCTCCTCTTATAAGGAAAGAGCCTGGAAAACGTTCAAATATGTGAGTAAAAAGTTCAAACAAATACCAACAATTTTGGTATTATTTTTTGTGTTACACCATGGCATGCCCTCACACACAGTCTCTCACGCTCAACCATTTACCAAATAACGTTCGTAAGTGCCACAGGATTCAGGGTTTTCACGATAACAATAATAACTCTGGTCCACACGCCAACATAGTAGGCGGCGGTAATACGTCTTAACGCTGGTTGCCACCCACCATAATACCAAAGAAGAAGTAGTGACGGAACCAATTGTAGTTGGACTCTGCGGAGACATTTTAGTGTAACTCCATGATGGCAGCTCTGATGAAAACACATGTGCAGCCTTCTGGTAAGTTTTTAATGCACTATTGTGATCGCTCTTAAACACAACAAAGGTGTTGGAAGCTTATTTGGAATGTTCCAGATATGTTTCCTCGCTAGATTAAGTTACTTTATTTGGTGGTAGACGTGAATGTGCTCCGTAGCTAGCTTAGCACTACTAGCCTTGTTCCTGTTAGTCAGCTCACGTTACCCTGCTTTACGGCAACCACAGCTGGATAAGTGCAGCATTGTAGGGTGAGAACTAACCAGGGCAGGTTAGTTAAGGTTAGTATGCTTTACTGGACAACGCGTCATCATTAATATCAACCGGGAGATCATTTCTGAACCAGACAAAATAAATATTTGTCAATATATTTTTTTTCCGTTTAACTTTCGGTATTTACTCAGTTAAAAGGTTGATGGATAGCTAGCTACTGTAGCCATCAGCAATTAACTGCTCTTTTTCCTTTCCTTTTCTGCTGCCTCTGTCACTCCTCCAAAAAATGTTGATCAAAGTTTCGTGTGGACACTGCTGTAAATGTTTCAATGTCATAGTGCTGCCCTGTGCAGCAGGATCGGAACCAACTGGCTTAAAAGCTGGATACAACGAAGCAACGTGGAACAGTATTTCTGATTGACTATTTTATGTTTTCTGTGTTTTTATTAAAGTGTCACTCTTCAAAAACAGCTTATCCACGTCAACCTTTAGACGTTGGGTTTCCTAATGAGATCAAATTCTGAAGCGTTTTGTGAGAACTGAATATTATACAAATTTGGGTTTCCAAGGTATTGTTTTTAACCCATTCCTGATCTCAACTGTGGTGGACCATGAGTAATGTAATTTCAGTAGGTTGCAGCAGCCGTAAACATTTATTTGTTTGTGTGCCTCAGAAGACGATGCACAGCCTCAGTCTGAGGACAACTATGACCAGAGGGATTCTGATGGAGGGAGCAATGATGAAAGCTCAGACGATGGAGCGAGTGACGAGGAAGCGAGTGATGGAGACACTGACGGAGATGGTGAAGGCGAGAGTAATGAGGAGGCTAAGGAGGGAGATGACAGTAACCCTAATGCTGGATGGGCTGAGGCCATGGCCAAGATCCTGGGAAAGAAGACCCCCGAGAGCAGAAACAGCATCCTAGTGAAGAGCAAAGAGCTGGACAAGATGAAGGAGAAAGAGAGAATGGAACAGCTGGAGAGAAAGAAACAGGTAATGCCCGTAACGACATTTGCATAACCACAAACCGAATGCAAGTGCAAATTAGGTGCTTCCTTTGCAGGACAGAATGTTCCTGAAACTCCGATCAAACAGTCAGCGCTAGTCAGCAAAAAAAATCTATATTCTGTATAGCCTATTTCTAAAATGTATTCAGAAATACATTTCAGTGAGGCCGTCGGGCCATTAGCTGTAAAAGGAGAACGTTAGTTTCCCAGCTGACCATGTAAAAAGAATTGTCTATATATTAGTGCTGGGAAAGTTAATGCTTTAAAAATGCATCAATCCTTTAACGGCGTTAATTATTTGACCATGCGTTAACTGCTTTTTTTTTTTTTTGCATTTGGAGGGTCTTATCACTGCCACACAAACCATGTATGTATGTTAACTTGCCATTGCTCCGAGAGTGCCTGTTATATTATTCTGATAACATTACTGTAAAATAAAAGAGTGCAATACACTAGTTTTTACTTTATTATTGAATTTGCGATTAGTTGCAGAAAAATCATGCAATTAAGTTACATTTTTTCAACTTTGCTCAGCCCTACTATTTACAAGCTGCATTCATGAACGCTGCAAAAATAGTTGCAGACTGGTGTGTTTTTATAGAATTCCAGTATGAAAAGTGTTTTCCATATCTGTGTCCATCAGATTGACAAGAAGCGAGCGTGGGAGATGATGGCTCGAGAGAAACCTGATGTAGTGAAGGACCGCGACACTGAAAAAAATCTGCAGAGAATTGCAACCAGGTGCCCACTTTTTTCTGTGAGGCGTTGTTTAACATTCTTAACAATAAGTGTAATTCCTGATCCCAGTGTGTGTTTCTGTTCAGAGGTGTGGTGCAGCTCTTCAACGCTGTGAGGAAGCACCAGAAAACCATCGATATCAAGGTGAAGGAAATTGGTGGCTCAGAGAGGAAGAAGGCCAAGTTGCTTTCGTCCGTCTCTAAGAAAGACTTCATCGATGTCCTCAGAAAGTCAGAGGGAGGCAGCGGAGCCAGCAGCAGGACAGAAGAAACTACTGTAAGTTCAATGACATCCTTTTCATAGGCTGGTGTCCCCATTCTCTACAGAAGGAATACAGCATCCATCCATCAGTGTTCTATGAGGGAAACTCAAATGATCTCAGGGCAGATATTGGGCCCGTTCACAGCTGCTGCAATGGATGAAGAGATAGATGTGTCACTGTGCTCTTTGGCCTACCATGCATGTTGTACACCGAACCAGTGAGAAAAAAAACAAATGCACACTACTGTTTTATTTTGCAGCATGGTCTTATACTTTTCATCACTCTATCTAGTAAGCTGTAATTTCCATGTGTCACCTCATAGTGTCACTGTTGTCTCATTAATGACATAAAGACATGAGCAGAGCTGAACCCTAAACAGTGTGTGTGTGTGTGTGTGTGTGTGAGAGAGCAGGTGGCTGCGGCAACAGAAGAGCGGCCCTCCTGGCGTGTCCTCTCGGATGACTTCATGATGGGAGCCACCATGAAAGACTGGGACAAAGACAGTGACGGAGAGGAGGATGACAAAGGCACTAAAAACTGAAGCGACTGTGTACTGCAGGCTGCGACGCCTTCAGGGACATTCTGGGGAACAAAAACCCTGACCTGCAAAGTACAGCTGAACCTTAGGAAGGGTGGAACTGCTTAAATATGGTAGCAAGCCCCGCCCCTTCGTTACTCTGTGAGAGAAACATGTGGAAACAGGATGACAGATGTTGGACCTGAGGGAACTTGGAGGAGCTTCTCCTTAATGCTATTGTAACATTGTAAACTCTGTAAATATGAATGTTTTGAATAAACAACCAATTGATGAAAGTCCATCAGTGCTCTTGAGTGTTTCTGTCCATGTGGCCCTTAGAGTTTAGTGTCAGGTGGGTCGTCTTCATAGTGTGACTGTAGGGTTTCCTATGGCCCTCACTAGTGGCAAAACCTGTAGACATCTTGGCATAAGGGGGGGATGCTGTGCGTTAGACCGTCTGCACATACTGGACAAATGTCTCATGTCCACACCGAGAAATGCTGCCTTTTATCCGGTCCCTGTTAAATGTATTAGCTCAGAGACACCAGCACAAAGTGTAGCTTCAAACTGTGACTCAAATGAAATATCAAAGTTAAACAGCAAGGTCAGCCTTCCATTTAATTGGATTGAAAAAGGACAGTGGCCATCAACCTTTGTAAATTAGTGTTGGCCAGCTGGCTCACTTTCGGCCGCTCTGTTCTCTAACGGGCCCAAGGCCCTGAGCTGGGTTCATGTTCTCCATGAGTGATCGGGAATATGACTTGATGGAGTGAAGAGGACTCATCACAGTGTGTGTGTGTGCGCTGACCAGCTCAACGTGCTGCAGCTCTGTACTATGTGTCACGATCAGACTGTGTGTTAGTAAAAACTATTTAAATCATTAATTTTCATGTAAAACGTGCAGAAGAACATTTACAATCCCATAAGAAGTGAGCAAACTTTACCTGCTGATGAAGACTGCACAGTCCAGTGGAATGCTCAGGAACAAGTAAGTGAAGGTTTTGTCTGTTACTGTTGTCAAAGTTGTGATCAAGTCAAACAAATGTCTGTTTGTATTCCTCAGGAGATGTAAATTTGTGTGGTAAAGACTCCTGGACGTGTTGTACGGATTAACGTCGTCAGGTCTGCCTGTCAAACACCACAACCAATCAGCATTCAATCTGACGTGTTAGATTCTGTACTGTGAGAAAGCTCAGTCTGAGTGAAGCTAGTGATTGACACGGAAGCATGTCATGCTTATACAGTCTATGGCGGTGATGTCATAAAGGCCATGTCATGCTTATACAGTAATGTGGTGATGTCACGGAGTCTACATCACACTTATACAGTCCATGGGGGTGATGACACAGAGGCTAAGTCATGCTAATACAGTATAATGGTGATGTCATGGAGGCTATGTCAATTTCATACAGTCTATAGTGGTGACGTCACAGAGGCTACATCATGCTTATACAGTCTATGGTGGCGATGGCACAGTCTATGGTGGTGATACAGGCTAAGGGGCTTCAAGGCCTTCTCTTCTGACACATTTTGCTTTGGTTCAGTAGTTTGACACTGATGCATCAGACTCCAAAGTTCAGACTGCACTGAAGCCCACAGCAGTTTGTCCTCATAGTCTCCTCTGCATCACTCTAACACGTGTATCTAGGTCATAATTTTACTGTCATGCTGTGTTCTTTGTCGTAATGGCAATAAAGTGAACTCACTAGCATAACTGCAGTGACAGTATACCTAAAGTGCACTATCCAAACAGAGCATGCATGTGATGAAACCATGGTCTGTATGCAGGCAGCATTACTGAACCACAGCAGCTCGATCTGTACACAACAAACACATGTGACATTCTGCAGTGCAGAGCTCAGCACGGTTTGAACACCAGTTGAAAAAAGGAACTCCTTTCCAATGAAACTAACTAATGACGCAGAGAGGAACTCGTGAGAGATCTCGCACAGACCGGCTTTAGGACCCTGCGTCGTAACGCAACAGAGGCCGTCGGGCCATTAGCCGCTGCAGCGCTGTCCCAATGGGCACAGTGAGCGCTCCTATTCATAACAAACCGCCTCGTAACGTGGCTTTGAAGGGTCCCCTTCTCCGACAGTGAAGACCACAGACCAGAGGGGGAGCACGTGGAACTTTCGTCCTGTATTAATCTCCTTTTAAAGCGGCCGCTGCTGTCCGCTTGGCACGAGCCGTCCCCCAACTAGATGGGTTGAGGGAGACGCGTAAAAGCGCAATGCATTCGCACCGAAGCCAAACTCCGAGCTGTTTGTGAGCTAATCCCGAAGGAAGACTAGCATCGTGAAATCACAACTTTGGATGGATTCGTGAATTCAGCGCGTCAGAAAAAAAAGTTTTTAAAAAAGTTCCCACGTCGCGTCTCCGCTGAACTTCGGGCCCGCCTTCGAGTTCGGGCGATTTTTGACCGAGTCCGTGACATGTGTGGAGAGTAAACGCGATGGAGGTGAGCTCGGTCCCGTTGTCTTCAGCTCCCCAGGTTCCATCCAGACCTCTCGCAGCCGCCTGATGGCCGCACGTCCGCTGCACCGACTCTCCCGGCGTTAAGTCACGGCTTCTCCTTCTGTCCACACAGTTGAATGGATTTTCAGGTACACTTTACTGAAACTGGGGAATTCGAACCATTCGCTTTTACACATAGCTGTTCGGGGCCACTTGGCTCGCGGTCATAAATGATTTTGGGCTCAGAAATGTGTCTGCCTGGCGGGGTTTAAATTACTTCGGTGAATATTTTCCTCGGTCGTTTTTTAAAATTTATTTGTTTTATTAATTGATTTGGTATTGGAAGCGGCAGAAGATGAACCTGTGTGTCGTCAGTCTTCTCCTTACTCTGGATCTAGCCGCCGTGGCGCTCAGTCTGTCCACGTGCAGCACGCTGGACATGGACCAGTTCAAGAAGAAGCGCATCGAGGCCATCCGAGGGCAGATTCTGAGCAAGCTGAAGCTCATCAATCCCCCGGAGGACTTCCCCGAGCCCGAGGAGGTGTCTCGGGACATCGTGGCCATTTACAACAGCACCCGCGACCTGCTGCAGGAGAAGGCGAACTCGCGCGCGGCGACGTGCGAGCGGCAGCGGAGCGAGGAAGAGTACTACGCCAAGGAGGTCCACAAGGTCGACATGCAGCCCTTCTACCCGGCAGAGAGTAAGCGTGTGTGCGTGCATGTGATCCCACTGATGTTACTTGAGTGAGAAGTTCAAACACCTTCCGTCGCGGTGACGTCTTTGCAATTGTTTTGGAACATTCTTGTGGATGAGCACGGGGACACCAGCCGTGTCCTCCTCTAACTCTCTGACGTCACTGCTGGTGACTGCTTCAATAGAATGTGTGCAATACAGATAGCTGAGGACCTAGGAGGTTAGGGTGTAGCGTGGGAGTGAACCCCAACCACACATTCATTTCTATCTGTGCCCTACTAGTTCACGTGTGTTGTTAGTTACTGTCTGCCTCCACCCCACTCACTGGATCTACTTTCTACTAACATTAAAATCCCTGTGAAGGTGTCTGTAGATCACCCAGAGTATTGGTTCTGAAAATACTTCTGTGTCTCTAAATGTAGTTCTGGTGCTGGTGTCCTGACTAGCAACGAGTTTTGGGAGCTGTTTGACACCTAAGACTCAATGAAGAATGGTTCCCTTGTGTCATCATGGGAGTCATGTTGTAGCTATTCAGGATTCACTCATTCAGTGTAACTCCAGGCCTTCTCTGTTTAAATCTTCTTGCTTGAAATCTTCCTGAATCTGAATGCTCAGTGTTTGGTGTTACTCATCTTTGTTCTTGTGCAAAGATTTCTATGTGTAAAATTGGTGGAGCCCCCTTTATGTATTGACATGAGCATATGGAGGAGCTATCATGCCCAGCTAACTGATTTCCGACACTCTCACCGACTGAACTAAAATGCACGCAGACGCCTCAAAAGATGAAATGGAAATAATGGACAGGCAGTGAATCGATCTGATAAAATCAGTAGTTTCATTTCTGAATAATAGTCAACTAGAGACTGCATGTCAGAAGTGGACGTAGTTGTTGTGACGTCATCCATTGGTTTGTTGACCTCAGTTTTGAAGTCTTGAGTTCAGTATTTTGGCCTTAGCCATCTTGGATTTTGGCAATCAGTAATTGGAAGTGAATATTTGGACTGAGTAGGAGTGACTTCTTTACCTCTGGTAAAGACGTGCTGATCACAAGGTAGCCCCGCCCTAAAGTATACTCTGCTTTATGGTGTATTTGACTCTAAATGGACCATAATTTACTAAATGAACATCATGCTGTGTTAAAGAAGACTTGAAACTAGAGATTGAGATCATACACTTATGTTTTGTTTACTGATGGAATAAATTAAGTTAGAAGTATCATTGAAGAAGTCGTTCTCTCATATACTTCTATACAACCAAAGGAGTCACTCCCCATGCACATTAGAAAGAATCCAGGTTTAAGACACCTCACTTTTCAAAACTAGACCTTGCCTCCTGGAGACAAACATGCAGTTTGCAAAGGAAGCCAAGTTTGAGTTATAACACTTCAAGTAGAAGGTGTGGGTTCTCTTCTCTGCTGTTCTGTAGCTGACCCTGACATTTGACCTCCCATGTGGAGAAGTTGAATTTCTTCTTTAGCGGATCAAAGAGACATCAGATGACAGGCATGTCTGTAGAAACAAAATAATCATATTACATGCAACTGCATAGCTATTAACCCAATATGGCTTTCCCATTTCCATCAGAAATGTGAGCACATGAGCTGAAGCAAAAATAAATTAGCAGGACATTTTGTATGCCCTGAGGTGTATTTTGCATTAAATGTTATCCTTGGCCCTGCCTCTTGTGTAAATACCTTGAATATGAATAGATGTGGACTGATGCCAAGTGCAGTCAGCAAAGCATTTACAGGGTATAAATAATACTGAGTCAACACGCAGGGAGGAAAGATTCCCATTCATGTGAACTGGTGACACTGGCCAGGTCTTCACATCTGGAGGCCGATGCTGACAGGAGGGAGATCAAGCAGTGAGCCACTCAGCTGATAGGCTCTATTTATTTAGTATCAGCCTTCTCTGGTTGGATGCCAGGAAATCCTCAGAGGCAGCTATGTGGGGCACATGGGCCTGAAAGCCTCACAGACAGGCTGGGCAGCGGAATGAGGAAGTCGAGGGCTGAGGGGGTGGGAGACATTGTTGCCAGGTTTACAGTGGTTTATTTAAACCCTGTTAGCTATAGGCCTTTTTGTGTATACTCTGCCTGCCACTCAATACATGGAAAGTTCAAGCAGGAGAGTAGCTAATTTGGTGGCTAATGACCTTTTAGGACTTTTGGGATATTGATAACAGAAACTGGTGGTGTGGATATTGAAAAATATGGGTATTTACAGGGAGGGTCTAATGATGAATGGTTTAATTTGCATTATGGGAAATGTAGGAACCTGAATTTTTGAGGCTTAACCCACGCTAAGTCTGACTGCAAGTTCTTTTAATCAAACGCTTATAAATCCACAACTTTACATCATGAGACACATCACTCCGCAAAAGTTCACGGATAATGTTATAAGACCAGATGGAACTTTATCAATCTTAAAGGAAATTCTTGTGCCATATCAAAAAATACAATTGAGTAATACTTACACATACTTACAAACAATAGAGTCATACATGTAACACTGCGGGCCGTCAGGGCCTTCTAAGCCTTCTCCGGTGGCATAAACAGAATCGCAAAGTTATCGCTATTTTATAATTTTTTTTTTTTTTGTCGATCCAATCACATTTCACTTCTCTTTATGTATGTGAGATTTACCTGGTTAAAATACATAAAACAGCCTTCTTGAGAGCCTGGACGTGTGATTGGTCACAGGGCCTGCGTGACCTTTAACATGTACTGTGATTAGTCAGTGAAGCTAGCGTCTCACCTAGAATCTAGAATCTCAGGACTTACTGATGACCCCTTTTGCACAGAGGATTATGTGCATATCGTGAGTGACATGCCGATTATGTTATTGTTTTTTACATATGAAGTTGTATTTAATCATAAACAAGCCACAGCGCTGTTGTTGCTGATTGACACTGGGGCTGCTGGTGCTTCTCCTCGTGGCTTCTCCCTTCGCCAAGATGCACCGCTGCTGCCGGTGCAGCTGTGCTGCAATGTCTTGTCTGTGCACTATGCAGGTTGTCAGTGCCGTGGTTTTGTTAGATAGATTTGGACAATGTGCACTGTTGTTGACCCGACAGGGTTGTGCTCTCCCCTTGCTGTGCTGGCCCTTGTCGGGTGCATTTCCTCCACTGTGGTGCACAGCGACCGGCTCAAGGTCAGCTTGGAAAGGCTCGGGCCGAAGGTGGCACGCCGGTTCCGGCCACATGCTTTAGACCGCCCGTGCCCGGACCTCGCCGCTTCCCGGGACCATGGATTATGTGCTTGCGGTGCCTTCTCTCATCTTCGGGGATCGACTGTCCTCAGAATGTTGCTCGGCGGGGGTGGTTCGCTCAGGTGGTTGAAGTAGCTCACGGTGTCTTTTTTTTTTTCTTCTCGTCATTTGGAGGGGCTCCGCGGGTCGGTCCCCACGCCCTGTATGCTTGTGGTGGTTCTGTGTGTCAGAGTGGGTGGTGGACTGTATGAACACACCGTGTATTGAGTGGGTCAGTCTGTGACAGTAACTCCAGATAACACCACACTTTTTTTCCCCAGTTCACCAGTGATGTGGACTACACGGCACTCACAGAAGTCCGAGGTCGGTAACGCACGGCGCCACTGACATATAAACAACAGAGTAATAAATACAAACATTTTGATTCGATTTGAAGGCACAACCACAATTCACTGAAACCTGCCAGTTGAGAAAGCAAAGAAGTTAAGCCTTTTTTAGTCTTAATACACATTTTCTCATCTCAATCTCTGCATATGAATAAGTGTATTTCCAACATTTGGAACCAGTCCTATTAATGTGTTTTCTCCCCACATCTTGTTTTTGTTGAATCAGTGAGCTTCACTATCATCTTTTCACTTTTGCTGTTTTTTCTTATGGTGGTTGCTCAAAATAAAATAATGCTGTTACCACAAAGTTTGAACAGTAGTCTTACTGTAGTTTCAGATATTTACACTTGAAACTTTTCAATTTCACTTTAAAATGTGGTGCTTTGTAAGAACTCCTAGACAGAAAGCAGGTATGCTAGTGTTTACTAGAGCATTACTCTAACTGCGCCTTATATATGTATGAATGTATGTAAAGACATAGCGCTGAGCCTCAGCTGTAAAGACTCTAATAGCGTGTGCTGGTGACACAGTACCTCCCTGTTTGAGTGGACAGGATGCCGAGTGCCTTCCAGCTCCCTGTATGTCTCTGGAGTGCTATAGAGTTCCCGTTCCTCCACAGCAGACCCCCCACTGCTGCATCTGCTCGGACTGGATGTCTACACAAGTGACTACTTTCCTATTTATATTTACATTTCCAAAGGATGGAAGGATTTCACTGTGTGTATTTTTGTATAATAGAAAAGACAACAACCATGTTAGTGTCATGTACCGAGGAGTCTGACTGAGACAGCGGAGGTTTTGTGTTTGTGTCCATTCCAAAGTTGATAACTACTGGTATCTGCAATATATGTGGGGATTATTGAATAATTCAATTGGGGCGACTATGGATCAGTGGTAGAGCAAGGTTGTCCTTCAATCAGACATCAGAGCATCGGTGGCTTAATCCCTGCCTTCTCTAGTCTATGTTGATGTCCCCTCGCGAAATGAGTGACAGTCACGCTTAATGCGTGACACTTGAGAGCCCTGCAATTCTGATCAAAACATAAACTAGTAATTATTAAATCACTTAAAGAATTTAACCGATTAAAAATGTATTAACCGACAATGTATGTTTTGTATACTATTTTCTCCGGAGCTCATATATATTTACCTTAATACTACAAGAGGGCGCCCCATTTGACATTGTTTTTTTTCACGTCAGTTAACTGTACTGATCATACAGAAATGTTTTAAAATGTTAAACACAAACGTACGACAGTGTCAGCTACAGCTGACAACCCGACTTAGAGACGACCGGACCCGGCGTGACGGGGGCTCATACCGTCCCGGGCCCAGCGCAACGGGGGCTGTTACTGTCCCTGGACCACACGCAGACCGGCCCCCTTACCGGCCTCACACTGCCCCTTTTCTTTTCCTCCACAGAGTTTAGAAATTCAAATATGCTTAAATTAAGCGGGAAAGCAAGAAAACAATAACACAAGAACACAATTATAAATGTATTTGTAATAAACAATAAAACTAAAATACGCTATAGCTAATCTCCGTGCATAATATTGCAAACAAGTGCAGTGGACGACTTTTGATGAAATTTACTGTTCTCACCGCTTCATCCAAAACCGCCTTTAATTCCACAGGCATTGTCTTTGTTGCCAGTGTAAGCTATGGTATTATGTTTCCGGGGCTTTTATTTTGAACGAGGAAAACAGAAGAAGAAGTGCGGAGAAATGTTGGTGGTGAAAAAGGGAAGACGTTAATAAAGAAGTTGCTGGCTTGTCTGACGAACGATCGTGTTATTATTACCACCCGGTATAGGCCCAAAAAGAACCCTTGGTTACACCAGTAAAAGAACAACACGTAATTTAAATCATACGTATTTTTAAATTAATATAAAACTTTTCAAAATTGAAAATGAAAAATGTTTTTTTTATTTACAGTATAAATGACCCCTCGCGGCCCACCTGCAGTACCTTCGCGGCCCACCAGTGGGATCGCTGGTCTCAGTCATATGGATAACTGCTGAAAAAATCTTTTTATTTTAATTCCGTGGCGTCCGTCCAGTCTATTCTCGCCACGAGTGCCAGAAACGGTTTATTGTCAAGTTTGCACATGCAGGAAATTTGGAATGGGTGTATAATAATAAAGATAGTGCAGTCAATTTAAATTCAAATATAAAAATGTACAATAGAATATGAACACTTAAAAATATTTTTAAAGCATACAGTGGAGGGATGTGTGAATACCTGTCAAGAGGATCTGAGAGTAAACGTGGGCCCGGAGCCTTGTTGATGAGGCTGACATTTTTGGTTCTAATAGGCCGCAGCCTCCTGACAAAGGCAAGTGACCCAAAAAGTTTGTGTCTGGTGCTGATCGTCTGAGATTTAGAGACATGTTTCCCCAACTTCACAACTTCAACTTCAAGTGATGACATTCTGGACCGAAGTGGATGTAAACTGGATTTTGACCAATTGACGGAGGTATACAACCACCATGCCCGAATTCAAGTTTAATCTCTTGGTATCAATAAAGCATACCTAACCCTAATACCTAAAGAATACCTAACCCCCTTCTTGTTTGTCAGCTCCTTTCCTGTATTGCTCTTCAAGGCAGAATAAATACCTGTCTTCCTTTCTGTCACACTGAAATGCACAAACAGTCTTTGCAAAGCTGCTCATGTGTTTCTTTCCAGCTACCTGTTGCATGATGGAATGTCCTCAACCGGTTGCCGCTGCTGTGTTCAGCCGTCGATCAAGTGAAGAGGGCCTAAACACATTGGGAGCAAACATCTCTCACATACTGTTTGTTCACTAACCTTCCAGATATCATTAGCTGCATATTGACAGGAAAATATGATTGAATACTTTTCATTGTTTTTAACCTGAAGTCTTTGGTTTGTGCAGCGTGTGTTGGGAGGCATGTTTTGCTCAAAGTGTTTCATACTATGGCAGAGCTGAGTCCTGTTGTTCCTGTGGAGTGCAAAGATCAGGAGTGTAACAGTGTGAAACGTCCTGATGAAGGCAGACAGGCTGCTCAGCATGGCTGAACACACTCCCACTGTTCCCCCGAGAAAACCTGCTTTTTCTCAGCCAATGTTTTTCTGTAATGATAGCTGGCATCTGATTTACGCTGCTGTTTCTTTGGAAGTGCCCCGGATACACACGCGCATACACACAAGCGTACCTCCCAGCATCATGTCCTGCATCAGACGGTGACACAGAGTGCCTATGGCCGTAAAAATCCTGTTTTAAACAGCATTTAAAGAAAGTCACAGGGAGTAAACATGGTGAGCCAAAGATTTATTGCTTATTTACAAACCACATGTTGCTCTCTGCTTTTATTTAGTGAGCTGAATTCAAAGGCAGTAATTAGCTCCACATCAGGTAACAATTCACCACACAAGACACTTTGAACCTGCTTTTTACAGCGTTTGTGTTGGCAAAAAAAAAGAGTAAAAGGGGTTTCTAACACTTCAGTTTGAACCAAAGATGAACTGTGAATATCACAAACTAAAGTCAATGAGGGGATCTGAAACAATAGATTTACTTGAGCATTGAAAAGAGCTGATCATCTGGAAGCAGAGTGAGCTGTTGTCTTTCAGGTACCAGCAGTATGGAGAGACATTCCTGTGGTGTGTAAATTGCCGAGGGGTGCAGGACAGAAAGTGTTGTTTGGCACAAGTTTCAGATCTGCCTCTAATCAGGCCTTTAAAGAGTGCAGGAAGGATGTGTCACTTTTGTAATAGGAAGCAGAACGACTGAAAGGAGTGGTTCCGTTCATGTGGAGAGAGAGTTTATGGCAGTGCCTGAAAGTCTGTACTGCATTGGCAATCAGAGTATTTGATCTAAATATCTTCATATTAGGGCTGGGCAAAGTTGAAAAAAATTAACTGAATAATCGCATGATTTGTCTGCGATTAATCGTGAATAATCGTATTATGCGCCAAATTCAATAATGAAGTAAAAAATAGTGTTTTGCGCACTTTTATTTTAAAGTAATGTCATCAGAACAATGTAACAGGCACTCTGGAGCAACAGCAAATTAACTTACATACATATATACTATATGAATCTGTTTTTTCTTTTTTTCTGAACAGGTATCAGAAGATTTTTTGTTTTTTATCATGGAACAACATAAACAGTGTGTTTAGTAGTAAGGGTCCCAAGCCAGTCCTTCTATTGTTCATGTTTAGTGTCTTGCTTACCTTAAAGTTATATGTTAAAGACCAAAAGTAAGTGCTTTTGATGTTTTTCAGTTCAGTTTTTCTTCCTCAGTGAGAAAAGTCCAGTCTGTGTTGGCTTGAACAAGTGCACTGAACATCTTCTGATGTGTGGAAAGTTCTCCTCTTTGAGAGAAGACTAAAGATCCAGAATTGATCCTGACTTTAAGTGCCGTGCCATAGTGGATCAGAGCGCGGGGTCAAGAGCTTTGCGCATGCGCAATTACTTTTCAATCTAGACGCGGAGACTGCAGCACCGGTAGCTTGACCGCCTGTGAGCGCTTTGTAAAGGCGAAGCGGCTTGCGGCAGCACTTGCTGCTCGTTGAGAACAGAAACTGCATAACAATACGTGCTCTCACGTCAGGCTCAAGTCGGCAAGTCGTCAACACTGCCTGTCGGTGAGGCTACAGAAGCGCACGTACAAATATTGCCTTCAAAGTTAAAGCAGTGTCATTGTATTGCATTTATGATGTGCATCTTATTTATTTATTTTTCATTTTTGATTAATCTCATGCAGGCCGGACTGGGAGAGCCGTAAAACCTAGGTCTGAACTACGCCGTCCAGGAAAGATTTAAAGTGCAGCAGCTGTGTACGGCAGTGATAAGCCACTCCCAATGCAAAAAAATGCAGTTAATGCATGGTTAAATAATTAATGCCGTTCAAGGATTGAGTAGTTAACACGTTATTAATGCGTTATTAATGCGTTATTAATGTTTTTCAGGGGACTTTAATATTGAAACTCCACATCAGAATGTGAATTTGAGGTTGTCTGCTCCTATTATGAAGGTATATTGGTCTTAACCTCCCGTAGGCTGATAAGCAGGGCGACTGTGGCTCAGTGGTGAGCAGGGATCGTCTTTTAATCAGAGGATCGGCGGTTCGATCCTTAGCACCGCTAGCCCATGTCGATGGGTCCTTGAGTAAGACACTTAACCCTAAATTGCTCCCGTGGCTGTGCCTACGAAGTATGATCGTGTATGAATGGTTAATTAAACTGATGTGGCAACTTGCATGGTGGCTCCTCCCATCAGTGTGTGAATGGGTGAATGATGTCATGTAGTGTTAAAGCGCTTTGAGTGGTCGGAAGACTAGAAAAGCGCTATACAAGTACAGGTCCATTTACCATTTACTTTACATGGCTGGATGGATGAAAGGAAGGACTAGAACGATGTTGGATGGATGGAAGGAAGGAAGGACTAAAAGATGCTGGATGGATCAAAGGAAGGATTAGAAAGGTGTTGGATAGATGGAAGAATGGAAGGAAGAAGTATAAGTTGCTTGACGAATAGAATAAAGAAATGGAAAGGACTATAAAAAACTAGAAAGATGATATATGGATGGATGAAAGGAATGACTAGAAAGATGCTGGATCTAAGGATGGAAGGCAAACCCAGAAATGTGCTGGGTTGATGGAAGGAAGGAGTAGAACGGTGCAGGATGGACGGAAAGGGATGGATGGATGGATGAATGGATCGATGGATGGAAGGAAGAAAGGAAGGAAGGAAGGAAGGAATTAAGGAAGGACTAGAAAGATGCTGGATGAATGGATGGAAGGAAAGATGCTGGATGGACGGAGGACTAGAAAGATGCTGGGTGGTTAGAAGGATCGAAGGAATGACAAGAAAGGTTCTGGATGGATGGAAGGAAAGACTAGAAAGATGTTGGATGGATGGAATGATCGAGGGAAGTACTTCAAAGGTTCGAGATGGATGTAATGATGGAAGGACTAGAAAGATGCTGGATGTTTGGACGGATCAAAGTAAGAACTAGAAAGGTGTTGGATAGATGGAAGGATGGAAGGAAGAAATATAAAATTGCTTGGTGAATGAAAGGAAGAAAAGTCTTTCATTCACTCAACTGGCACCACATCATACCAAAGCAGTTTAGAGTACTTCAATTAACAATACATAGATGCGCATATACAACTGCATATGCATATAAGCCCAGTGTTTTGGACTTAAAGGAAGGAGTTCAGCAGAATGATACACTTAAACCACTACTATGCTCAGAGTGGGACTGAGAGTGTGTCACCGTGATGGATAGTGGTTTTCAAGAGTTCTTGCTGTTATTGCTGCGTTGCTGTAAACAGACTGCATGGTCACTAACCAACATTCTTCATCCCTGTGAAGTGCCAGCGTTCAGCTGTGATGACTGAAGTGTCACTCGGCTAAGAAGGCTGAGAGACAGACCTCACCGCAGGTTGTTGTTGTTGAGAGCCCGCTCTCTGTTCACTTACGCAAGAGCTGGACGCTGCTGCCTTCTGCAGCGCTCAGCCGCTGTGGCCAGCAGCATTGCGTAACAGAAGGGGGAGGGTGAGGGTGAGAGAGAGAGAGAGAGAGAGAGAGAGAGAGAGAGAGAGAGAGAGAGAGAGAGAGAGAGAGAGAGAGAGAGAGAGAGAGAGAGAGAGAGAGAGAGAGAGAGAGAGAGAGAGAGAGAGAGAGAGAGAGTTCTCCTCCAGCTCTTTCTCTATTGTTTACAGCAACGGCACAAGTCCTGTGTAAGATGAGAGTCTGAACAGGCTCTCATGCTGGATGCTTCAGCCTGGAGTTACGCAACAGGTTGGTGGAGCCGAGCCGGCTGGAGCTCTGGTCACCGAGGTGTGTGTCATTTACTGAGTGATGACGCAATGTTTGTCTGCCCTGCTGCCACTCACCGCAGTGTGTGTGTGTGTGTGTGTGTGTGTGTGTGTGTGTGTGTGTGTGTGTCTCTCTCTCTCTGCCGTGCTGCTGTACAGCGACAGTGGAAGTGAGCCATCCTGTGTCATGCTTGCTGGGATGGCCGAGTGGAAAACAGACTTCTTCAGGAAACTCGTCCCGCTGAACCGCAGGGGGAACAGTCAAAGTCCCAAACACTAGCCTTGATTAGTAGCCGTCTTTTATTCTTTGGTTGAGGTGTTGGACACTGAACGTTAACTTGTGTCCTTTAACTAACAGTTTAAAGCTTGCCGTAACATTTGTATACTAGTTGTGTTTCTAATATCTTTTCCATCTTCCATCGATATGTGCACAGGCTTAATGTCGACGTGTATCGCTACACTGCCTCTGTTTAACGCATGCCTAAATATTCCCCTCATAGAGCAGAAGGAGCATGGATCTGCTATAGAGACTGAGGGGCCTTCAAAGCGCTGGGTATTTTTAGTTCCCAGGGATTATGTGCGGAGTTGTTTTCAATTGACTGTTGGCAGGTGAGAGTCTGGGTGGAGGAGTCTGCTCACATTCCCTCTCTGGAGATCCTTCTCTTTTCCTCTCTCGCGCTCAGTCTCTCCTCTTGTTCTCAGGCTCTTTTTTTCTCTCAATACCAACTTCTCCTGTCCCTCCTCCTGTCCCCGTCCTCTTGGTGTGTCCTTCATTTCCTCTTGGCTGCTGTGTGTCTGTAGCCGTCTGCTCCTATCTGCTGCACTCTTTATCATTCCTCTGCTTCGTAGCAATTACTCTATTTTCCATAAATCACCTTCATAAGCTGAACAACAAACCGATCCACCGTCACTGCAAGGGATTCTTTGTCCTTCAACTGTGAAAACATTTACCTAATATTAAATTTCCTATGCTGTCACTGCTGCCTTAAGGCCTAACTTTGACAATCCCTTTGTTAGTTTCAGCTTGATTCTCTTTCTAAAATTTCTCCAAACACTGTCCTCTTATTGTCCAGCTGCCAACATCCAGATCAGAGAATAATTTAATTGATACAAATATTTTAAATATTACTTAACACTTACAGCAATAAGCTTTACAAGCAGCTGCAAGTGGTGCTGCGAATGCTGTCAGGGCTTTTTTTGCCTCTCTCGCCTCTCATGGCTACGTACAGGCCAAAGTTATTGGCAGTGGATGGATGGAAGAAAATACCTGCAAATACTATTTAAGGCAGAAAAAAGTACTTTTACATCTTCTGCATGTATTTTGGATTCCAAATATGTTTTTCAGTTACGGGTACTGTGATATTCTTCTAAAAAATACACTAAAGGAGAGGATCAGTCACAGTTTTTTTTAAAGAAATAACATATTTTTTTCACAGTTTGAGTCACAAAGTAAAGCACGGTTTTTTAAAAGAACTTTTGGTGTGAACAATGGATGTTGAAAAGACACTTTCTGTGGACCCAAGGCATCAGAACGCACATACATGTTTAGTCAAAATCCAAGTAAGCAGACTAAAAACCCAGAGAAGCAGTCAAAGAATTTAGGAAAACCAACCAGGACATGAGTAGGCTGAAATCTGAGTCTGTGATGTCACACAGGGTGGTATGATGTTGATGATGTCTGTACGTCAGAGTTGTTGGTATACAGTTTGGCTGAAGTATTTACAGCCCGTCAAGACAAAAGCTTCCCTTGAGTCCAGCGTTTTAATCATGGATCTGAAGTCTTTCTCGACTGTCGGTAGCAGAACAGTGTCCTTCACAGGTGGATCGTGGTTGCGAACAGTCGCTTCACCGCTTTCTATTCTTGTCATGTGTAGTGTCTCATGCAAATGTCTCTGCACTTGATGTTTGACTTTTGACTCTACTGTTTTACTGGTGCTACTGACAACCTCGATTCCAACAACCATGATTGCACAGGTGACGGACATGAGTAATGTAAGCGCCACTGTAAACAGCATTGGCTACTTGGAATGATTATAAAACCGAAGCTCCTCAAGGACACAAGCATAGGTGTCAAACTCAAGGCCCGCGGGCCAAATCTGGCCCGCCAATTGATGCGAACACTGATCTTGTATTGGAAGTCGTTAAAAATGGATCACGTCATGAAAGTGGCGTCACAAACGCGTCACAAAGCGAGGGAATCTGCAGAGGAGAACCCAGGCAGGGAAACAGTGGGCTGCTGTCTGAATGTTTGGTCTTTATGTTTGGAGTTAATTGTTGAAAGACCTTAAAATAAGGTTTATCATCCAAAAACCTTCATAAATGATTTAAACATAGAGAAATATTGTCGTTATGTGTGATTTTACTGGTTCAGCCCACTTGAGATCGAAATGGGCAGCATGTGGCCCTTTCACTAAAACGAGTTTTACACGTCTGATCTCCAGCATTTCTGGTTTCTCTTTGTTCCATTGTGTTGTATACTCTTATGAGAGTTAGTTGTGGGTTATTAATTTCTGTATTATACAATTCTTAACATTAATGAGAAGGGTGCTTAATAGTTTCATATCGATTCATTGGATGTTTCTCTTTGCTCTTCGATTTGTAGTTCATATTTTATTTATTCATTGGGATTTTTTAGCATACATCCGGAAATTGCTTAATGTTCAAATTTCTTTTCTTTTTTCTTCTTGTTATATTATTTGTCCTCTAATTACTGCTTTACCTGTGTCCCATGCTAAATTCAACAAACATTCCATGTCTCTCTGCATGAAAGAAATAAAAAGGTATTTAAGTATAAATAATGACTGGATGTTTGGTGTTATTAGATACCTTGGCTAGAATTGATTACTGATCAGTCTAATCGTGAGAACCATTGGTATCGTGGGGAGAATGGAGAATATTATCTCCATGATCATGCTCAAACTGTCGCCAAGACCAAAATCGTTCATGTATTGTTTTAATAATTTGCCAGTTTCTTGGATTGCGAGCTGTGCTTGACTGATTTTAATTACTTTTACTAAAGTCCCCGGCAACCATGATATTTGTCAGTTCTTGTTGAAAAAACTCTAAGAAAGACAGATAGATTGTGGCTGTTTGGACATTGTTTTGCTGATTGTGAATTCTTTGATGCACTGATTATAAAATAGTTGAGTAGTGAGTTAAGGGGATTTAAAAGTAGAGACACCTCTTTGTCTGGTGTTTTTAAGTTGGCTGAAAATACCTGATTCAATTGTTGTGATTTGAGGTTACATGATTCTTATTCTCTGCACTCAACAAATATCTGCCTTTAGTTAAGAAGATGGTTTCATAATACAAATGAGGGATTGGTGCAAGGACGTGAGGTAAAGGAGTTAGTAAAAGAGGAGAAAACAAACAGAGGAGATGTAAAGATTGAAGTGTGTGTGTACGTGTGTGTGTATGTGTGTACACATGAGTGTGTGCATGTATGCAATGAGTGGAGCAGGTGTGCCCATTGACACAAAGAAGAGAATGAGAGGAGAGTGTCATTCAAAATAAGATTGGAAAAAAACAGCGATTGCAACAATCAGTCGGGGTCCCGTGGTTGACGGTGTTCCGATGCGGTGAACTCGATGGAAGGGTATGTTGTTCTCTGTGTCCGCTGGGAGTTTTATTCTTTGATCTTTGACAGGGTTATCAGGTGAAGTTTCAGGAATGCTGTAGAAAATGAGCTCTTGCTTGCTTCTAGTCTGCAGATCCAAGGTAGTTTCCTTTGTGACTTTATTTTCTCTGGTGAAGGTTTCTATTTGTTATAGATGACCATAGTGCCTTGTTTACTTTTTCGATGGATACATTGCGATTGTGGACGAATTCCAGGTGAAACTTAAGGTATTTTATTTCTTCATGAAGTTAAAGGAGGATGTCAAGTTTTATTTATGCTGGAGAGAACACTAACCTCCATATTGGTTGTTTCTAAATCCTCTGTGTCCGCAGATGAGTTCTGTTTCTTTCTTTTGGCCGAGTTGATGAATGAACTGCTGCTGTTAGAGTTCATAGTGTCCTGTTGGGGGTAAGAGTAGTAATCATTGGTGAAGGCTTCCAAGTCGGATAAATTCAACACTGGGAGGATAGTCCGTTCTGCGTAAGATGTGCTGAAGCGAGGAAAAAGAAAGAAGTACAAAGATGTCCTGTGGGTTTTGTTTTGTTTAATGTGATTTCCGTTGGGCTTATCTGGCTGCCTACAGCTGAAGATAGGGAGCCGCCATGTTCAATCTCCATTGCTCGGTTCTTGTGATACTCACGCTGCCATGATACTCACTTGAACGCACCTGAATTCTTGAAGTTAAGTTTGGTTTCCTCACATGCCTCCATAGGGAATGGAGAATCCTGGAATAGAGTGGATCCTTGTTGAATACTCAAATGAAAACCACCAAAACTATATAAAAGATCTGCTTACAAACTCTGACACGTCTGGTTTAAACAGTTGCATACTTAATACATGCATTTTGGCAAGAAGTGTCGGACTCACACAGACTCGTAGCAGTTTTAAAACAATATGATTCAACTAACACGCAGTGAGTAATTGACATGAAATTGGTCGTTTTGGGGATAAATTACGCTGTTTCAACTTCAAAGGAGTAACAAAGTATTACATTTCCATTCATTCCTTTGAATGTTGAAGATTTTCTGCAAAAAGTATGAAACGTATGAACAATCAATAATCACAATAATCTGCAAATTGAGCTTCAAGTTTGGATGTTTGAATGGATCTGCTGCTGCCAATAGTGGGGTAACGGACACTCGCAATTCGCCACGCATGTGAACCACCAATGAATTACACAGTTTAACGTTAAACATCACAGTATGAAATAAAGTTTGACTGACGATTGTTATCCACCAATACTCAGAGAAATCAATTATGCTTTTCTAGTTGCCGATCTCCCATAATGTTACGTTGTAAACAAGCAATCTGTGTTTAAATTGAAAGGCGGAGAACATAAGTTCCTTTCAGTTACATTATGATGCGTTCATGGTCTGTTAAGTGAAAAAGACTATTGGGTGAAGATAAATTATAGTATCAATCATGATGTGTTCACATGTAATCTTTTAAAACATAAGGTTGGTGAAATGTTTTTTATGAATTCAGTAGTTTGCAGGAAATGTTTATGAGGATGTATATATTAGAGATGAATTATCAGCTCTTTACAAAATAAGCTTATAATACATCATTAAAACTATTAATGACAAGATTTGTTTGAATCAATAAAAATACAATCTTTTATTCAATCATTTGAATAGTAAGTTCTATAGACAACTTAAACAAAGTAAAAGTATAACATCTAATATATTTAGAATTTTTGATGGTTAAAATGGTTTTTGGGATGGTGGCAAAAAAAATAGTCCGGAGTCTTATAAACCAGCTCTAAAATTAAAAAGCTAATAAATGTATCTGACAACATGGATAATCAATAAACAGCAATTGTATCAGGTGGCAAATTGTGATCATGGATATATAAAATTACAAATGAAACCTAGGATCATGAGCAGATTATTTTTTTTCTCCAAAAATTAGGCTTTCAATCACTTTGGTCAAGGCTAATCTTTGCCTCACCAGTCCATCAAACTTTGTCCCAGAACCTTTGAGCCTCATCTTTGTGCGTTTTGGCAAATTTGTGATTCCTTTTATTTTGTTATTACTAATGAATGGTTCGCATCTTCTTGCGCTGTTTGAAGTCGGCAAACGGTGGTTTGTGATACCTTCAGCGCTCTGGAGGTTGTTGTTTAAGGGCTTTTCTTTACAACCCTCACAATGTTTCTGTCATCAACTGCTGATGTTTTCCTTGGTCTAATGGTTCAACGTCTGTTGCTCAGTACTCCAGTGGTTTCTTCCTTCTTCAGGACATTCCAAATGGTTGTACTGGCTATAACCAATGTTTTGCAATGGCTCTAATTGATTTTCCATCTTTTCTCAGCTTCAGAATTGTTTGCTTTTCTCCCATAGACAGCTCTCTGGTCTTCACATTGGTTACGTCTTTTGAACTGTAAATTCAGTATGCACAGACCCGCACAAGTACCTCCAGATCACGGGAGGACTGTTTTTTTTAAAATAGTTTTTACTCATCACTATCTTTTCTTTCATATTTGTAATTTTTCCCTCTAAATGAACGTACTTACTCTCTTCTATGCTGCGCTTCCCCTGTGCATGACTTACAGAAGTGAGAACTACTCAAAAGTAGGTCAAATAGTTTTCCCTTAAGTCAGTCCCAGCATTTCAAGCCTGCAGACCAATATTTTGTCCCTGTTTCCATTCTCAAATGGTAAAAGTGATTCTAAGGTAGTAAACAGTTGCATCCGGTAATAAATCTGACTTCTGCGGAATTCGCAAAAACAGAAATATTTCCTCATAAACTCTATACAACTTAATGTTATGGTTTATTAAATCTAGATGTTTACAGTGAAGATCTCTATGGTAACTGGAATGTTAAAAATATGACACAAAAGAATAATATCACCATATGTGTGTGCGGAGAGGATGATGATGATGATGATGATGATGATGATGATGTGGGTGCCAGTGCTGAGGAGATGCTTGCACATGTGGATTACTTCATGCCAGTACATCTGGAAATGCAGTCACAGCTGAATTCCTAACAGCTTGGGATCACAGCGTAATTATTTCACAGCAAATGTTTTCATTTATGTATTCCCACACTTTGAATCTGTTATTGTTCCGCTCATGGATAGAGCTGAATAATATGGCTGCCACCTGTTCAGGTCATGAAAGAGAACAGAGGGTTGGAAACTGAAATTGCAAATGGTAAAAAAGCGTGAGCTGAATGTACCGAGGCTGCCTGAATCCTCACAAGACGACTTCAAAATAAACACTTTTAGCTCAAACTGCTTTTTTCTGTCCTCCAGGTCAGATGTTTAACCACTGCAGGTGTCCTGCACTGCTCCGGCCAAGCCTATAATGACCCTTTCATGTTGCAACCTCCAACTCCCTGACAGTGTGTAAAGTTGCCCTGTTAAGTCTAGTCCAGCCGCAGCTGAATCACCAGAAACCATTGAGATCCTTGTGGAAAGATCCGAGTTTGGTCAGCTGCAGCCTGTAACTGACACATGCGCAGCTTAGCTGAGGTCAGAGGGCTGCTGGTGGGGAGCCCTGACCCCAGCGCCTCAAACCTGCTGAATCCACAATGACTTCAGTTATGACCTTGAGAAATTCAGTGCCTAACCGCAACTGGCTGAAATTAGGCATTCAGATCAAATTTAGAGAGAAAGACTGTCAGAACACTGACTATGTTTTAACAATCAACATTGAAAGTAAAACCTCATCCCACGTCATCTCATCTCCCATGAGAGCACACAAATGAACTAAATAAGTTAATTTGTGTTTGTTTTCGTTACGTTATAAGACCCTCTGCACATGCTCATTGGAGTTTCTCCCACTGGGTCCAGACTGCATTGACATGACAAACATAAAAAAACGTTGGGAAGGTATTTAAAATATATAACCAAATGGCTGGAAGTGTTCTTGCTCTGCCCATTTTAACCAGGATCCAGGATCCTTTAGGAACAGACTTACTGTTTGTGAACTTGGGGTAGCATCCCAGCATGCATTTTGCTTCACCCAGAAACTATGACGCTTTTGTGATTTTCTTAAGAAAACACCAACTTTAGAGATCTTTAGGGAAAAATCTGTACATTTAAGCTGAAGTGAGAGTGAGTGAATTTATGAAACATTCATCAAGTACGGCAAAATGAAAGTTAGACACATTCCGATTTGACACTTCAGGCAGTACATTAGATCTGTGACCTGATGACCTCAATCAGACCTCCATAATGGACAGGACGTTGATGTACCAGCCATAGTGTGTGTGTGTGTGTGTGTGTGTGTGTGTGTGTGTGTGTGTGTGTGTGTGTGTGTGTGTGTGTGTGTGTGTGTGTGTGTGTGTGTGTGTGTGTGTGTGTGTGAGTGAGTGTGTGTGCCAGTTCTTGGAATGTGCTTGCTCCGTAGCATTCCAGCCTTCACATCTGTCTGCCTGACCTCTGACCCTTTGCCTGATCTCTGACTGGATAAGTATTCCTTCTCTTATCTGTTCAGACAACCAGCTCAACTGAACTTTGATCTAAACCTGATCTGTGAGTCTTGCTTCTAGGTTCGAACCTAGTTATACTGAGCTGTTACAGTCTTATGATGTCCTTCCAGAACATATCCAGAAGGAAAAATAGTTCAATGCAATTATATTTTCTAGAAATATTTAAGAATGACCACTCTAATCTTTTGTTTTGTGCAGCCTAATTCTGTTTTTTACAGTGCATTTCATATGGAAAAGATGTCGTCATGACAGATTAGCCAAAGGTCCGGCACTCAGAGTGGTACTAACTCTGTCATTGCAGAGCGGAAGAGAACCGTGAAGCCAGTGGTTTCTGCTGACAAAGCCACCAGTCATAGAGCCAGGGGAGAAGGAGGAGAACAGCCAAGTACAGCACTCTCAGCCCACTCCCCCCAGGAAGGAAGCCCGCGTTTGATGGATCCTCACACAGGTTTCCTATAAATTCCGAGGAAGTCTTTTCACGGTCGTCAGTGTTACACGGTGTTCGGACTTGCACCGATTACATTTATTACCCACCACCCCAAAAATGTTTCTCAGTAAAACAGTGGATGCTAAAGATATAAACTGAATGCGTCTGCTCAACACAATAGCAGCAGCAGAGTAGCAGGACTCGTTCTCATAAAGTGACGATTAAAGAAAGAACAAAACAAGAAACATACACTTTTATTAATCCCCTTAGGGAAATTCTTCTCTGCATTTGACCCATCCTTGAGTAAGGAGCGGTGGGCTGCCCTGTGAAGCGCCTGTAGAGCAATGAGGGGTTAAGTGTCGTGCTCAGAGACACTTCAACGTGTGAACTGTGGGGAGAGTGGGGATCGAACCGGCTACCTTGTGATAACCGGACGACCACTCATCCCCCTGAGGTACAGCCGCCCCCAATGTACCATGTCACAGGATTTGTATTCTGAGTTGTATTGAGCAGGCTTTGGTCGTATGCTTGAAAACGGTCCATGAGGAGAGTAAAAAAGGCGGAACGCATCGGCCCAAATGTATTCTGGGAACCCTGAAGTTCGCAACAATTTTGGCTCATGCTCACTCACGGTGACCTTTCAGGTGGACCAGCTATTCTCATTTTAGTGATTTATACTTCAAGTAATTGGTAACACCGGTGTTGGCACCAGTTTATTTATCAGTAGGAAAATGTCCTCAGTGTGGATTCCTTATTGTAAGCTGTTTTAGGCAGAAAGATCTTCAGGGTTTGATTATTTAAAATAGATTAGTTACTGACAGATGGGCCACCATTTGCTTCCGGCGCACAATTTAAATTGCACATGGGGGTTTTCTGTCTCTTGTACTGTGTCAATGTCCTTTGAAAAATTCCTACATGGCCTACATAAAACACATTAGAACATGAAACCCTGCTGGAGAATTTTGTCCAATGGAACTTTTACAGCTATCCCAAACATATACTAATGTTTCATATTTTATTTAATTTACTTCAATTTGATTTAACTTGATAGATTTAGCTTTGTCAAAACGAGGTGAATTGTGTCCAAGCTTAGCAGAGATGTGTGGCTTTTTGTTTACAAGATTCTCATATGTTGCTTGTGTTTCACAGTTACCCACAGTGTTGACAGTAGGTAACTGGCAATGGTAATTGCATTGAATGGTATTCATAGCAACACATCTCATCTGGTCCCGAACAAACTAGGTGGCTGTAAATTACAAATTTAGGACACTAATCGCCAATATTTTCTATCTAGGGTTGAAGTTCAATGGAGGGGTCACAAGAATATTACCAGTAGGACTGTAAGAAATCCTGAAAACTAACAGCAATTTGTGCTGTACTAACTTTAACCATTGATTCCTTTTTTTGGAATCAGTTGATAACCTACAGAGGACAATCACTTATAGACTGAACTCCTTTAACTGTGTTAGCATGGCACATGTTTTTGTGCTTTGCTGTTGGTATGGGATATGCGGTATATGGTTAATGGGAATGAAGAGTAATGAAGTGACTGATTACAGGAACCAGGGGCTTTGTGTTGCTGTGTATGACAGCCCTAATGTGACATCAGCTTTTCTCTGGGTGGGAGGAACTGCGTGAAAGAACAGCATCCATGTCACTCTGTCTGTATACGCATGTGTGGTGACATGACATCACTCGCCTCACTTCTGTCTTAGTCCGTCAATGTGCTGGAGCAATGCGCACACACAACACACACTCACAGACAGACCACAGTGGCGCCAGTTGTGGTGGATCCTTTTCATGTCAACTTTGGAGAAATCAGTGGTAATGTGGGCTGACTCTGCTGTATACCGCTGCCTGCAGGCAGTCAAGCAGTGATTTGCTTACGGCCCACACTGTCAACCAACCTCTGGAATTTTCCTGCAGATCTCCTTTCACTAGAATAATAACTGAATTTCTACTGGCAGCCCACTTACTGCACTGTCTGTGAGGATTCAAATGTGTTTACTGAGCATTATTTCTAGATAGGCAGGCTGTTCTCATTCAGTGATCCTAGCTATACCTATCATATCATATGACTGTTTTTAATATGTGGAATAATATCAAGCAGTAAAGCATCTAAAAATTATACTTCAACATTTCTTGGATGAGGTGATGGATTTCAATGCCATGTCTGTGTTTAGTACAGAGCTGCATGGTTAGCCTAGCTTAGCATGAAGACTGGATGCAGGTGGAGACAGCTAGCCTGGCTCTGTCCAAAGTAAAAGAATACACCAAGAACATCTTTCGAGATCACTGATGGTTGTTTTTCGTTTGTTTAAGATGTACACAAACAGTGGTTGTAGAGGTAGATAAATGGTGAAACTATTTCTTGACAAATATGAATTCATCCATTCGCCCAGTACTTCTACTCAGTGTGCAGGTTGCCAGATCTGGGTTTTGCTCTCTAACCATATCAGGTTTTGTTCCATCAACCTGGTAACTTCACTGTGACAAAAATACTCCAGGAGTGTTGTTCGTCAAGTGATGGTTCCAACATGTTACTCCCCCTTAAACCACAAACTGTTTCCACAGTCTGTTCCATATTTATTACACACCACAAGACTGATATCCATCTGAACTTAACCTTGGACAAAAAGGAAAATGTAGAATTGCAATAAAATCTTTTGTACCTTTCCAAAGCAGACGATCTCTGACAATCACACCCACCTCACACAGTGAATGTTGGGGTGTGTGGAGGTGTGACAGTGAGCAGGGTTTGAACTTCTCACATGCGTACTCTTGGCTACTTCTGTTGCTTTTTGTGTGAACAACCGAGGGTAACTCCATGAATGCCTTTCCAGTCGACTGCCTGAAAGTGTGCTTTGTTATCCCTGTGTGTGCAATTCATTACATGAAGACCATAACGACACAGTTCTTGCAGAGGTGCTGCAATGCTTTGGGGGGAGGCTATGATGGCATGCTTATGACCTAGAGCCATTATTCATGGGTGGACAACACATTGAAAAGAGACACAGTGTTTGCTCTAAGCATACTGAGGCTGTTGAGGCCCTGCTGTAAGATCAGTGCAGCTATAATGTTGTGGAGGTCAGTAGACCTAGTTAATACATGCATATCCATGTTAGTTATATCCATTCAATTTGTCTTTCAGTGCAGAGTGAGCATTTTTCTATTAAGTATCACATTTTAGGATCAGCCTTCAAAAAGCAGTTCATTCTAGCCCAAGGTCTGAGCTCTATTAGTGAATGTCCATCAGGGCTCGTGGATGTCGAGTGTTTGTTCGCCATCCACAGCATGTGTCAGCGTGGCCCCTGCTCAATGCATCCAGTGTTGTGTTCAAGCACAGCGGAGTCATTCATGAGGCGCCGAGCAGTTTGTGTAAACAGTTCGCCTTCAGCTGGTGCTTCAGAGCTGGAAGTGTGACTTTCTTCAAAACAGGACAGAGCATTGTTGGTCTTGGCTCATCTGCCTCAGCTACTCACACTGCATACTGTTCCATGTTGGCTAATGAGCTGCAGCCAAGGAACATGTTGATGTGTGCTTGTTTGATCAAAGAATTGCTTTAGGGTTCATTCGGGTCAGAAGCCTGTCATAGAGCTGCACGTATAGTTTGTGATCAAGTTTCGTGCTGAAGGCCCCATGCGCTTCGCTTCTTGTTGATCTGCTTGTGGAAATAGCATTCAGGCCATGTGAACAGTAGTTTATGGTGGATTGAATTGCTGCTGTTTCCATTTCACTTTTGGCAACATTTCAAATTGCTTGTTATGGAAGTGTTGATGAACAAAGCAGGCGTGGGGAGTAAAGAATTACATGGAACGGCTTTACGCTTTCAGGATACAACTGTAATCTGTCTGTGTAGACCCTACAGCAGCTCAGTGTTGTCAGGTAGAGTCTGTGTGGCCTGGCTGAGTTAAAAACATGCCTTTACTGTGATTGTGTATTGAAAGCGGAAAAGGGGAACAATATCATAGTACAGGATAATTTACCACAAAGCAGAATGCTTTGAACTTTCCATCTCATCAAGATTTGTCCTTTTGCTGTGAAAAGATGGTTTGTAGGAAATTAGTACACCGCTTCACATTGCTGGCCTAGCGAACATAACACAGGATAAACATAATACAGTTTGGCCTTTATTGAAAAGTTAGAAGCTTAATTCATAACGTTGGCATTCAAATTGTTGTTGTTAATAACTTACAGAAACCTTGCTTCAGTGTTGGACAGTTTACTGTCTTCTATGGTATGCCCGTTTTGTTTCCCTGACAACATATACATCTTCATAGAACCTGTGTCCTTGAGAGGAGCTATGTTTTTGGATGGAAATCACTCAAAGTAGCCACTGTTGTTTCCAGTTGTGCGAACTAGTCATGTCCATCACCTCAATACAGAACGTGGTGGAAGACGGAGTGTGCGATCATGGTCGTTGGACTCAGCAAAGTCAAAGGTCAGACATAAAGTGAAAAGACAATCTCATGAGACACTGCACATGAGAAAACGAAGCAGTGGAGCGACTGTACGCAACAACAATCCACCTATGAAGTACAGGGTTCTACTACCGACAGACAGCTTTTGTCTTGACAGGGTGAAAATACTTTAACCAAACTGATATCCCAACATTATACCAACAAAGCCGATGTACAGACGCCCACTACAACAGACCTGTGCTCAGTTTATGGTGCTTATTCAACAAACTCATATTTGCTTTTGATCACACATTCTGATTTCTTCATATATTGTATAATTGTTTGGGGCCGGGCAAACCCTATAAGTAATTAAAGCCTTCAGTTTATAAATAAACTGAGATAAAATATTATTTTTCATGTTTTAGTTTCTTATGCCTGATCATACTGTCCAGCACTACTTTGCATGTAAAGTTCATCTTCTACCTTCCTATGGGATAGAATGGGACCTGTGCAGGGTGGACCCTTTGGCTAAATGTGTGTTGGGATAGGCTCCAGTCTCCCATGACTCTGAACAGGATGAGTTAGGTCAGGGAAATTGGCTGGAGAAATACTTCTTGGTTTTTGGAAGATTTGGGATTGCTCCAACTCTAACCACTCCTGGGTGGAGCAAAGGTGGTGCAGCATTTCAACAAAGATAACTGTCCTCATAGTGAAGTTACCAGGTTTGTACATTGTTGTCATTCAGAGCATAAAACTAGCAGATTCATAAATGTGGTGGTGACACGCCCGGAAAAAAAAGATACTTCTTGACACTGGCGCTGCAGGAGTTGTTGGGCAATATTGGACTACCTTACACTATTGGTGTAAACTGTAGTGCCTGACTACAAATGCAAACCCCATTACAAAAATACATGGAGGGACATAGACTCCCTCGAGACAGACATGTTGAAAGACGACAGCAGACGAGGTATTTCACAGGTGGCTGTGATAATCTTGAGAGCTGGCTGGACAAACAGTCAGAAGTTAAAGCATACAGTGAGGCTTCATTCTTCTGCTGCAGTGTGTTTCTGTGTACTAACTTACATAGATACTTCAAATCCTCTAAGGATGTCACTTTTTTCTCACTAAGCAAAGATACACATTTACCTTAGAGCTCGCCAACACATAAATGACGCACAGTGACAATGAAATAGTTTGGTTGGATGACAGAATGCATAAATGTATGGAATATAAGTGCTAGTTTGCTAGTTATGTCATTGGTGTCACTTAATTTAACTCAAATCTAGGCCTTCTCTATGCGTTTGTGCCGTCATTTTTTCCACGGTACAGAATACAGAAAATGCATGACTTCTAGCAACTTACACATTCTGAATATATATATTTTTGTTAACTAAAGAGGTTTGGATATCAGTATGAGTTACAGACCTAATTTGAGACAACTAAGTACCTCGGACAATTCTAAGCTATTGAACTTTTTTCTTTTTGAATGCTTTTAGGATAGTAGGCTATACATCTCTCATTAAACATGCTCTGTCAAATCATATCAATACATAGGGCAGTCTTAAGGATATTGCTCAATTCTTAAAAGAGTCCATCTTCCCTTTAGTTTTATGACATGGGAGTATTCACACTGTCAGGGTTGCCTTCGTGTGGTGTGTCATTTTAATGTTTTGCTGAACTGGACAGTTTTCCACTCTTGTGGTCAATAAAGTTGTGTTCTATTTTATTCTATGGGGAAAATGCTACCTACTGTTTTAAACAGTGTGATGTGCCAGTCTGAAAGCAATGCAGTTTATTCTGAAATAAATATGTCTCTTTTACTCTATCCATTGGCTACTGTCTCTTAATACTTATTAGTTGGAATGCTGCAAGCATTCCAACTATTGTTCTTCAAATCTTTATTAAACTTTTTATTAGTTGGAATGCTGCAAGCATTCCAACTATTGTTCTTCAAATCTTTATTAAACTGTTTCTTCTTCTATTTCTTCCATCCGTATTTTGGACCGTAACTAGTCCTTCATATTTCCAGTTACAGAAAAAAGTTCAATTATTCAAATATTCAGCTACTTAAGGAGACGATGGCTATGACTTTTCATATTTCTGACTTTTCAAATTTCCAAATTATTAAGCTTTTTATGATTTTTTTTATAATGGGACCCAATGGGGAAATCTTCAAATCATCTCCAACTTCAAACGTTTACAGTTTCTTCATACGTTGAGCTTGAGACAATATTTAAAATTCCACATGTTGACAAAACCTTTAGCTATTAATCTACGCTTTTACATTTTTCATATTTTCTCAATTTTCAAAATTATTCAGCTTTTTATAAAAAAAAAATGAATGGTTTCCAATGAAGAACATCTTCAAATCCGCTTTCAACTCTTCAACTTCAAAAGGGAAAGGCTCTGTCATGCCTCCAGCTAGAGACACCATTCCACCTTTAAAATGTTGACAAAACGTTTTTGCTGTTATTGTATTACTCATCTTTTTGATATATCCTATATTGTTTTAACTGTCGGCGTTTTCGTTTTATAGTTTTTCCGCACCTTTTCTGCCTTTCTCATTATTGTGTGTTGGGCAGCTCAGAGCGGTGACGTCAGACTCCAGAGCGAGGGCACTTGGCGATACACATATTTTAAACTTGCTCTCTACTCCAAACCGTATACTCTTTGGACATAATTTATAGCTCAAAACGTTGGAAATCTTGTCTTCTGCCGTAAACTGCGGTCGATAGGAATCCAACAGATAAGACGTGTTGAGGTCCGACTGAATGGGAGAGCCGGTCCGTCCCCAGCAGCAGCCCTTTGGTCTGTGCATCTACAGGCAGCAGGCACGTAAGCGGCCGCACACGCGAACGGGTGCGCACGTGCACGCGCGTGAACGGGTGCGCACATAAACGGTCGTGCACGCGCGTGAACGGCAGCACACTAACGTGAAACGGCCGCGCGTGTAAACGGATGCGCCCGAGCCTTAACGGCCGCGCGTGAACGGCCGTGCGCGCGCGCGAACGGCCGCGCTAACTTGTTATTATGGTCGCGTGCACGTTCGTGTGTGTGCGTGTGTGTGTGCGCGCGTGTGTGCAGGTCACTTTGGTTATGGACGTCAGGATTAACAGCGTCACTGACGTTCACGTTCTGAGGTTTGACAGATGGTTTTGTAGACACTCAATAATATCAGCTGTCTCACCAACTGCGCCCGTGGATCAGTGGTTAGCAACTCCGTCTAAGACGCGAAGGGTCAGTGGTTCAAATCCCACCTGTGGCACACTGAAATTTTTCAAAAAAACTTTTTTTTTTCTTTTGTTGGACTTTACACTGTGGCGGGCCGGGTCGTATGTTTGACACCTGATTTAGATGATGCAGTTTTCCTTTCAACTTTTCCAATTGTACATTTAAACGACAAGGATTTTCAACAGTTCAATGAAATGACTTTGAACTGTAAAATTTTTCAGCAGGTATTTTGCCTTTTCTATATTTTCAATAATGATTTGCTATTTATTTATATATTCATCTATTCCGCTATTTTCAGCTATATTAATATATTCCGCTATTTTTACATATATTCAGCTATTCTTTCATTTTCAAATATATTTAGCTATATTTAGCTAATTTAAGCTATATTCCACTATGTTCAGCTATATTCAGCTATTTCTTTCAAATATTTCAGCTATAAGCTTCAGCTTTTTGCATTCCAACGCATTTTCAGCAGGAAATGCTCTTTCTAGTTATTATTCTATTTCTTCCATCCGTATTTTGGACCTCTTCAACTCTTTCATATTTTCAGCTACAGAAAAAAGTTCAATTATAAAAATATTCAGCTACCTAAGGACACGATGGCTAAGACCTTTCATATTTCAGACTTTTCAAATCTTTGAAATATTAAGCTTTTTATGATTTTTTTTATAATGGGACCCAATGGGGAAATTTTCAAATCATCTTCAACTTCAAACGTTTACAGTTTCTTCATACGTTGAGCTTGAGACAATATTTAAAATTTCACATGTTGACAAAACCTTTAGCTATTAATCTACGCTTTTACATTTTTCATATTTTCTCAATTTTCAAAATTATTCAGCTTTTTATAAAAAAAAAATGAATGGTTTCCAATGAAGAACATCTTCAAATCCGCTTTCAACTCTTCAACTTCAAAAGGGAAAGACTCTGTCATGCCTTCAACTAGAGACACCATTCCACCTTTAAAATGTTGACAAAACGTTTAGCTGTTATTGTATTACTCATCTTTTTGATATCTCCTGTAGTGTTTTAACTGTAGGCGTTTTCGTTTTATGTTTTTTCCGCACCTTTTCTGCCTTTCTCATTATTGTGTGTTGGGCAGCTCACAGCGGTGACGTCAGACTCCAGAGCGAGGGCACTTGGCGATACACATATTTTAAACTTGCTCTCTACTCCAAACCGTATACTCTTTGGACATAATTTATAGCTCAAAACGTTGGAAATCTTGTCTTCTGCCGTAAACTGCGGTCGATAGGAATCCAACAGATAAGACGTGTTGAGGTCCGACTGAATGGGAGAGCCGGTCCGTCCCCAGCAGCAGCCCTTTGGTCTGTGCATCTGCAGGCAGCAGGCACGTAAGCGGCCGCACACGCGAACGGGTCGCGCACATGAACGGCCGTGCTCGCGCGTGAACGTGTTATTATGGTCGCGTGCACGTTCGTGTGTGTGTGCGCGCGCGTGTGTGCAGGTCACTTTGGTTATAGACGTCAGGATGAACAGCGTCACAGACGTTCACGTTCTGAGGTTTGACGGATGGTTTTGTAGACACTCAGTAATATCAGTTCTCTCACCAACTGCACCTGTAGATCAGTGGTTAGCAACTCCGCCTTAGGAGCAAAGGGTCAGTGGTTCAAACCCCACCTATGACAGATTTTAATTTTTCAAAAAAACTTTTTTTTTTCTTCTGTTGGACTGGACACTGTGGCGGGCCGGGTCGTATGTTTGACACCCCTGATTTAGATGATGCAGTTTTCCTTTCAACTTTTCCAATTATACATTTAAACGACAATGATTTTCAACAGTTCAATGAAATGACTTCGAACTGTAACATTTTTCAGCAGGTATTTTGCCTTTTCTATATTTTCAGTAATGATTTGCTATTTATTTATATATTCATCTATTCCGCAATTTTCAGCTATATTAATATATTCAGCTGTTTTTACATATATTCAGCTATTCTTTCATTTTCAAATATATTTAGCTAATTTAAGCTATATTCCACTATGTTCAGCTATATTCAGCTATTTCTTTCAAATATTTCAGCTATAAGCTTCAGCTTTTTGCATTCCAACGCATTTTCAGCAGGAAATGCTCTTTCTAGTTTATATTGTCATTACAGTTGGTAATCAAACAGTATAATAAAAGCAATAGACAAAATTGTCTATATTGAAAGAATGTGCAAAAACCCTCTCTTCTCTTTCTCTGTATTGGCCTTTGTCAGCTGGTCCCAGTCCATGTGTCTGGCTGGTTGCTGTGGTTGTATACTCTCCCTAAACAAACCACAGTGTCTTGCTAATCCTGGGCTTCTGCCTTACGTTACAGCCATCAATTTGAGACCTCCGGGCCTCCTAATTCATCGTGCTGTGGGACGCTGTCAAACACTCCACCGCACACATGGTTTCCAGTATTACGCTGTACATTGGTGTGTGTTCAGCAGCATCTGTCAGACATGGCAACACGTGTGGCTGTCAGTGCTGCGTGTGTCACCCTGGCCCTATGTAAGCTTATGTCAAACACTTCCACACATGGTTTTCAGTAGTGTATAAGGGGGATTGTGTTGCTGCTACTGTTCGTGGCTGCTGTCGTACTGCAGGACTGTGTGTAGTTGTGGGTGTGTCAGGGTCAACTGACCAGGCTTTTAAAAGTCTAATGCCTGTAGGAATATCAAACTGATCTTTAAAGGAACACTCTAATGAGTTATTTTCCTACAAAAACAATTGTATAATGTGACTCAAGAGGATCATTGTCAAATTGGACATTGTGCAATGGTGCAGAGTGCAAAAGGTGATGCAATAAATGATTAATGTAGCACAGGGGTGTCAAACATATGGCCTGTCGGGGCTAGATCTGGCCTGCCAGCGGGTCCAGTCCGACCCGCCAGATAACTGTTAAAATGACAGAAGAAAAACTTTTTCTTGTTGTTTTGTTTAAATTTTGACTAAAAAAAAAGAAGAGCATGCTAACTACTGAGCTACAGTGACCATTGATAAGAGCGCTACTATTACTAGAGATATATTTCTCAACTTGTTATATTCATTCGTGGTGTTGATAAGAATTTGGTGGTGCCCTTAACTTTTGGTCCCTTAACTAAAATGAGTTTGACACCTCTGATGTAGCACGTTACTCTAAATACATCAAGATGACTGTCTGCAGTGGATACTGTGCTTATATTTATATTGGTAGTGATAAAATTTAAATATTTAATACCAGTGAGTCTTTAATCTATGAAACATGTAATATACTTGTAAAGTACTTGTTATATGGACATGACCGTGATCATCTTCAGGTTATTGATTTATAGCACGTTATATGGACATGACCGTGATCATTTTTACGATATTAACTTGTTGTATGACTTTTCACCTATCGACATGGCCTTGATAGTTTTTACATTATTGACCTATCACACAATATTTGGACAAGATGTTGATAATTTTTACGTTTTCTTCTTATAATTGGCAATGGCGCAGTGGCTAAAGTATTGTCCCTTTAACCAGAAGTTTCCTAAATGACACACAGAACGATTTAGCTAAGTATGAATTAATTTCAGAGGTAAAGTTTCAGTTTTTGACTTTTTGTAGGATATAACGATATGTACTAATTTATTTTTGCTGATCGCTATATTACCCGTTGGTTACATGTGTGTTTGTTGACATAACCTCACCAACATTTTAGCCTTGGGTTGCCCCAACCATTATAACAAATGACTGGCAATGACTGGTACGGCCATATTTATATGGGTGCCTTGACCTCAAGGTATTTGAATGAAAATGTGTTATATGGGTACACATGGATTTCCTCTTTACATGCAGGCATGTGTGCAAACCCATACAACCCATTGTCATTCAAATATCTTGAGGTCAAGGCACCCATGTGAATATGGCAGTATACCATGTTCCCTCGCCTACATTTTGAGCGTTGTTTGGCCTCCTTCACGACAAGCAAACCTGGTTGGTACCAATAGATAGATCCACACAAATATCCTAAATCATTTATTTTCTTCTTTTTTGTAGATGTCATTTCTCCAACACACTTCAACCCATACTTCAGGCGGCTGACATTTGATGTGTCTTCTATGGAAAAGAATGCCTCCAACCTGGTAAAGGCTGAACTTCGGATCTTCCGACTTCAAAACCATGGGGCCCGAGTGTCTGAGCAGCGCATCGAACTCTACCAGGTACAAACACTGGTTCCACTGGATCCCTAACAATGATTCAAGAGATACTTTTGGGATTTGTTCAGGCTATGAAGGATTATTGCTTTAATGTCATAACTAAATCAAAAGACAACATTTGCTCATTGTTGTTTCTACATTTTTGTCAGGGATATATTCTGCTTTTGTGATTTTTTTTTCCCCTCATTTTAGAGACTATTAAGTAACATGAGACACTTCTTTAACATATTGTGGACAGATAATAGCCCATACTTTAAGTATTTTAGCAGGAGCAACATATAAGCGATTTGATAATAATCTGCAGTTTAAAAACATGGTGTCTGACAAGGAAAAAAGGTCAACAGCCAATATTTCGATGTGTAGCCAGTGATAGGAAACCTCAGATACGAGAATGAAGGGATGACTAAAAATGATTTGTTTCAAAATTAGCAAATATACAAACTAATTCAAAACCAATAAAAAGCCAGATCTTCGTCTAATCTAATGTTATCGGGTGGGTTTCTCGTTTGCATTAGCCAATAAGTTCCGCCCCTTCTGCTGTCAACATTGACTGTTTACCTTTAAACTTGGTCAAAATTAGACTACAAACCAAATCTAGAATGTCTTCATCTTGCTAAATGTTAAACAGTTTATGCTTGCAGTTACAAAAATGCGGCACTGGACCACTAAACCCCGTGGACACTTAGCGAAGAATTTGACAACCGGGGACCTGGTTGTAAAGAGTGATGCAACATATATGTTTCCTGGAGGTACTGCAGAATCACCCACGGAGCTTTGGAGAATCCACTGCTGTCCGCCATAGTGATTATCTATCGCGGACCTGCTCACACAGCTCTAACTAAAAATGACACTTGTTCTGTTGTTCTGTTGTTGGCATGAGCAACATTAACATATTCATTTAACTTACTTCCATCAACTGTGGATGCTGCAGGTGTTGTACCTGACTCAGACTTTGTTGTAAGACTCAAACATTAAAAGTTAAAGTTCCAAAATGAATTATAAATGAAGAAATATCAGATTTAATATCCCATTTTCTCGCCAAATATACATTAGTCGCAAACATTAAGATGGATCATCAATACCTAAGTGAAATACTCCCACTTTAATTCTTTGGCATAAACATTTTTTATCTGCTTCAAGCGCTTCCTCTCTTTCTTCTCTCTCTGTATTTTACAGAATACACATATTAGATATTAAATAGACAAGTGTCACAGACAAGACAATGCAGGTTATACAGATACCATGCAATACAGCACACTACTATTGTATACCTTTAATACAGTTACTTCATGTTGTGAATCTATGAGTGACAGTGCGTGCCTCAGGCTGTAGCAGGCAGATAAATATTTAGCTGCCAGACGAAGTGTTGTTTCTTCACCAAGAGGGACATTGGAGGAGGAAGTGCATCTCTGTCTCTACCGCCAGTTAGTGGTCACTGAGACTGTATTTGCTCAGGATCATGCTCTGTTTGTCATCTCAGACGCAGTGCAGACATTCAGCCAATGTATACTCTCTGTTTTAGGTCAAATAACAGTTTAGTATACTTTGGATTTTTGTTTTATTTCTCAAACGTTCTTTTTTTTTAATTCACAATTTATTTTATTCTGTTGTGTTGTTCTGAATCTGTTGCTGATGGGAGCGTGGTTAGTTACCTCACCCATCAGCAGACGGAGGAGATTGTTGTCAGAGTTCAGTTCTTGGGCTTTCCATGCTTTAAATGAGAGTGTGTCTTTTGGATCTGTATATTCAGTAGCAATGGGAATCGTCCCAGTTCTGCTCCGCAGGCGTTGTTTGGTGTTTTTCTTCGATCGTTTAGGGTTCTTCGACAGAGGGTTGGGCTCTGTGTTGAAAGGGGCTTGAATCTTTCGGCGTCAGGGTGTAAGGGAAGGTCAGCTGTTGGAGCTCATCTGAGTCTCAGCTGATGGGTGGTATCAGACTAAGATAGTATGGTCAAAGTGAGTTCTTTGAACCCAGTGAAGTCCAGCGCCAGGAGGGACAGGCTCTTTCTTACTTGTTGGATGAGCTTGGGGGTTGTTGAAAGGACAGGGCCTGATGGACTTGTTGTTGGCTTCAGGTCTGGCTCGTTGACTTCTGGGACCACTGTGTTATCCTCCTCTTTCTCATCTGATGTAGTATCTCCCTTTAAAGTGCTCAGCCGTTATCTTGGGGAAGAGTTCCTCAAAAGAATTAAGGCTTGCCTCATTTCCCTAAATAGCACTCTATCATAAGTCGTTGTTATTTTCTGTTGTTATAAAGTATGTAATTAGAAAACTGTTATTTTGTATTGGACACAAGCATTTTCTTTTTGTGGTTATTGTTGGTTCTAGGACTGCTCCAGCTTGTGTGTGTGTGTGTGTGTGTGTGTGTGTGTGTGTGTGTGTGTGTGTGTGTGTGTGTGTGTGTGGGCGCGCACGCAAGCGCACTGCATGGTGAAGAGTGTAGTGAGTTTGGCTGGTTTAAACTGTTTATTGTATGTTTTGTAGGCCTTTCTGGCCGTGAGAGACTGTGTGGAACACACCAACCTGCCCTATGCTTCCAAATCTGTGGCCTTGTAATGTACAGACAATAAACTTCTTTCAAAAGTACTAGCCAACAGGCTTAAAAACATTCTGGAGTGAATTATCCACAGAGACCAGTCATACGATGAAGCGAACAGATCCATCATCGACAAACTTTTTCTCATGAGACTTGTTTGATATTTGTAAGCTGTACAACATTGATGTTGAAATTCTATCACTAGATCAGGAAAAAGCATTTGATGGAGTTTACCATGTTTTTTATTTCTCTTCTACTTTTTGAAGAAGGCTTTGTGTCTCTGCTGGGTTTCTTGTATACAGAAGTTTATTGTTTGGCAGTACTGTGTGAGCGGTTCAGTACAGGTTCAGAGTGGCATTGTCCTATCTCTGGTTTCAGCTGATGCTGATGAATGGCCCTGGGTAGTAGTCTGGTTTTTATAAAAAAAAAAAAAAATCCTTTTTCCAATCCCAAGAGAACTGAATGAAATGTTGCAGGTTAAGCAATTGGCAGACAAGGAAACACCAAAGGTACCAGGAAACTTCAGCTGGGGAAGGCAGGACATAAAGATTTTGGATTTATGGAGTTTCCGTATCAGAGCTGAAAGGGTGTCATGGAGCGAGTGTTTGCCAGACTGTTTAAATGGAAATGGCTGCTGCCTCAGCTTTCCTATTGGTTGCCTCGATCCTTTGGCACAGACTTACTTTCACCAAGAGGCCTGACTGTAGGAATTCAGAGGGCAATTGTTGATTTCTTCTGGTCAGGCCACGACTAGCTGAGATCAGCAATACTGTACAGGAAGGTACTGGAAGGAGGACAGGGCCTGGTATCACATCCTTCACGCTGCAGACAGCTCAGAGACTGCTTTACAGCTTTGGCCTGCCATGGATAATTACTGCCTGTGTGCTGCTGAGAAGGGCACGACAAACATTTGTTCCTGCTTCAGACTTATTCTGTGGATGTAATTAGTTTGACTCCTTTTCACCAGTCTGTCTTACAGGTATGGCAGGTTTCAACTTTTGTTAGAAGGCTGTGACAACACCAGGACTGTGGCTCTTTGATGAGCTACTGTTTTTAAACCGCTTCATCACCTCTCAGGTTCTGTCTTCTGAGATCCAGACTTATGGCGTGTTTGCACCAAACGCGATGCATATTTTTCGCGCGACCAGATTACATGCAAAGTCAATGCACAGACGCAACAGGTTGCGAAGAAGCGGATTCTCAGCCGGGCGGCGTGATAGACGTGTTTGAGGCAGCGCGAACATAGCGTTGGATGCGGCGCTGATTTGCTCAAGTTGAAATATCCCAACTCCAGCCAAAAAATCATGTGAGTCATAGTTGCGTCAGCCAAATCAGCGTTGAGATGTTCCACTCGTCTCTTTACCATCCTGTCATTGTTGAATCAAACTTCTGCCGGTCCCCCTGAAGTAGACCTAGTAGCAGCCGTTATTCAGACGCTGTTGTTGGACCACAAATAATATTCTGAACCCAGACACGATGGAGTTTGATGTTTCAACATATTTGGAGATTGTCGTTGACTTCCGGAAAGGCCACACTCAACACCCACCACTGACCATCAACGGTGCGGACATTGAGCAGGTCAGCAGCACCAAATTCCTGTGGGTGGACATCAGCGAGGACCTCTCGTGGACAGCCAACACAACATCGCTGGCAAAGAAGGCACAGAGGCGCCTCTACTTCTTCCACAAGCTAAAGCAAGAAGCCCCCCATCCATCATGTGCACCTTTTACTGTGGCACCATCGAGAGCATCCTGACCAACAGCATCACTGTGTGGGGCGGAAGCTGCACAGACTACAACAGGAAAGCTGTGCAGCGCATCGTGAATGCAGCTGGAAGGATCATCTGCGCTTCACACCCCCCTCCACTCCCTCCAGGACACATACAACAAACGCCTCACCCGCAAGGTGACCTTGATTGTGAGTGACCCCTGAGACCCCTCACACGGTCTCTTCAGTCTCCTGCCCTCTGGTAGGAGATACCGGAGCCTCCGAGCTCGCACCACCAGGCTGTCCAACAGCTTCATCCACCAGGCTGTCAGGAAGCTAAACTTTCTCCCCACCGTCCCACTCCGTCCTCTTGAGACTCACATGTCTTAATGCTGCTAAGAATTACACTCTTTTATAGTTTATAGTCTTTCACAGTCTTAATCCATCCTCTAATAGTCTAACTCCGTCCTCTTTTAGACTCACATGTCTGAACGCTGGTAAGGAGTTACAGTCATTTATAATTTAGTCTTTCATAGTCTTAATAGTTCCTAATTTATGTTATATGTTGATCTTTTTTAAAAATTTTAAACTGTTTTTTGCACTTTATTATTACTTTTGCAATTCACTATATATTGGACAGAGGAGAAACGTACTTTCGATCTTCTGTAAGTTTGCACATTGCACAAAATTGATAATAAAACTAACTTTGACTTTGGAATTTACACGTGTAAAGCTGAACTGAAGCCTGACGCGCTTCCTAGAGGAGAGGGACTGTCCTTGCTACGAGACAAAGCACAAGTCTTTTGAGCAAACTTATTGACTCGCTACCGAAATGAAAGAACAGAATCTGCGAGCCCAATATGATCAGCATCCTAACACATTCATTCACTGTCCAACAATAACGTCAACAGAGAATAAAGCTGAAACAAGTGATTTCAATTAACCAATAAGGGACGAGAGGCAGTACTGTATCGCCAATAATGTACTGTTCAAGGGTGTTATTAGGCCCGACGCGCAGCAGATTTACTGACCAGGCCGGTTGAAAGCAGGGTGGAGGATGACACTGTGGCTCAGTTGTGAGCAGGATCGTCTTTCAATCAGAGGATTGGTGGTTTGATCCCCGGCGCCGCAAGCCCGTGTCGATGTGTCCTTGAGCAAGACACTTAACCCTAAAATTGCTCCCGTAGCTGTGCCTACGGTGTATAAATGTGTATGAATGGTTGATAATACTAATGTGGCACATTGCATGGTGGCTCCTCCCATCAGTGTGTGAATGGGTGAATGATGTCATGCAGTGTTAAAGCACTTTGAGTGGTCGGAAAACTAGAAAAGCGCTATACAAGTACAGGTCCATTACCCAGCCACCGATGTAAAGAAGTGCTCTCGCTGCTTCTGTCCATCTTTTCTCCGTCATTTTTCCCCTCTATGATGTTTAGAGAACTTGCCTTGCATCAGAAAATTGCTGACAGTGATTATCTTTCACTGGAAATCATCCCGATGTTGTGATGAAACTCTTTTCATTCCTCATCTTAGTTTCCGGTTTTACGTACTCGCTCCCCGCTAATGAGTCTGCTCGTTCAGAGCGTTATCTGCACTCCTCTCCTGATTGTAAGCCGTATCAACGTGTGACTGTACAGCAGGAACAGGGACCACAAACACATTATTCGCCACTGACATTCTCATGAAGTCATTCTCCTCGAAATATCAAAGTTTACACGAAACATGTGTAAGCTATCATATTGTGTACGTAAACAGCTGGGGCTTTTATTGTAGAGGGGGAAACAAAAGAAGAGGAGAAGAGGATTTGTTTGAGTGAAAAGGGAGACAAGAATAAAGTGGTTGCTGTCTTTTTTACCTAACGGAGTGACGTGTTGTTTTATTGTTATCAATTATTACAAGTATAGGCGCAAGAGAAACCCTCGGCTACACATGTTTGGTAACTGTCGAGCGTAGAATGACAAAATCACCTGTTATTTTGAGTGTGAACTGATATGGAACACTGGTAAATGTAAACAGGTCGTGAATTACTTTATGGCTGAAAAAACTACACCCCGTGACTCACTCTCAACCAATTAGAATGCTTGATTTGATCCACCCGTAATTTATTAACAGATATAGTTTCTCACACACATTTTATAGGAGAATAATGTATTATCGTGGCTTTTTTGGTTTCCATCACTAGACACCTGAATTAACTGAATTTAAAGCTACAGGACAAAGACAGTTAATTAAAATGTATTTTGGAAAAAAAAACATTTTATTTTAAGATGAACGTTTTTAAAAACCTTTTATAAATGTTTTTTTCCTTCTATAAAACCCAGCCCTTATTGTAATTGAAATGAGAGAGAATATGTATTTATTGTTAGTGTTTATTCAAGCGTCTTTGTGTATTCAGAAAAGTGCTATATAAATTAAAAGTATTATTATAATTCATCCAGTTAAACTTGAAAACTGATAATAAATGTTATTGATATCCTTTCTTTCTTTGTCTTTCTTTATTTGATTTGACAGTCAGTTGTTAACTTCATACAGACGTTAAAATAACTGCTGATTCAAACTCAACAAAATCTAAAATTACATTACATTTCGCTGACGCTTTTATCCAAAGCGACTTACATACTTGCTCGATACACCGTAGACACAGCAATGGGTAGCAATTCCGGGGTAAGTGTCTTGCTGAAGGACAAAATGACGCGGACTAGCGAAGCCGGGGTTCGAACCACCGATCCTGTAACTGAAAGACGGGCATGCTGATTGAAAGACAGGAATGCTAACCACTGAGTCACAGTCACCCAAATGCCCCAAATCCACAATTCTCCCTCTGCATCGATAGCACCACTGTTCCTGATCCACACATTCATAACCTTGGTGTCATTTTTGATCAAACCCTCTTCTTCAAACACCACATGAATCATGATACAAAAAAAACACCCTTTTAATATAAAAACAATGCCTTTCCATGCCCCTCCCTGTCCTCCTCAGCCACTGAAGGACCCCCAAATGGTTTATCAGTGTGATGTTTATTTATTTATTGTTAAAATATGCTCATACAAATATATATAAAAAGAAAAAACATGCAAATAAAAATGAGAATCGGAAACATACAGTGGTGCGGAAGCACAAAGGTCTTTAAAGGACAATGAGGGTTACAAAGTGAGTCATCCCGGGTCTCTATATAGCGTGTATCTGAGCTTTAGTGTCTCCTCTGTCAGGTTTCACACACCAGTCTTAACGGGCGATCTCAATAAAAGCAGCAGGGATTGTGTTTTACACATTAAGCAGAGATGAGCCAACATAAATACATGGTTCTGAAGAATAACAGAGGTCTGTCCAGCATCTGGTTACACTCTCACTGCTCCTCCCAGACCTGGCCAATCAATCAGAGAGAAAAGATCAGGCTCTTCGACCCTAACCAACTGTCCTTCAAAGCTACTGTGGCTGCTTGTGTGTCTTCTTTGTTGATATTGGTATTGTGTGTGTATTGTCAATGTTATCACTGCTGTGGATGCAATAGCATTCACAGAAGTCTGGATAATAGACTTTACTCAGATATAACAGTAGATATAAGGATGTGAAACATTGCAGTAGCATTACGTTGACCAAAAGAGATAGACACTTTATTCATCGCCAGAGGGACATTTGTTTGTGCCAGCGGCAAGCAAGGTTATATAGGAGGAATACAAACATTAAGTATGAAAAATACTCAATGTATACAATAATGTAGCAGAACATAATAAAGTTAAGAATAAATAATAAAGAAAGTCAAACCATACAAAGTATATACATGGTATATGAAGTGTTTATACTGTGAAATAAAATACAAGTATTTACAGTGACTAACTGACAAATATGTGCGTCTACTGCTGCCTGTATTACGAAGTAGGTTTTGAGTGAGGTTAGTGAGGTAACTTTAGGGTTAACTTTGGGTTTTTAGACAATCTACGACGGAGGTTCACTTCTTCCCAGGATAGATCGCTTACACTAAACACCTTGTCCTACTAACGGTCCCAATATGTGTCATTTAACCATGATGACGAACCTTAACAGGTTTAAATAGTTAAGTTGCCTTACCCTAATCAAACCCCAACCACAGAAAACACTTTACATCGCTAATTTTATAAAGCAATTATAGACATTTTGTTGTCAAGATGCAAATGCACAGGGGCATCTGGTTAATTCTTTTTATCCACTGAGATTATTACAATCATCTTGTCCACCTGACTGTGCTGCAGTGAAGCAGTTGTGTGCTCTCTTGGGTTGGTTTTATGATTCAGGCTCACTTGATCACTTTTTGGCGACAACCAGCCGTTTATTCATGAAACAGCGTACAGCTGACTGGTCACAGAATTAAGGTACTGCAGAGTGCGTTTACATTTTAGCTCAATGTACCTGGGCCCTATTCCACGTACGTGGTTCAACAAAGCCGATCAAATGTCCTATTATCCAGCTTAACCTAACGAGATGATTGACTGCAGGATATGTCGGTTCCACGAAGGTGGATCCTCCCTCAAACGGTCTCGTTCATTCTAAAGGCTGAATTATACTTCTGCAACTCCAACTCCGGCTGGCCACGCAGTCGGATTGACGGACTCGTTTTGATTTTATAAATGTTTATATTTGTGGACCTCTTCAGCCAAATGTTCTTCAACAGGATCCATTGTTCGTGTTTCTGCTGTGGCTTTTAAAAACAGCGGTATTCTGCTATGGAACCGGAAATGAGAGACTTAGAAAGGATGCAGTTAGCGGACCAATCACAGCCTTCCGGGCTGCGTACGGCTCGCGAAGCTTTGACTGATAGTCAGAAAGTCGGGGTGACGCACGCAAGCACGCAAAATGGCCGATTTGACCACGCATGGTCGGCCATGCGTGTCTTGCGTGCTTGCGTCTCTGCGTAAAACCCGAGTATAAATCAGCCTGAACCAGATGTCAGTTCACAGGATAACTGTGCGTGCCCGCTCCTCTTCAGAAGGGAGAAAAGTCGAACGCCAAATTCATGATGTTGTCTTTCTAAAAAGACAAATAAACTCAGAGAAAGACTGTCTCTTTTCTCTGCTGATGAGCAGAAGTTGATCATGACTACATATGATGAATTTAAATCCATAATTATGACAAAATCTAATGGTGCTTTCACATTCAAGCGGAGCAAATATTCGCAACACTTCCTGTTGTGAATGCAGCGTAACGGTGCGTAACAGGAGTCAGTGCAAAATATCAGACAAGTAAATGTGTCAAAAAAAATGTATCGGCTAATTTGAAGTGCCTGCTGGCAGTACTATACAAATTAATATATACTTATGAGGATATATGTACTGTATGCACGTATGTATCATGAACTATGTGTATATTCATGTAGCCTGTGTGTGCTTAGATTACCATTTTACTAGGAGTTTGAATATGTGTATGGGTGGATCAGTACGTATGTATTATTCATAATCAGAAATTCAATCAGTTTAAGCAGGGATAAGTATTGTTATCTTGAGTCCACCTTCATCGTGTTCTACAGTAATGATATGTATCGTGCGCTAATAACTGTCATATAAGTGCTTTCAACACATCCATAAGTTTCTTAAGCGCTAAATAAACGTTATGAACAGCACGCGATGCAGCGGCTTTCATGATGTTCTTCGCATCGCGGACACAAACATGTACCACTCGCAAAATAAGCGAGCCGTGGCCTTGCGTTCTTTTTTTTACACAATCCTTCTGTGATCCAGTCTGCATACTGTATGTATTGCGTACAGCATGTGAGATGGACAACGCTCGGCTGTGTCAGGTGTTCAATGTACGGCTCCAGAAAGTCTCGTAAATGAATGAGTGCTTGTCGGCAGAATCGACAGCGCTCGTATGAAGTCATCATGATGTGAGAACGGATCTTGGCGATCTGGAAGAACTGTATCCCTATAAAACTAATATCGGTACTTCATCAATGAGGAAGGGAGCTGCTTTTTGTCCGGTGGGAGTGGCCAACTTATACAGTGAACTTTCACTAAATCTGCTCCGGACAAGGTTAGGGGATTTCGATGTGTTGCTATGGTGATTGATCTAAACTGGCTTTGTGGAACCGAAAAGCCTAATCTATGTCATCTTATCCTGGCAATTATCTAGCTACATCAGTAAACCACGTACGTAAAATAGGGCCATATAAATAATAATAAAACAATAGTAATAAAACAGAATCACATTTGGGTTGTCACAGCCCGACTCGGGCAATAAGTCCGGGAACTGCCAAAGCAAAGAAACAACTAATTTTAGCTAGCTGTTGGTTAGCAAGTTACTCAATGGAGTTGTTGTTTTAAGCTAGCAAGTTACAGACAATGTGGTGAACTCAACAAATTACCACAAGTTATGACTTCAAAGCATTTGTAACGGAAATGAGAAATTGTCTTTAACACATAACCTGCAGGAAACACAATTCCGAACAACAGAATGCGGAGCGCACCGCTCAAGTCGGCAGGGGGCCAGCAGAGGGCGCTAATGCCACACACAACATGCTAATCCCATTAGGAAACTAATGATTATTTATTGTAGATGATATAGACAAAAATAAAAGAGGACATAATATAACAATGATATGGATAACTAAAACCTTCAATTTGCAGTAATAATTGCAGAAAATGGCCCATGGAATCATTAACTCTGCTTCAGCAGCATCCTCAACTGCTCAAACAAATCAATATTTCTTTTAAAGATTTTTGGTTAAATTGTCGAAAATATAATTCCTGCTTCGCAACTTTGACCTTTCATTCATGTGTTTCATATACAGATTTTAGGACACAAGGACTTGACATCCCCGACACAGCGATACATAGACAGCAAGGTGGTACGAACACAAACCGAGGGAGAGTGGCTGTCCTTTGACGTGACAGAGGCAGTGAGTGAATGGCTAAACCACAGAGGTGAGTGCATAGTCTTCCCAACATTGCAGCACATTTCTCATTATTTATTGCATGTGCTATATTATTACATCTTTGTTGTGACTTTTGTTTCTCCACAGACAGAAACAGTGGATTTAAGATCAGCCTGCATTGCCCGTGCTGCACGTTCGTACCATCAAATAACTACATTATTCCCAACAAGAGTGAGGAGCTGGAGGCACGGTTTGCAGGTCATTTGATTTAGAAAATTATTATGGCATGTTCAGGATAATGCTGATGTTATTCTTTATTGTATTAATGTCAACAATTCTTAAACCTGTAATGATGCCTCGAACATTACATTTATATAGTCGGGCTTCAGTTTACCACCTCACCATTCGTGTCTCCGAAATCTTTGTACACATGGATCAAAGTTTACATACGGGTGCACACATTCTTGACATTCTGTCAAGTTTGTTTTTGTAGATCACAACCTGGCGTATGACTCTTTTAGGCCGTTTTGTGCATTTCAATTCTATGGTTATAAATGAGTCCCCTGGTCATTACATACTTTTAAGATTCTTCTGACCACTACGTGTGAACTAGTTTTCCTCTGTTTTGTATTTTCTAATACAAACAAGTACGGTCACTAGCATCAAGGTCAAGAACACCACTGGAGGGAGGGGATCTCTTTGATAATATCAAATAAATACAGCTGGACTTGGAGGGGTTGTTCAGTTTGGGGTAAGAAGTTAGATTTGTAAAGTAATAATTGTAAAAAGTATCATTATTAAATGCTGAAGTAAACCAGTCTGAGATTATCAAGGATAATTACCTCCTGATCAAGCAATGGTGCTCTAAATTAACATTAATTCATTTTTTTAAGGGCTAAAAAGAAATAATAAACGGAATACAACATACATTACAGCAATAGACAATAAAGCAATTTCAACAATTAAGTAAAATGGTTAGCGGTTAAAGGCATACTTGAAAAAGGTCTGTTTTATGGGAGGAAATCTGAGTTACAGAAGTGATTGAAAAGAGAGTTTCAGAGGGCAGCGACAGAAAAAGCCCTCTTATCCCAGGTTTGGTGCTTGGTCCTTGCTGTGGGGTTGAGGAGGTCAGTGGTTGCTGATATGAGGGTTCGTGGAAGGTTGTTGTTTTGTGTTGAAAGTTAGGAGGGGGAAAGATTTATAGATGAGAAGTTAGAAATGGATGCATTGTTATGCATGGTATATAGTGGAGGACAGGGGTGACGTGTTCTTCGTAGCGAGTGTGTCTGAGGGGCTATTGCAGTTGTCGAGTCTTGAGGTAATGAATGTAGAGATGAGGGTTTCAGCAGAAGAAAAGGAGAGGACTGGATGGAGACAGCTTTGCTTTTTCAGATGGAAAAAGGTTTGTTTGACAATGTGGCTGATGTGGGATTCAAATGGAAGGGTTGAGTCAAAAATGACTGCAAGATTATGAATGTTGGAAAAGGCGGAGACGGTGGTGCCATCGACAGGGGCAGAGATGCTGTTGGTGTGTTTGGTGTCTGATGACCTCAGTTTTGTTGCAGTTTATATTGAGGAAATTGTTGCTAATTAAAATAAAATTGTCCTAAACGGTGGATTCGGAGTCGGTGAAATATTAAGTAAAGCTGTATAATTGGATGTCGTCTGCGTAACAGTGAAACTGGAAATCCTGCTGACAAATGGTGTAGCCAAGATGGATGATATTTTTTCATATATAACGCACAGGTTGTATAAGTCAATCAGTCAAACTTTATTAAACGTGTTCACAATAACTCTCTACATTATTCAAACGTTAATAAGCGTATTCACAATAACTACCAACCTTGTTCAGTTGTAACACGTAAAAAAAAAACACATTCTAATACCTCTAAATGTTAGTGTCTTCACAAAAAATTGCTCAGTTAGAACACGTAAAACACAACACAATACGCTCACTTTTTTCAGTTTATTCCATGTCCACAAATTATCCATCTTCAGTGTCCGAGTTGAATAGTTGGGCGATCAAGGCATCCAACATGCCCAAATCCCTCTCGTCATTATCCGAGTCAGTGTCGTTGCTGTTAGCTGGCAGTACAGTGATGATTCCGGCCTTTGTGAAAACTCGGACCACAGTTGAGACTGATACCGCTGGACAGGCATCCACGATCCATTGGCGTACAGTGGCGTAAGTTACATACGATGCGACTACGTAATACTGTTAAGTCGCCCGGCGCTGTCTCCCTGTCTTGGTGAATGAGTGTTCGCCTTCTGTCATCCACTGCTCCCATGAAGCTCGAACTTTAAACGCCCTCTTGACGCCAATATCTAGCGGCTGGAGTTCTTTAGTTAATCCACCCGGAATAATGGCAAGCTCCGAATTAGTTTGATTCACTTGTTTTTTGACAGCATCGGTGAGATGGGCGCGCATGGTGTCGCAGATCAATAGGGACGCAGATTTGTGAAAAAAAGCCTTCACTTCCGTACCATTGATTCATCAATGTTGAGTTCTCTCGCAGCTGCTCTATTCCCATGTTTTACTGTGTGACTGATCGCCTTGAGTTTGAAGTCTGCGTCGTAAGCGTGTCTTTTGACAATTGCCATTTTGGGGTCCTTATACACACACTGTAATATTATGGTGAAGCACCGTATGTATTACGGTACTCTGCGACGTCATAGGCTACGGTAGCCTTAATGCTGCAATTGGTGCGGCTTTGTAGTTTACCAAAGTCGTACTAAAACATTTTTGACCGTGAGCGCCTTGTACCACACCAAATCACTTAGAGGTCAGTAAGAAAACCAGAATTAATCCATATATATATGGCGCTTCGAATTATATGGCGCACTGTCGTTTTTTGATCAAATTAAAAGCTTTTAAGTGCGCCCTATAGTGCAAAAAATACATTATGTCAAACTGGCCAACTTTATTAAAATATATTGACATTTGTGTAAACTGGAACTGATTTAAACATAATAACAGTATTACAACCTTAGTTTAAATTAGTGGTCAGATTAGCGCGTTATTAACGGCGTTAACGCAAACCAATTTTAACGCCATCTATTTTATTAACGCCATTAACGCAATTTCATTTTTCTTTTTTTTTTCTTCCGAGCACCAAGGCGGATGCAGCTCACCCAGAAGCAAAACAATAGGCACGCCGTTTGCGCTTGGAAGCTAGGCTAACGTTACGGGTTGAAATGAATGAATGGTGAGCGCGATACGGCAAAATGAATGCAGAGCTGCCAACCTTTCAAAAAACCTTGCCGTGAGATTTTGTCAACGGGGAGTGGGAAACGACGAGAAATACGCGCCGCCGAACAGCTGTGTGGCGGGAGGGCGTGATTTAGACCGACATGAGTGACAGTCATGTTCAATGCGTCACATGAGACTTGAGAGCCCCGATACCTCAGTCTCTCTGCTCCTCTCTATAACGGTGGTCCCCCAATCACGCAACTGTCTATTTGGGGTAAATAAGATGTCTATGCAGCGAATAGGTTTACAGATGCGCTCCTTAGCGCCATCTATTGTCGGGGAGTTTGAAAAGGAACGAACGCGCCTCAGACTTTTTTTTTGCCATGAGATATTGGTTGTGTGGCACCACGTCACACGGCGAAACCGTGAGAGTTGGTGGCTCTGCTCGATGGCCAAGCACACAGCTGATGCTAACTCTGCGCCCCCTCGTCATAGACAGAACGGATGACATCAGACAGAAACACACAGACACCAAAACGAAGAACAAACGTACTGCAGCCACAGCTAAATGGATGCTACTCTGTGTAGCCTGTTAACATTGTAGAGGACGAGGATCTAATACACATCACATCCAACGACAGGACCTACAAAGCCTGACTGCTGTGTTCACCCCCACCTCTCTCTCTCTCTTTCTCTCTCTCTCTCTCTCTCTCTCTCTCTCTCTCTCTCTCTCTCTCTCTCTCTCTCTCTCTCTCTCTCTCTCTCTCTCTCTCTCAATTAGAACGTTGCAAAAACAAAGCAATTAAAACACATCAGAAAAACATAGAAACATACAACTCATACAGAAAACTAAATAATAAAAAATAATAAAACAGATTGAAAGTCTCTCTCACCTTGTTTACCTGAAATGTGCACTTCATCATGTATTTTGATCCACCCTCTTTGGCAGTTGTTTTTCAAAAAAAACAAAACATTTGCATAAAGCCAATCCACTTTTTCATGTTGATAAAAGCATTAAAATGAAAGAAAAAAAATGTGATTAATTGCGATTAATCGCGAGTTAACTATGACATAAATGCGATTAATCGCGATTAAATATTTTAATCGCTTGACAGCACTAGTTTAAATACAAAACAGTATTCTGTTTAATTTGACCTGAGCTGAAATGACAACTGACAGTAGCAGAGAGAACACATTTCAAATTTTGACAGCAACAATATGATTGGTTTCAGGAAACTGTGCAGCATCTGGTTGGTTAATTTAAAGTAAACGCCCACAATCAGCTGATAGAGTAATAAATAGAGACTGAGAGATTATGATTGAAAAGGAGATTAAAGAGTCTTCCTGAATGAACTACCACTACATTTTCATTAAACTGATTTTCTCATTGGATTATAGAGTATTGCAGACAAGGTTTAGGAAATTTATACATTGTGTTCAGCAAGATAATGTTTTCAAATGAACACTACAAAAAACAGAAAGAACAATGTTAGGCTCAGAAACAAACTCCACCACGGTAATAATGCATTTAATTTATGTAGCGCTTTTCTTAGTCACTTTACACAACACAATGTCCCTCACACAACTCTGGTCTTGAGTACCTCACTATGCCACTGATTATTAGACTTCCTCACAAACATAGCCCAGGCAGTTTGGATTGGCAGCCAAACCTTCTCCACTGTGTGCTGAACACCGGAGCCCACCAGGGCTCTGTGCTCAGCACCTTCCTGTTTACTGTACACTTACAACTGCTACCCCGATCATTAAGAGAACTCTGCTGTGAAGTTTGCAGATGACACTACCGCCAACAGCTAGATTACAAACAGCAATAAGACTTAATATAGAGAGAAAATTAACAAACTTGCAGAGTGGTGTTCAGAAAACAACCTCCTGCTCAACATCAGTAAAACTACGCAGCTGATAGTTGATTTTAGAAAAAAGGAGACAAAGACACAAATCCCCCTTTTAACATAAATGGAGCTGAGGAGGAACAAGTTAGCAGCTTTAGGTCTATGGGAATCAACATCACAAAGAACCTGTCATCACACATCTTACACATCAACAACTGTATTTATGAAGAAAATTGTCATGATGTTCCTGTCAAATTTCTAAGGAGCAATAGAAAGCGTCCTGACTGGAAACATTACAAACTGGCATGAGAAGTGTTAGGCCAAGAACAGGAGGGCTCTATAGCAGAGGATTAAAATTGCTCAAAACATGCACTCATCTACTTAGCAATATTTAGTGAGAAAAAAAGCGTGCGAATAGCTATAAGGATATTAAAAGACAAAACCCACTTAGCCACATCCTGTTCACCCTGGCTGTGAGGCTCCCTAACTCATCCTTGCCCTTCACATATAATTGTTTTTACTTTATTTTCTATGTAGAAAATTGGGACTACAATCTAAATTTGGTTGTGCAACTCTGTCGTACAATGACAAATAAAAACCTGATGAATTTTTGTAGTCTCATGAAGCCACTTTTTTTTGAGAAACTCAAAAGTTTTTAATTTCACCAGTGGGGTATTTACTGACGTATTGTATATTGTAGAACAAAATGTTAACCACAAACCTTATTTCAAACATCAAACCAAAAACACATTGACTTCCAGAAGAGGGAACTGTAAGTGTAGGAGAGCTGGAAATTTCTTGGTTTTAGGATTTTAAATATCAACATTTTTGGATCAGCCTGCCTGTCCCTTCCAAACATGATGGTGGTGCAAAGACCCTGCCATAATTTGTGGATGTTGTGTGGAGGAGGAGGTTGCAGGCATAGTTTTACAGATTGACTTAGTACTTGTAAACAGTAAAATGCAGCTTTGTATGTACTTTATGTTTACAGGTATTGATGACAGCTTCATCCATGGCGTTGACCTGAAGGTGTTTAAGAAGCGGCGGCACAGCACTCGGGCTCCACACCTTCTCCTCATGCTGCTGCCTTCATATCGGCTGGAGTCCCAGTCCCAGTCCCATTCCCAGTCCCAGCACACGAGCCATCGATCCAAGAGAGCACTGGACGCCGCCTACTGCTCCAGGTACCAGACATTTTTATCCAATCACATTTCACCTGTCTTCCTCTTTGCAAGAGCAGCTTGGTTAAAATACATGAAACAATCTTATAGAAGTCTGGACGTGTGATTGTTCACAGGTGACCATTAACATGCACTGTGATTGGTCAGTGAAGCTAGCGTCTCACCTAGAATCTAGAATCTCAGGACTTAGTGATGGCCGCTTTTTAATCGTCGTTTTTAATGATAAACAAGCCACAGCG